>NC_068438.1:40927886-40940386 GCF_023373465.1 Oncorhynchus keta
GGACTAGTAACCAGCAGGTAGCCTAGTGGTTAGAGAGTTGGACTAGTAACCAGCAGGTAGCCTAGTGGTTAGAGAGTTGGACTAGTAACCAGCAGGTAGTCTAGTGGTTAGAGAGTTGGACTAGTAACCAGCAGGTAGTCTAGTGGTTAGAGCGTTGGACTAGTAACCGAAAGGTTGCAAGATCAAATCCCCGAGCCGACGACTTAAAAATCGTTCTGCCCCTGAACAGGCAGTTAACCCACTGTTCCCCGGCCGTCATTGAAAATAAGAATTTGTTCTTAACTTACTTGCCTAGTTAAATAAAGTTAAAGTATATTATATTTTTAAATCAGTCCATCCACCCATCGTTCCATCCATCTTGTGACAGGACTGTGATCATACCTCTTGCACCAGTGTGGTTGTGTTGATGATGAGAACGCGGTTCTGTGAACCACACCACAGCTTCCCACCGACCGGGACCATCTTAGTGACAGGACTACTGGGCGTGCCCAGACTCAACGTCTGGGATGACTGGGCGTCCCAGAAACTCCCCGCCTCCCTCTGGTAGACGATCACTTCTCCGTTGGCCAGGGACACAAACACCTTGTTGTCCAGGTATCTGAGAGAAGAGAGGGAGGAGATGGTCAGACACTGAAGTAGTAAATCACCAAATAAAGTCACGATAAAGAGGAAGACTTCTCTGATGTTTCAACATGAAAGCAGCCAGACTCACAGAATACACAGGATGGGGGCAGAATGCTGCATCTTCATGCTGTTCTTGCGGTTTCGGATGTTGTCTGATGACTGGTACACATGGATACTGACAGAGAGAGTTAAAAACACGGAGTTAGGATTTCAACGTGTGTCTGTGTGTGTGTGTGTGTGTGTGTGTGTGTGTGTGTGTGTGTGTGTGTGTTAGAGGTCGACCGATTAATCGTAATGGCCAATTAATTAGGGCCGATTTCAAGTTTTCATAACATTTGGAAATCGGTATTGTTGGACACCGTTTTTCCTGATTTTTTACACCTTTATTTAACTTGGTCAGTCAGTTAAGAACACATTATTATTTTCAGTGACGGCCTCGGAGAGGTGGGTTAACTGCCTCGTTCAGGGGCAGAACAACAGATTTTCACCTCATCAGCTCGGGGGATCCAACCTTACAGTTAACTAGTCCAACGCAATAACGACCTGCCTCTCTCTCGTTGTACTCCACAAGGAGACTGCCTGTTACGCAAATGCAGTAAGCCAAGATAAGTTGCTAGCTAGTTAAACTTATCTTATAAAAAACGATCATAATCATAATCACTAGTTAATTACACATGGTTGATGATATTTCTAGATATTATCTAGCTTGTCCTGTGTTGCATATAATCTGACTGAGCATACAAGTATCTAAGTATCTGACTGAGCGGTGGTAGGCAGAAGCAGGTGCGTAAACATTCATTCAAACAGCACTTTCGTGCGTTTTGCCAGCAGCTCTTCGTTGTGCATCAAGCATTGCTCTGTTTATGACTTCAAGCCTATCAACTCCTGAGATGAGGCTGGTGTAACCGAAGTGAAATGGCTGGCTAGTTAGCGCGCGCTAATAGTGTTTCAAACGTCACTTGCTCTGAGCCTTGGGGTGGTTGTTTCCCTTGCTCTGCATGGGTAACGCTGCTTCGATGGTGGCTGTTGTCGTTGTGTTGCTGGTTCGAGCCCACAGAGGAGTGAGGAGAGGGACGGAAGCTATACTGTTACACTGGCGATACTAAAGTGCCTATAAGAACATAGTAGTCAAAGGTTAATGAAATACAAATGGTATAGAGGGAAATAGTCCAATAATAACTACAACCTAAAACTTCTTACTTGGGAATATTGAAGACTCATGTTAAAAGGAACCAGCAGCTTTAATTTGTTCTCATGTTCTGAGCAAGGAACTGAAACGTTAGCTTTCTTACATGGCACATATTGCACTTTTACTTTCTTCTCCAACACTTTGTTTTTGCATTATTTAAACCAAATTGAACATGTTTCATTATTTATTTGAGGCTAAATTGATTTTATTGATGTATTATATTAAGTTAAAATAAGTGTTCATTCAGTATTGTTGTAATTGTCATTATTACAAATAAAACATTCAAAAATCGGCCAATTAATCGGTAGCATATTTTTTTTGGTCCTCCAATAATCGGTATCGGTGTTGAAAAATCATAATCGGTCAACCTCTAGTCTGTGTTGTGCGTTTACCATCCGTCCTCTGTGCCCAGCCACACAGAGCTCTGGTAAGCCTCCGGGTCAATGCTGAGCAGATCCTCCAGACTGGCTCTAGTGAAGGATCCCCGGGAGGAGCGGCGCATCGCTCTCCCGTCCATGGGGCTCTCGCTGTGGGGTCGACCTCTTCCACCCACCCCTAGCCTGCCTGGAGCTCCATAAGGACTGGCCTCTGGGTAGTCCTGCTCCTCCTCACTACTGGTGGTCTCTGTAGCCATGTCTTTAGAACCAGACCCCTCCTCATCTAGGACAGAGGGACAAAGGACAGTCAGGGTGTTTGTGTGCATAGTCGTTACCAGGGCTGGATGAATGGATGGCTTGGGTGTGTGTGTGTGTGTGTGTGTGTGTGTGTGTGTGTGTGTGTGTGTGTGTGTGTGTGTGTGTGTGTGTGTGTGTGTGTGTGTGTGTGTGTGTGTGTGGTCTGTACTCACTGCCATAGCTGGATGACACAGTAGAGTGACTGGCTTGGCTCTGCAGAGTGGAGGAGGGGCTAGGAGAATCTTCATCGTCCGTGTCATCACTGTCAAACGGAACTAACTCTGGACCCGCCCCTGAAGGGGGCTCGGTCAGCTGCAGCGACGAATGAGAAATGGAGATGTGTAGCTGCTGCTGGGATGGGGTGGAGTCAACAGCTACACGGGGAGGGGCAGGGAAGGGGTCGACTCCACGTTCCCTAGGAGACACAGGTTGCAGGATGCTGATTGGTTAGAAGTCAGTAACGTTAGCATTACAAGCATTGCAGGACATCAACAGTAAAGACTGATACATGTGTGTTTGTGCACTATGCTCTGTGTACCAACCTCCCCTTGAGTCCAGGGACTGATATGTGTGTGTTTGTGCACTATGCTCTGTGTACCAACCTCCCCTTGAGTCCAGGGACTGATATGTGTGTGTTTGTGCACTATGCTCTGTGTACCAACCTCCCCTTGAGTCCAGGGACTGATATGTGTGTGTTTGTGCACTATGCTCTGTGTACCAACCTCCCCTTGAGTCCAGGGACTGATATGTGTGTGTTTGTGCACTATGCTCTGTGTACCAACCTCCCCTTGAGTCCAGGGACTGATATGTGTGTGTTTGTGCACTATGCTCTGTGTACCAACCTCCCCTTGAGTCCAGGGACCGCGGCGATGCAGATGATCCTAGCAGAGCAGACAGCGATACAGGCCTCTACAGTGGGCTGGTCTCTGATGTTGAGCAGACACACCTGGCCCACGTAACCATCACTGTTACACACCCACACCTCACTGCTGCTCTCTGGACAACTGTGGCTGGGGGAGGCACAGGAGAACTGGAGAGGGAGGCACAGGGCAGGATGGAAGGGAAAGGACCATGAATACTTAAGTAGGCGTGTTCTCCATCACAAAACCCTAAGCTTTACCGTAGACAGTCAGAATGGCCAGGTAACCATGTCACATCACCAGGGCAGGCTGGTCCCTCTCACCTGCATCCCACTACGGGTCTTCATAATGGGGATAGCCTTCAGGAACTCTGGGTCCCACTGGTCCTTATTCATTGCTACACACACAGGACAAAGGAAGTGCGAAATGGAGGTTATTAACTTAGAGTTTGACCTCTAAGAAAGACAAGTGAACTATACAATGTTAAATAACAAACGTGTTTCCTCGTACCCAGTTGCTTCTTGGCATCTTCGAAGGCCTGTTGGAAGTTGCTGCGTGTGTCTGGGGAGCTGAACTCGAAGACGAAGCTGGTTTCTGCCGAGGCGGTGGTCAGCTCCAGCTTGGTGGGCAGGAAGCTCATACTGAAGGCTAGAGACTGTTTCTCTGCAAGCTCCCTGTGGACTGACACCATCAGGTCCTTTATCACATCATCCAGAGACTGAGGAGAGAGAGGGGAGGGGTGGGAGGGGGAGAGAGGGAGGGAGAGGGGAGGGAGAGAGAGGGAAGAGGGAGGGGTGGGAGGGAGGGAGGGAGGGAGAGAGGGAGGGAGAGGGGAGGGGTGGGAGGGAGAGAGAGGGAGGGGGAGGGGAGGGAGAGAGAGGGAAGAGGGAGGGGTGGGAGGGAGGGAGGGGGAGGGGTGGGAGGGGGAGAGAGGGAGGGAGAGGGGAGGGAGAGAGAGGGAAGAGGGAGGGGTGGGAGGGAGGGAGGGAGGGAGGGAGGGGAGAGAGGGAGGGAGAGGGGAGGGGTGGGAGGGGGAGAGAGGGAGGGAGAGGGGAGGGAGAGAGAGGGAAGAGGGAGGGGTGGGAGGGAGGGAGGGAGGGGGACAGGGCAGGGAGGGGAGGGGGAGAGGGGAGGGAGGGAAGGGTGGGAGGGAGGGAGAGGGAGGGGGGCGGGAGGGCGGGAGGGAGGGGAGGGCAGGAGGGAGGGGGAGGGAGAGAGGGGAGGGAGGTGGAGAGCAATTAGGTTTGTTAAAGTAGATTTCTCAGAGAGAGCGAGAGAGAGGAACTAAATGTAAATGTGTATGAGATTTGCTAGATGTGAGGTGTGTGGGTTACCTGGTGAGGGAAGCTGAGAGTCTCTGATAGTTTGCTGATGTGTCCCAGTGTACTCAGGTCCTCGTCCAATCGACCAATTATCTTCTGGATGGTCTCTTTGTTGGTTGCCTGGGAGGGGCCTTACATACAGGAAAAGAGATGATGACATTTGACCCATGAGCACTGTGATACAGGAAGAACTACAGTATAATCTCAGACACATAAACTACACATCCCATGAGCACTGTGATACAGGAAGAACTACAGTATAATCTCAGATACATATCAAAATAAAAATGTAATTGTATCTGTCACATGCGCCAAATACACCTTACCGTGAAATGCTTACTTACAAGCCTTTAACCAACAATGCAGTTAAGAAAATATTTACAAAATAAACTAAAAAATGTAGATACATGAAGGTAATTTCAGACTATAAACTACACATCCCATGAACACTGGAACACAGGAAGAACTACAGTATAATTTCAGATACATATAAACTATACATCCCATGAGCCCTCAGGAGACGTACTTTTCACAATCTCCACGTCCTCTAGGGGAAGTTTCCACAGGAACTTATATTTACTGGAAGTGTCGATCACACTGGCAGCAGAGTACCTGGAAGAGGGGGAGATGGAAAGACGTGAGGACAGGGAGAAAAACAGAGATATTTCTGTGTACGATGCAGAAAGCGTAATGTGTTTCAGGCAACACCAGGGGGCAGCAAGACAGTCTCCTTTTATTTAACACGGCAAAAGTATGGGGTGAACCCATAGAGAAGGATAGAGGCCTCGAGTAGCCAAAAAGACATATTCGTATGGGCAGTATTACTATGGGTGAACCAAGGGGCCAGGGTTCCGGTTTTGACTACTACAGTCTTGCTTCAGTACTGCAGTTTAACTGAAGGCCGGCCCAGGAAGTCAGTTTCCATAGACGGCCCCGTTGAGAAGTCCCGATTTGAAAATCCCTTTAGTCATCATTTTTTTGTGCACAAAACATCCATTCAATTATTCAAATAACTGATGCTGAGGCAGATTTTTTTTAAATCACAAAGATATTAACAGTCTGTCATGTTTCTGGATGACGTGATGAGCAGCTCCTGTGCACATCCGGTCTAGTCTATGTGAAGTTGGTCTATGTGTTCGGTCTATGTGAAGTTGGTCTATGTGTTCGGTCTATGTGAAGTTGGTCTATGTGAAGTTGGTCAATGTGTTCGGTCTATGTGAAGTTGGTCTATGTGAAGTTGGTCTATGTGAAGTTGGTCTATGTGTTCGGTCTATGTGAAGTTGGTCTATGTGTTCGGTCTATGTGAAGTTGGTCTATGTGTTCGGTCTATGTGAAGTTGGTCTATGTGTTCGGTCTATGTGAAGTTGGTCTATGTGAAGTTGGTCAATGTGTTCGGTCTATGTGAAGTTGGTCTATGTGTTCGGTCTATGTGAAGTTGGTCTATGTGTTCGGTCTAGTCTATGTGAAGTTGGTCTATGTGTTCGGTCTATGTGAAGTTGGTCAATGTGTTCGGTCTATGTGAAGTTGGTCAATGTGTTCGGTCTATGTGAAGTTGGTCTATGTGAAGTTGGTCTATGTGAAGTTGGTCTATGTGTTCGGTCTATGTGAAGTTGGTCTATGTGTTCGGTCTAGTCTATGTGAAGTTGGTCTATGTGTTCGGTCTATGTGAAGTTGGTCTATGTGAAGTTGGTCTATGTGAAGTTGGTCTATGTGTTCGGTCTATGTGAAGTTGGTCTATGTGTTCGGTCTATGTGAAGTTGGTCTATGTGTTCGGTCTATGTGAAGTTGGTCAATGTGTTCGGTCTATGTGAAGTTGGTCTATGTGTTCGGTCTATGTGAAGTTGGTCTATGTGAAGTTGGTCTATGTGTTCGGTCTATGTGAAGTTGGTCTATGTGTTCGG
Source organism: Oncorhynchus keta (assembly GCF_023373465.1). NCBI lineage: Eukaryota > Metazoa > Chordata > Actinopteri > Salmoniformes > Salmonidae > Oncorhynchus > Oncorhynchus keta. Next base: position 40,934,457 of record NC_068438.1, read on the forward strand.
TCTATGTGAAGTTGGTCTATGTGAAGTTGGTCTATGTGTTCGGTCTATGTGAAGCTGGTCTATGTGAAGTTGGTCTATGTGTTCGGTCTATGTGAAGTTGGTCTATGTGTTCGGTCTATGTGAAGTTGGTCTATGTGTTCGGTCTATGTGAAGTTGGTCTATGTGTTCGGTCTATGTGAAGTTGGTCTATGTGAAGTTGGTCTATGTGTTCGGTCTATGTGAAGTTGGTCTATGTGTTCGGTCTATGTGAAGTTGGTCTATGTGTTCGGTCTATGTGAAGTTGGTCTATGTGAAGTTGGTCTATGTGAAGTTGGTCTATGTGAAGTTGGTCTATGTGTTCGGTCTATGTGAAGTTGGTCTATGTGTTCGGTCTATGTGAAGTTGGTCTATGTGAAGTTGGTCTATGTGTTCGGTCTATGTGAAGTTGGTCTATGTGTTCGGTCTATGTGAAGTTGGTCAATGTGTTCGGTCTATGTGAAGCTGGTCTATGTGTTCGGTCTATGTGAAGTTGGTCTATGTGAAGCTGGTCTATGTGTTCGGTCTATGTGAAGTTGGTCTATGTGAAGTTGGTCTATGTGTTCGGTCTATGTGAAGCTGGTCTATGTGTTCGGTCTATGTGAAGTTGGTCAATGTGTTCGGTCTATGTGAAGCTGGTCTATGTGTTCGGTCTATGTGAAGTTGGTCTATGTGTTCGGTCTATGTGAAGTTGGTCTATGTGTTCGGTCTATGTGAAGTTGGTCTATGTGAAGTTGGTCTATGTGAAGTTGGTCAATGTGTTCGGTCTATGTGAAGTTGGTCTATGTGAAGTTGGTCTATGTGTTCGGTCTATGTGTTCGGTCTATGTGTTGGTCTATGTGTTCGGTCTATGTGAAGTTGGTCAATGTGTTTGGTCTATGTGAAGTTGGTCAATGTGTTCGGTCTATGTGAAGTTGGTCTATGTGAAGTTGGTCTATGTGAAGTTGGGTCTATGTGAAGTTGGTCTATGTGTTCGGTCTATGTGAAGTTGGTCTATGTGTTCGGTCTATGTGAAGTTGGTCTATGTGAAGTTGGTCTATGTGAAGTTGGTCTATGTGAAGTTGGTCTATGTGTTCGGTCTAGTCTATGTGAAGTTGGTCTATGTGTTCGGTCTATGTGAAGTTGGTCAATGTGTTTGGTCTATGTGAAGTTGGTCTATGTGTTCGGTCTATGTGAAGTTGGTCTATGTGTTTGGTCTATGTGAAGTTGGTCTATGTGTTCGGTCTATGTGAAGTTGGTCTATGTGTTCGGTCTATGTGAAGTTGGTCTATGTGAAGTTGGTCTATGTGTTCGGTCTATGTGAAGTTGGTCAATGTGTTCGGTCTATGTGAAGTTGGTCTATGTGTTCGGTCTATGTGAAGTTGGTCTATGTGTTCGGTCTATGTGAAGTTGGTCAATGTGTTCGGTCTATGTGAAGTTGGTCAATGTGTTCGGTCTATGTGAAGTTGGTCTATGTGAAGTTGGTCTATGTGAAGTTGGTCAATGTGAAGTTGGTCAATGTGTTCGGTCTATGTGAAGTTGGTCAATGTGAAGTTGGTCTATGTGTTCGGTCAATGTGAAGTTGGTCAATGTGTTCGGTCTATGTGAAGTTGGTCTATGTGAAGTTGGTCTATGTGTTCGGTCTATGTGAAGTTGGTCAATGTGTTCGGTCTATGTGAAGTTGGTCTATGTGAAGTTGGTCTATGTGTTCGGTCTATGTGAAGTTGGTCAATGTGTTCGGTCTATGTGAAGTTGGTCTATGTGTTCGGTCTATGTGAAGTTGGTCTATGTGTTCGGTCTATGTGAAGTTGGTCTATGTGTTCGGTCTATGTGAAGTTGGTCTATGTGTTCGGTCTATGTGAAGTTGGTCTATGTGTTCGGTCTATGTGAAGTTGGTCTATGTGTTCGGTCTATGTGAAGTTGGTCTATGTGAAGTTGGTCTATGTGTTCGGTCTATGTGAAGTTGGTCAATGTGTTCGGTCTATGTGAAGCTGGTCTATGTGTTCGGTCTATGTGAAGTTGGTCTATGTGAAGCTGGTCTATGTGTTCGGTCTATGTGAAGTTGGTCTATGTGAAGTTGGTCTATGTGTTCGGTCTATGTGAAGCTGGTCTATGTGTTCGGTCTATGTGAAGTTGGTCAATGTGTTCGGTCTATGTGAAGCTGGTCTATGTGTTCGGTCTATGTGAAGTTGGTCTATGTGTTCGGTCTATGTGAAGTTGGTCTATGTGTTCGGTCTATGTGAAGTTGGTCTATGTGAAGTTGGTCTATGTGAAGTTGGTCTATGTGTTGGTCTATGTGAAGTTGGTCTATGTGAAGTTGGTCTATGTGTTGGTCTATGTGTTCGGTCTATGTGTTCGGTCTATGTGTTCGGTCTATGTGTTCGGTCTATGTGAAGTTGGTCAATGTGTTCGGTCTATGTGAAGTTGGTCAATGTGTTCGGTCTATGTGAAGTTGGTCTATGTGAAGTTGGTCTATGTGTTCGGTCTATGTGAAGTTGGTCTATGTGTTCGGTCTATGTGAAGTTGGTCTATGTGTTCGGTCTATGTGAAGCTGGTCTATGTGTTCGGTCTATGTGAAGCTGGTCTATGTGAAGTTGGTCTATGTGTTCGGTCTATGTGAAGTTGGTCTATGTGTTCGGTCTATGTGAAGCTGGTCTATGTGTTCGGTCTATGTGAAGCTGGTCTATGTGAAGTTGGTCTATGTGTTCGGTCTATGTGAAGCTGGTCTATGTGTTCGGTCTATGTGAAGCTGGTCTATGTGTTCGGTCTATGTGAAGTTGGTCTATGTGAAGCTGGTCTATGTGTTCGGTCTATGTGAAGTTGGTCTATGTGAAGTTGGTCTATGTGTTCGGTCTATGTGAAGTTGGTCTATGTGAAGCTGGTCTATGTGTTCGGTCTATGTGAAGTTGGTCTATGTGAAGTTGGTCAATGTGTTCGGTCTATGTGAAGCTGGTCTATGTGTTCGGTCTATGTGAAGTTGGTCTATGTGTTCGGTCTATGTGAAGTTGGTCTATGTGTTCGGTCTATGTGAAGTTGGTCTATGTGAAGTTGGTCTATGTGAAGTTGGTCTATGTGAAGTTGGTCTATGTGTTCGGTCTATGTGAAGTTGGTCTATGTGAAGTTGGTCTATGTGTTCGGTCTATGTGTTCGGTCTATGTGTTCGGTCTATGTGTTCGGTCTATGTGAAGTTGGTCAATGTGTTCGGTCTATGTGAAGTTGGTCAATGTGTTCGGTCTATGTGAAGTTGGTCTATGTGAAGTTGGTCTATGTGTTCGGTCTATGTGAAGTTGGTCTATGTGTTCGGTCTATGTGAAGTTGGTCTATGTGTTCGGTCTATGTGAAGTTGGTCTATGTGTTCGGTCTATGTGAAGTTGGTCTATGTGAAGTTGGTCTATGTGTTCGGTCTATGTGAAGTTGGTCTATGTGTTCAGTCTATGTGAAGTTGGTCTATGTGAAGTTGGTCTATGTGTTCGGTCTATGTGAAGTTGGTCTATGTGAAGTTGGTCAATGTGTTCGGTCTATGTGAAGTTGGTCTATGTGTTCGGTCTATGTGAAGTTGGTCTATGTGAAGTTGGTCTATGTGTTCGGTCTATGTGAAGTTGGTCTATGTGAAGTTGGTCTATGTGTTCGGTCTATGTGAAGTTGGTCTATGTGTTCGGTCTATGTGAAGTTGGTCTATGTGAAGTTGGTCTATGTGAAGTTGGTCTATGTGTTCGGTCTATGTGAAGTTGGTCTATGTGTTCGGTCTATGTGAAGTTGGTCTATGTGTTCGGTCTATGTGAAGTTGGTCTATGTGTTCGGTCTATGTGAAGTTGGTCTATGTGAAGTTGGTCTATGTGTTCGGTCTATGTGAAGTTGGTCTATGTGTTCGGTCTATGTGAAGTTGGTCTATGTGTTCGGTCTATGTGAAGTTGGTCAATGTGTTCGGTCTATGTGAAGTTGGTCTATGTGTTCGGTCTATGTGAAGTTGGTCTATGTGTTCGGTCTATGTGAAGTTGGTCTATGTGAAGTTGGTCTATGTGTTCGGTCTATGTGAAGTTGGTCTATGTGTTCGGTCTATGTGAAGTTGGTCTATGTGTTTGGTCTATGTGAAGTTGGTCTATGTGTTCGGTCTATGTGAAGTTGGTCAATGTGTTTGGTCTATGTGAAGTTGGTCTATGTGAAGTTGGTCTATGTGTTCGGTCTATGTGAAGTTGGTCTATGTGTTCGGTCTATGTGAAGTTGGTCTATGTGAAGTTGGTCAATGTGTTCGGTCTATGTGAAGTTGGTCTATGTGTTCGGTCTATGTGAAGTTGGTCTATGTGAAGTTGGTCTATGTGAAGTTGGTCTATGTGTTCGGTCTATGTGAAGTTGGTCTATGTGTTCGGTCTATGTGAAGCTGGTCTATGTGTTCGGTCTATGTGAAGTTGGTCTATGTGTTCGGTCTATGTGAAGCTGGTCTATGTGTTCGGTCTATGTGTTCGGTCTATGTGAAGTTGGTCTATGTGTTCGGTCTATGTGTTCGGTCTATGTGAAGTTGGTCAATGTGTTCGGTCTATGTGAAGCTGGGCTGTGGAAACAGAATCTTACCCGGATCTAGACGCTCCACATATCGGCGTATACGAATGTGAGTAGATTACGTTGAAAACAAAAGGTCTAGTTATTTTATACCTCAATGTGGGAAACGTAGGGTTTAGGTTAGGGACCTAACCTTAACCCATACAGGTTCCACTCATCAAATAGGGATTCCCAGGAGGATTGCTAATGAGTGGAAAAATACAAGATGGACTGATCTGTCTGTTGTCATTCTATATTGTGACTCAGAAGCTCAAGCAGCTACATTGCAGGTTTGTGTGTGTGTGTGTGTGTGTGTGTGTGTGTGTGTGTGTGTGTGTGTGAGGCTCACAGGCTCATGGAGCTGCGTCTCAGGGATCCAGACTTCCTCTTTAGGGTGGTGCAGATGAGCAGATCACTGAAGAGGAAGAGAGAACGGTCCTTCTTACCCCCCACGGTCTTCTGCAGAGTGAGAAATAGAGAGAGCAGAGAGAGTTGAGTGAGGAGAGAGAGAGAGAGAGAGGAGAGAGAGATAGAGGAGAGGAAAGAGAGAGGCAGAGAGAGGAGAGTGGAGAGAGAGGAGAGAGGGACAGAGGAGAGAGACAGAGAAGAGAGAGAGGAGAGAGGCAGAGAGAGAGGAGAGAGGTGAGTGGAGAGAGAGAGGAGCGAGGAGAGAGACAGAGGAAAGAGAGGAGAGAGGCAGAGAGAGAGGAGAGAGAGAGAGAGGTGAGTGGAGAGAGAGAGGAGCGAGGAGAGAGACAGAGGAGAGAGAGAGAGAGAGACAGATTTACAGAGCGAGAGAGAGGAGAGGGACAGAGGAGAGAGACAGAGAAGAGAGAGAGGAGAGAGGCAGAGAGAGAGAGGAGCGAGGAGAGAGACAGAGGAGAGAGACAGATTTACAGAGCGAGAGAGAGAGGAGAGAGGGACAGAGGAGAGAGAGAGGAGAGAGGCAGAGAGAGAGGAGAGAGAGGTGAGTGGAGAGAGAGAGAGAGAGAGAGAGAGAGGAGCGAGGAGAGAGACAGAGGAGAGAGAGACAGATGGACAGAGCGAGAGAGAGAGAGAGAGAGAGAGAGAGAGAGAGAGAGAGAGAGAGACATCCAATCCTTGTTATCTGTTATCTAGATTGATATCTGACACAGGGGGCAGTATCAGAGGGATGTCACTCAGCAGAGTATCTATGGTCTCTGCTGTCAGTCTGGAAGACCGTCACACTGTCAATCAATCAGTCTGAGTGTCTCAGTCTCACCGCCTCCATCACCATCTCCTGTCTCAGGAACTTCCTCATCGGGTTAAGGATCTGACCGAGAGAGAGAGAGATTTACAATCATCATTACAGTACTATCAACTTTGAGATAGTAAAAGAAAGCAGTGTGAGTATAGATATATATATATTATATGAAAGT
>NC_068438.1:40947886-41017886 GCF_023373465.1 Oncorhynchus keta
AGAGTCCCTGTCCATCGTCCGAAAACATCACTACTGTAAGTCTCTCTGGATAAGAGTGTCTGCTAAATGACTCACTACTGTAAGTCTCTCTGGATAAGAGAGTCTGCTAAATGACTCACTACTGTAAGTCTCTCTGGATAAGAGCGTCTGCTAAATGACTCACTACTGTAAGTCTCTCTGGATAAGAGTATCTGCTAAATGACTCACTACTGTAAGTCTCTCTGGATAAGAGAGTCTGCTAAATGACTCACTACTGTAAGTCTCTCTGGATAAGAGAGTCTGCTAAATGACTCACTACTGTAAGTCTCTCTGGATAAGAGAGTCTGCTAAATGACTCACTACTGTAAGTCTCTCTGGATAAGAGAGTCTGCTAAATGACTCACTACTGTAAGTCTCTCTGGATAAGAGCGTCTGCTAAATGACTCACTACTGTAAGTCTCTCTGGATAAGAGTATCTGCTAAATGACTCACTACTGTAAGTCTCTCTGGATAAGAGAGTCTGCTAAATGACTCACTACTGTAAGTCTCTCTGGATAAGAGAGTCTGCTAAATGACTCACTACTGTAAGTCTCTCTGGATAAGAGCGTCTGCTAAATGACTCACTACTGTAAGTCTCTCTGGATAAGAGAGTCTGCTAAATGACTCACTACTGTAAGTCTCTCTGGATAAGAGCGTCTGCTAAATGACTCACTACTGTAAGTCTCTCTGGATAAGAGAGTCTGCTAAATGACTCACTACTGTAAGTCTCTCTGGATAAGAGCGTCTGCTAAATGACTCACTACTGTAAGTCTCTCTGGATAAGAGAGTCTGCTAAATGACTCACTACTGTAAGTCTCTCTGGATAAGAGCGTCTGCTAAATGACTCACTACTGTAAGTCTCTCTGGATAAGAGTCTGCTAAATGACTCACTACTGTAAGTCTCTCTGGATAAGAGTCTGCTAAATGACTCACTACTGTAAGTCTCTCTGGATAAGAGAGTCTGCTAAATGACTCACTACTGTAAGTCTCTCTGGATAAGAGAGTCTGCTAAATGACTCACTAATGTAAGTCTCTCAGGATAAGAGAGTCTGCTTAATGACTCCAATGTAAATGGTTCACTTCAGTAGAACCTGCCTGTCACACAAAGAGCTGGGTCAGACTGCTCTACCTCAAGCTGAGTGTACACTACACCATTTGGCCCCAATTAAGCTGCCTCAAACAAGTTTTTGAGATCGCAGACAAAATCCCGATGTCATTGCCTACTCGAGGGTGTGCGGCCGATCCGGTCTTTGGGCGTTTGATTTTATCGGCACAAAATGTGCAATGCTCTTGTCGTGTGAATGTACAACGACAAGTTTTGAGTACGGTGATCAGCAATAGCCAATTGGAGCCCGCCAGAGAAGAGGACAGTGAAATGAAGACGTTGTTTCACATCACCCAGAATATAGACTAGAGTAGGACTAATGACTACTACTAGCATGAATATATAGACTAGAACAGACTAATGACTACTACTAGTATGAATATATAGACTAGAACAGGACTAATGACTACTACTAGTATGAATATATAGACTAGAACAGGACTAATGACTACTACTAGTATGTGTTTGTACTTGCCTTTAAAAGTGTCAAATCTTTACAGCTCTGAAGTTCACAAGAAATGTTATTCAATTCAAAATGTTGGCTAGATATTTAAACGTTGTATGGCAAGCGTGAATGTCTGACTGAAAATGTTTATGAGGCTGCTTTGAGCCACAGCTCATTGTAGCTACATTAACAATATAATCACATAATTGGTTTTGAAGAGACAGCGTGGTGGCATGGAGAATCCTTATGACCAAGTGACGATTGTTCTAGTGTGTGACCTTCCATCTGCACCACTACGTTGGCAAGACAACAAATCTACAGGAAAGACGTTTGTTTAATGTGAGAGGCTCAGCGTTGTTAGGGTAATTTAAAGTCCTGTAGTGTTCCCCCAGCATCAGAGAATCAGCAATCGAGCAACTCTTTCTCAAGAAAACCTCCTGAGAAAACTGATATTGGACGAGCAGGAGGGACAGGATGTGTGCGCACACACACACACAAAGTGAAAAACAAACTCACAGAGACACAAACACACACACACAGAGACACAAACACACAGAGACACACACACACACAGAGACACACACACAGAGACACAAACACACAGAGACACAAACACAAACACACAGAGACACAAACACACAGAGACACAAACACACACAAACAAACACAAACACACACACACTCACAGAGACACAAACTCCGAGACAAATGCACACACACAGAGACACACACAGTAGCTAAAGACAAGTCTGTGCATCACACTCACCTACAAGTGTCATATAGACAGTGGACACACACACTCATAAAAACCGTAGACATACACACTCACCTCCAGGAACTTGAGGAATGCCGGCTTGGCCTCCTTTGCGATCCTCACGGCGTCTTTGGCGTTCAGAAAGTTATCGATGTATGCTGAATAAATATTAGCAAGAATCTCTTTGGAGAACTGTGTAGAAGAGAGAAAGGCCGAGAGGGGAGAGGAGAGAGAGAATATTAACAGGCAAAATATACTGTAAAGAAAAGATTGGGTTTGCTCCTAGCAGAACTCGGCTCGGTGAATTGAACATCTGTGCCTCGCATATTTTAGCTTGAAAAAAAAAAAGAAGTGGCAATATTACTCTTTGTCCCTTTAGAGACACCGTAGCAACAACAGACAAAATTGTCTGAATGTATGTAAGATAAAATCATGAAATCCATCGTTTTAAATCTAATTGAGATGTTTGGTGCAGTATTTCTCAAATTAAAAATGTTTTTTATTTATTTTATTTTATTTCACCTTTATTTAACCAGGTAGGCTAGTTGAGAACAAGTTCTCATTTGCAACTGCGACCTGGCCAAGATAAAGCATAGCAGTGTGAACAGACAACACAGAGTTACACATGGAGTAAACAATTAACAAGTCAATAACACAGTAGAAAAAAAAGGGGAGTCTATATACATTGTGTGCAAAAGGCATGAGGAGGTAGGCGAATAATTACAAATTTGCAGATTAACACTGGAGTGATAAATGATCAGATGGTCATGTACAGGTAGAGATATTGGTGTGCAAAAGAGCAGAAAAGTAAATAAATAAAAACAGTATATAAACAGTATGGGGATGAGGTAGGTAAAAATGGGTGGGCTATTTACCGATAGACTATGTACAGCTGCAGCGATCGGTTAGCTGCTCAGATAGCAGATGTTTGATGTATCACGCCCCAGTTTTCAGTTTTTGATTTGTTAAAAAAGTTTGAAATATCCAATAAATGTCGTTCCACTTCATGATTGTGTCCCACTTGTTGTTGATTCTTCACAAAAAAATACAGTTTTATATCTTTATGTTTGAAGCCTGAAATGTGGCAAAAGGTCGCAAAGTTCAAGGGGGCCGAATACTTTCGCAAGGCACTGTATGTGTCTCTCTCGGAGGAACACTACATGACCAAAAAGGTAGAACATTTATGTAATGACATTCTGTCAGTCATCAGTCCTACACTGGTAGCCTGTACTGAGGTGTCCCCTGATGTGTCTCGGGAATGGGACAGTCACCTCCGCCTTCCGCAAAATGTAAGTGTTGTCGTCATCAATATGTAGCGTATACCACACGGTTCCACATCAATATGTAGCGTATACCACACGGTTCCACATCAATGTGTAGCGTATACCACACGGTTCCACATCAATGTGTAGCGTATACCACACGGTTCCACATCAATATGTAGCGTATACCACACGGTTCCACATCAATGTGTAGCATATACCACACGGTTCCACATCAATATGGAGGGTATACCACACGGTTCCACATCAATATGTAGCGTATACCACACGGTTCCACATCAATATGGAGCGTATACCACACGGTTCCACATCAATATGGAGGGTATACCACACGGTTCCACATCAATATGGAGGGTATACCACACGGTTCCACATCAATGTGTAGCGTATACCACACGGTTCCACATCAATGTGTAGCGTATACCACACGGTTCCACATCAATATGTAGCGTATACCACACGGTTCCACATCAATATGTAGCGTATACCACACGGTTCCACATCAATATGTAGCGTATACCACACGGTTCCACATCAATATGTAGCTTATACCACACGGTTCCACATCAATATGTAGAGTATACCACACGGTTCCACATCAATATGGAGGGTATACCACACGGTTCCACATCAATATGTAGCGTATACCACACGGTTCCACATCAATGTGTAGAGTATACCACACGGTTCCACATCAACTCACTGATTTTCCATGTGGCTGACATACAGGCATGGTAAATGATGGTGTATTGTAGTTTTCTTGACATTTTGTTTTAATGATTATGTTTTACCTGTACTGGACCACATCGATTTACCCGTGTTTTTTCCATTGTCCATGGTGTACAGTGATTGGATGGAGGGAGGTACTTACCGATTGGATAAGCAGCTGACCCACGGTCTGTTTGTCGTGCCATTGGCTGATGCAGCCGGTGACCTGTTCCAGGAAGTGCTCATGGTGCTCCAGGATCTCTGGGATCTGATAGAACATCTCATCCACCAATGAGGGATCAACTAGGGAGCCACTGTCTGGCTGCTTCAGAGGCCGCATATAGCCCTACACATAGAGAGGGGGAGAGAGAAAGGGAGGTAGAGGGGGAGAGATAGAGAGAGGTAGAGAGAGAGAGAGGTAGAGAGAGAGAGAGGTAGAGAGAGAGAGAGAGAGAGAGAGGTAGAGAAAGAGAGAAAGAGAGAAAGAGAGAGAGGTAGAGAGAGAGGGAGGTAGAGGAGGAGAGAGAGGGAGGTAGAGAGAGAGCGAGAGAGAGAGGGAGAGTTACAGAGAGAGAGGGGGTAGAGAGAGCGAGAAAGACGATACGTTTCAATTTTGGGAAAATTAAACCTTATTTTCCTGAAACCAGCCCCGTGAAATGTGAACTCCAGGCAAGCCACAGACCCTGTGAAACAAGCACACACACTGCAGTGCTGTTGCGTGTGTAGAACATGAGTTGGAATGGTGTATTTGTGTGTGATCTACGTATACAGCCTGAGTTGGTATGATGTGTGTGTATGTGTGTGTGTGTGCTCGCGAGATGCATTGTTTATTTATATAGTGTGAGTGTGTGTTTGGGGTCTGTTCAGAGGGTGCCTAATCGATGGCGTCTCACACACGCTTCTCATTCTGTTTTGACTACATGGCACCTGGGCTTACTATGGCTGCAGTTTAACATATCCCCTCTTTCACCCTCTCATAAGCCTCTTACCCCCCTCTCTCTCCTCTCCCAAGCCCCTCTTCCCTCTCCCCAGCCTCTCTTCCTCCTTATCCTATCTTCCCCCTCTCTCTCCTCAGCCTCTCTTCCCCCTCTCTCAACTCTCCCAAGCCTCTCTCAACTCTCCCAAGCCTCTCTCAACTCTCCCAAGCCTCTCTTCCCCCTCTCTCAACTCTCCCAAGCCTCTCTTCCCCCTCTCTCACTCCTCAGCCTCTCTTCCCCCCTCTCTCAACTCCCCCAAGCCTCTCTTCCCCCTCAACTCTCCCAAGCCTTTCTCCCCCTCTCTCGCAAGCCTCTCTTCCCACTCAACTCTCCCAAGCCTCTCTTCCTCCTCAACTCTCCCAAGCCTTTCTCCCCCTCTCTCTCTCTCCTCATCCTCTCTTCCCTCTCTCTCAACTCTCCCAAGCCTTTCTTACCCCTCTCGCTCAAGCCTCTCTTCCCCTCTTTACAAGCCTCTTCCCTCTCTCAAGCCTCTCTCAAGTCTCTCATCCCCCTCTCCTCTATCAAACCCCTCCTTCTCCTCTCTTTCCTCACTCAAGCCTCTTTCCCTCTCTCTCCTCTCCCAAGCCTCTCTTCCCCCTCTCTCTCCTCTCCCAAGCCTCTCTTCCCCCTCTTCTCCTCTCTCAAGCCTCTGTTCCCCCGATCTCCTTCCCCTCTCTCAAGCGTCTCTTTCCCCTCTCTCAAGCCTCTCTTTCCCCTCTCTCAAGCCTCTCTTTCCCCTCTCTCAAGCCTCTCTTTCCCTCTCTCAAGCCTCTCTTTCCCCTCTCTCAAGCCTCTCTTTCCCCTCTCTCAAGCCTCTCTTTCCCTCTCAAGCCTCTCTTTCCCCTCTCTCAAGCCTCTCTTTCCCCTCTCAAGCCTCTCTTTCCCCTCTCTCAAGCCTCTCTTTCCCCTCTCTCAAGCCTCTCTTTCCCCTCTCTCAAGCCTCTCTTTCCCCTCTCTCAAGCCTCTCTTTCCCCTCTCAAGCCTCCTCTTTCCCCTCTCTCAAGCCCTCTTCCCCTCTCTCAAGCCTCTCTTTCCCCTCTCTCAAGCCTCTCTTTCCCCTCTCTCAAGCCTCTCTTTCCCCTCTTTCTCAAGCCTCTCTTTCCCCTCTCTCTCAAGCCTCTCTTTCCCCTCTCTCAAGCCTCTCTTTCCCCTCTCAAGCCTCTCTTTCCCCTCTCTCAAGCCTCTCTTTCCCCTCTCTCAAGCCTCTCTTTCCCCTCTCTCTCAAGCCTCTCTTTCCCCTCTTTCTCAAGCCTCTCTTTCCCCTCTCTCAAGCCTCTCTTTCCCCTCTCAAGCCTCTCTTTCCCCTCTCTCAAGCCTCTCTTCCCTCTCAAGCCTCTCTCTTTCCCCTCTCTCAAGCCTCTCTTCCCCTTTCTCAAGCCTCTCTTTCCCTCTCAAGCCTCTCTTTCCCCTCTCTCAAGCCTCCCTCTTTCCCTCTCTCAAGCCTCTCTTTCCCTCTCAAGCCTCTCTCTTCCCTCTCTCAAGCCTCTCTTTCCCTCTCAAGCCTCTCTTTCCCCTCTCTCAAGCCTCCTCTTTCCCCTCTCTCAAGCCTCTCTTTCCCCCTCTCAAGCCCTCTTTCCCCTCAAGCCTCTCTTTCCCTCTTTCTCAAGCCTCTCTTTCCCCTCTTTCTCTCCTTCCCTCTCAAGCCTCTCTTTCCCCTCTTCTCTCTTTCCCCTCAAGCCTTCCTTTCCCCTCTTTCTCAAGCCTCTCTTTCCCTCTCTCAAGCCTCTCTTTCCCCTCTCTCAAGCCTCTCTTTCCCCTCTCTCAAGCCTCTTTCCCTCTCAAGCCCCTCTCTTTCCCCTCTCTCAAGCCTCTCTTTCCCCCTCTCAAGCCTCTCTTTCCCCTCTCTCAAGCCTCTCTTTCCCCTCTCTCAAGCCTCTTTTCCCCTCTCTCAAGCCTCTTTTCCCCTCTCTCAAGCCTCTTTTCCCCTCTCTCAAGCCTCTCTTTCCCCTCTCTCAAGCCTCTCTTTCCCCTCTCTCAAGCCTCTCTTTCCCCTCTATCAAGCCTCTCTTTCCCCTCTTTCTCAAGCCTCTCTTTCCCCTCTCTGATCTATCCGATAGACATGGGGGGGTGGGGGGTTGGGTCTGGGTGGGGAGAGGGTTTGGGTCTGGGTAGGGAGAGGGTTTGGGTCTGGGTGGGGAGAGGGTTTGGGTCTGGGTGGGGAGAGGGTTTGGGTCTGGGTAGGGACAGGGTTTGGGTCTGGGTGTGGAGAGGGGTTGGGTCTGGGTAGGGACAGGGTTTGGGTCTGGGTAGGGACAGGGTTTGGGTCTTGGTAGGGACAGGGTTTGGGTCTGGGTAGGGAGAGGGTTTGGGTGGGGGAGAGGGTTTGGGTGGGGAGAGGGTTTGGGTGGGGATAGGGAGAAGGTTTGGGTGGGGAGAGGGTTTGGGTGGGGAGGGGAGAGGGTTTGGGTGGGGAGGGGGAGAGGGTTTGGGTGGGGAGAGGGAGAGGGTTTGGGTGGGGAGACTGCCTGTCTGAATGAGGCGGTGAGATATGTGGCTGAGGGGTGAGGAGAGGGGCTTTAGCAGGAGTCCTTTAACATTTAAGACATTAAGACTTCAACCATCTGTTAGCACTGGTGGTTCCTGTGTGTGTGTGTGTGTGTGTATAGTATTACCTGTATGAGTGTCCGGAGCGACTCCACATAAGACTGCTCAGTGTCCAGGAGGGTCATCACGACATGTCTTCTCATATCCTGCGGGGGGAGACAACACTGAGTGCTATGGCATAACACACACACACCCACACACAATTTGGCTCGACTGTCATCGAAATAAGGGTTTCCTGTTTACATGGTTAGGTTGGAATCTGTACACTGGGAAAAACACCAGTGTGTGTGTGTGTGTGTGTGTGTGTGTGTGTGTGTGTGTGTGTGTATGTGTGTGTCCCCTACAGAGAAGATACAATCTTGTCAAAGGCTTATGGCTCAAAGGCTAATAGATGAAGAGAAGAGACTCGTGCCTTATCAAGACTAACACAGCAAACTACCAGCAGTCACGCTCTACACATCCTACACACTGGGACGTCACACACACACCCCCAGGGAATATTAGGCTCAGATTCCTAACGATCTGTTCTCTCCATCTTCCTTTCCTCAAAACCTCTGTCTATTTTATCTCTCTTTCTCTGTGTACCTCGAGATTGTGAAGCAACGCACCAGGAGACATCTGGCCCTGATGCAACAAGACTAACAGAGACAGTGGAAATATGGTTCAGAGAAGTTAGTCTATCAATGAATTAAATCACTGAATGAAATACATTAACTCTAGTCGACAAACACAGAGAGGAGAGAGTGACAGAGGGAGGAGAAAGAGAGAGAGGAGAGAGAGAAGAGAGAGTGAGGAGAGAGAGAGCGAGATAGAGGGAGAGCGAACGAGAACGAGAGGGAGAAGAGCAAGACCGGATGAGTCAGGCCAACCCAGTCTGCCCCAGGTGGCTAACGAGACTCTGCCTCTCTCACTCACACACACACACGTCCTGTATTCATTGTTGCCACGCCAACCAGCAGCATCTTCCATCTTAGCCCCGCCCCCCGCAGCAACAGTTACCAGGTTTTCTGCTGGCTCTCTAGAGTTCTTCAGTGTTCCATTCTGGCGCTAACGTTAGTCGCTAATCACTGGAGCTTCCTCTTAGGCAGGCAGGGAACATCTCTGCCCCTTAAACCCACAGGGGAGAACTGTCTGACCCACAGACCACTGCTCTGTCACAGGGTTCACTAAAACACAGACAAACACAGGATCAAAGCCATAGTTCTTCAGACGGCCTCCACTGATTCTTCACATGATATGAGAATAACACATTATATACTTCCCCAGAACAAAACATGACCAAGTCATCTATTCCAGAACACACTAGAACAGACATGACTTAACTATGCTTTCTAATCTCCACCCAGCCTGGTTCCTCTCAAGGGTCCTTGCCATAGGGAGTTGTTCCTGGCCGACTGGCCAATGTCACATCTGCTTTCTCTTTATGGGTTCAGGTCCAGGTTGTGTTAATATATGTCGGCCCCAGGAAGACTAGCTGTCGCCATTGGTGTTGGCTAATGGCTAATATGAATCAATTGTTAACCAGTGCAACAGACAACCCAGACTCCATCAACACTAGTAAACATTACCCTAAATACCAGACAGCTGGAGGCTCATATTTTCCTGCTCCGTGTCCTAATAATAACGTTACAAAAATAACATCCCACATTTACATCTGGATCTCCCACAAGACCCAGTAGGGGAGCATTCATGTGTCCCTAGCCTGAGGAAGGTGACAGTGCCGTCACTGCATAGCATCAAGTCAGAGAGAGAAGACAGAGAGAAGGAAAGAGAGAGAGACACAGAGAGAGAGACAGAGAAAGAAAGACACAGAGAGACACAGAGAGAGAGACAGAGAAAGAAAGACAGAGAGAGACAGAGAGAGAGAGAAAGACAGAAGGAAAGAGAGAGACACAGAGAGAGAGAGAGAAAGACAGAAGGAAAGAGAGAGACACAGAGAGAGAGAGAGAAAGAAAGACAGAGAGACACAGAGAGAGCGGGAGATGGCTTTGCTAGATATTACTGCGTTGTTGGGAGCTAGAAACATAAGCATTTCGCTGCAACTGCGATAACATCTGCAAAACTGTTTATGCAGACCAAATAAATAGATTTGATTTGAGAGGGGGAGAGAGAGAGTGAGAAAGAGAGTGTACATCTGGTGACAGTCAAGTCCATTAACGTGGGATACACATGCACGCTTTCATGTCATCTTGATATAGTCTAAAATGAAATCAGTTTCGTCATGTCAAGCTGACATAGTTTGAACAGGAAGTCAACCCCCAGCCCACCTGAGGAGGTCCAGTTGAAACTGCAACAAGATCTCTGGGTAATCAACACTTCTCCAGGGCCTTTCACTGAGGTCCAAGTGTCAGTCCTGGGTGAAGCACTCTCCCTTCTCTCCTTCCAATAGGATGGACCCTTTTGCATTTTAAAGTTGACACATTCAAATGTGTTCGTTAATTGCATTTAAATAATTGATTCTGTGACACTAGGCAACCCTCGTGTCATGGCAATGCAAATGTTTTCGGAACTATGATGCATCGGGAATGTGAGAGAACTAAAAGGACATTCGAAGAGAAGCCTTCCGTTAATGAGAGTCCCTCTGTTCTCACCTACAGGAGGCTGACAGAACATGATGTTGCTAAATTAGCCAGCAAAACCTCTAACAAGCAGATCATCTCAGTAACGATGAACAAAACGCGCTGAAGGAATTGAAAGACAATCCGGATATTGTCTCCTTGAACTGCACTGTTGGTTCAGGTCTTGAACAGTTGAAGTCGGACGTTTACATACAATTAGGTTGGAGTGATTAAAACTTGTTTTTCAACCACTCCACAAATTTCTTGTTAACAAACAACTGCTACATTTCTTGTTAACAAACAATTTCCAAATGCCTGAAGGTACCACGTTCATCTGTACAAACAATAATATGCAAGTATAAACACCATGGGACCACGCAGCCGTCATACCGCTCAGGAAGGAGACGCGTTGTGTCTTCTAGAGATAAACGTATTTTGGTGCAAAAAGTGCAAATCAATCCCAGAACAACAGCAAAGGACCTTGTGAAGATGCTGGAGGAAACCGGTACAAAAGTATCTACATCCACAGTAAAAACGAGTCCTATATCGACATAACCTGAAAGGCCGCTCAGCAAGGAAGAAGGCACTGCTCCAAAACCGTCATAAAAAAGCCAGACTACAGTTTGCAACTGCACATGGGGACAAAGATCATACTTTTTGGAGAAATGTCCTCTAGTCTGATGAAACAAAAATAGAACTGTTTGGCAATAATGACCATCGTTATGTTTAGAGGAAAAATGGGGAGGCTTGCAAGCCGAAGAACACCATCCAAACCGTGAAGCACAGGGCTGGCAGCATCATGTTGTGGGGGTGCTTTGCTGCAGGAGGGACTGGTGCACTTCACAAAATAGATGGCATCATGAGGCAGGAAAATTGTGTGGATATATTGAAGCAACATCTCAAGACATTTGCGACCAAGTTAAAGCTTGGTCGCAAATGGGTCTTCCAAATGGACAATGACCCCAAGCATACTTCCAAAGTTGTGGCAAAATGGCTTAAGGACAACAAAGTCAAGGTGTTAGAGTGGCCATCACAAAGCACTGACCTCAATCCTATAGAAAATGTGTGGGCAGAACTGAAAAAGCGTGTGCGAGCACAGAGGCCTACAAACCTGACTCAGTTACACCATCTCTGTCAGGAGGAATGGGACAAAATTCACCCAACTTATTGTGGGAAGCTAGTGGAAGGCTACCCAAAACATTTGACCCAAATTTAAAAGGCAATGCTACCAAATACTAATTGAGTGTATGTAAACTTCTGGCCCACTGGGAATTTGATGAAAGAAATAAAAGCTTAAATAAATTGTTTCACATTCTTAAAATAAAAGTGGTGATCCTAACTGACCTAAGACAGGGAATTTTTACTAGGATTAAATGTCAGGAATGGTGAAAAAGGGAGATGAAATGTATTTGGCTAAGGTGTATGTAAACTTCCGACTTCAACTGTTAGTAATCATTTCACGGTAAGGTCTACACTTATTGTATTCGGCACATGTGACCAAGTTTTATTTGATATTGTGATAAATGCTGATAAGGGAGGGTTTATTATGGTATTAAGCAGGGAAAAATTATTGTGAGGTCTATGCTCAACTCAGATGCTTAGTTCTTGGTCCCTTTCCCTTCCAACCCCACAGACAGACAAAACCATGATATAGCTAGCTTCATTGATAACGCTCTTTCAGAGGGTTGGATAACGGAAACAAAGAATGTCACACCCAGCCTGTTTATTAAGACTAACCCAAAATATATCAAAGTATGGATGAACCTCCTTTACATCCCATAGTGTCAGTTAACAGTAGCCCTATTGAACCCCTTTCTCTGTGTGTTGATTTCTCCACCTCTAAATGTGTGCCTTGTCAGCCTTTTTCAGGAGACACCAGGGCTGAAGACAATAAAGTACTATAGATGCAACACTGAAAGCATCTCGGTTACACTTGACGTTCAGTCTCTCTACACTAATATCCCGCATGACACAGGCCTCAATTTATTCGGTCTCTCACTGAAAAAGCCCTCATCAAATTACTTCCCATATGCAGGCAGTTTCTACAAACAGATTCGGTGTACAGCGATGGGAGCTGCATTCGCTCCTAACTATGCAAATGTAACAGTATAACTTTAGACCGTCCCCTCGCCCATACCCGGGCACAAACCAGGGACCCTCTGCACACATCAACAACAGTCACCCACGAAGCATCGTTACCCATCGCTCCACAAAAGGGGAACTACTACCTCAAGGTCTCAGAGCAAGTGACGTCACCGATTGAAACACTATTTAGCACGCACCACCGCTAACTAAGCTAGCTGTTTCACATCTGTTACATCAGCACCACCGCTAACTAAGCTAGCTGTTTCACATCCGTTACATCAGCACCACCGCTAACTAAGCTAGCTGTTTCACATCCGTTACATCAGCACCACCGCTAACTAAGCTAGCGTTTCACATCTGTTACATCAGCACCACCGCTAACTAAGCTAGCGTTTCACATCCGTTACATCAGCACCACCGCTAACTAAGCTAGCGTTTCACATCCGTTACATCAGCACCACCGCTAACTAAGCTAGCGTTTCACATCCGTTACATCAGCACCACCGCTAACTAAGCTAGCGTTTCACATCCGTTACATCAGCACCACCGCTAACTAAGCTAGCGTTTCACATCCGTTACATCAGCACCACCGCTAACTAAGCTAGCGTTTCACATCCGTTACATCAGCACCACCGCTAACTAAGCTAGCTGTTTCACATCCGTTACATCAGCACCACCGCTAACTAAGCTAGCTGTTTCACATCCGTTACATCAGCACCACCGCTAACTAAGCTAGCTGTTTCACATCCGTTACATCAGCACCACCGCTAACTAAGCTAGCTGTTTCACATCCGTTACATCAGCACCACCGCTAACTAAGCTCTAGCGTTTCACATCCGTTACACAAATTTATTGATGGGATAACGGGAGGAGACCTTAATTTATGTCAAGAAAAACCCATATTTCCAGAAAAGATACTTTGATGACATCCTGATATGGAACGTTACTGACGCTCTCCTCTCAGAGTTAATTTCATATATTAACTTCTCTTACTCCCATCTCAAATTCACAGCAGAGGGAAGTCAGGAGAAAATAGACTTATTGGATCTTACAATCCACAAAAATAAAAGACTGACCCAACTGTAGTACAGACATAGATTTCGAGTGCAAAGCTAATGATATGCGCACCAGGTTCCTGCCACGCTGATACCCGTGCTAGGGAGACTGAACGTCAACGCCTACCCACGGGCACTAATACAAACCAGGACAAAAACGCCCCCACGTGTGTGTTTTTCCACAGAGCACAGCCCATGTGCCGGTCACGTCAAAGCCATTGTACTGAAACACTGGAACATCCTCATAAGTGATACAAATCTACCAGAGTTAATTTCATCCTCCATTTGTTTCCTCCGTGCGCGCAATCTAGCCGAAACCGTTATACACAGCAGCTGCCCAAGAAGCGTGATACTTGGCTGCCAGGCAGTCCAATGGCAGTTACTAGTGTGGCCGCCGTGTAGAATGTGACAATACGACCAATTCTAAAGTTCTTTATCACCCGAGAAAAGGTCAAGAATACAAAAGCCAAAGCTTCGTTAATTGTAGCACCACAAATGTCATATACTAAACTCAGCAAAAAAAACGTCCCCTTTATCAGGACCTTGTCTTTCAAAGATAATTCGTAAAAATACAAATAACTTCACAGATCTTCATTATAAAAGGGTTTAAATACTGTTTCCCAGGCTTGTTCAATGAACCGTAAACAATGAATGAACATGCACCGGTGGAACGGTCGTTAAGACACCAACAGTTTACAGACGGTAGGCAAATAAGGTCACAGTTATGAAACTTAGGACACTAAAAAAGCCTTTCTACTGACTCTGAAAAACGGCAAAAGAAAGATGCCCAGGGTCCCTGCTCATCTGTGTGAATGTGCCTTAGGTACGCTGCAAGGAGGCATGAGGACTACAGATGTGGCCAGGGCAATAAATTGCAATGTCTGAACTGTGAGACGCCTAAGATAGCGTTACAGGGAGACAGGACGGACAGCTGATCGTCCTCGCAGTGACAAACCACGTGTAACACCTGCACAGGATCGGTATATCCGAACATCACACCTGCGGGACAGGTACAGGATGGCAACAACAACTGCCCGAGTTACACCAGGAACGCACAGTCCCTCCATCAGTGCTCAGAATGTCTGCAATAGGCTGAGAGAGGCTGGACTGAGGACTTGTAGGCCTGTTGTAAAGGCAGATTCTCACCAGAAACAACATCGCCTATGGGCACAAACCCACCGTTGCTGGACCAGACAGGACTGGCAAAATGTGCTCTTCACTGACGAGTCGGGATCGATTTGGAGGTGGAGGGTCAGTCATGGTCTGGGGCGGTGTGTCACAGCATCATCGGACTGAGCTTGATGTTGCATGCAATCTCAACGTTGTGTGTTACAGGGAAGACGTCCTCATCCCTCATGTGGTACACTTCCTGCAATCTCATCCTGACATGACCATCCAGCATGACTGCCACCAGCCATACTGCTCGTTATGTGCGTGATTTCCTGCAAGACAGGAATGTCAGTGTTCTGCCATGGCCAGCAAAGAGCCCGGATCTCAATCCCATTGAGCTCGTCTGGGACCTGTTGGATCGGAGAGTGAGGGCCATTCCCCCCAGAAATGTCCGGGAACTTGCAGGTACCTTGGTGGAAGAGTGGGGTAACATCTCAGAACAAGAACTGGCAAATCTGGTGCAGTCCCTGAGGAGGAGATGCACTGCAGAACTTAATGCAGCTGGTGGCCACACCAGATACTGACTATTACTTTTGATTTTGACCCCCCCTTTGTTCAGGGGCACATTATTCAATTTCTGTTCGTGGAACTTGTTCAGTTTGTGTCTCAGTTGTTGAATCTTATGTTCATACAAATATTTAATGTTTTGTTTGCTGAAAATAAATGCAGTTGACAGTGAGAGGACGTTTCTTTATTTGCTGAGTTTATTTACTATACACGCCTACTGCATCTGTTGCAGTACCATGGCTCACCTTCCTCCCTGCTCTTTGTAGGTATAGAACACGTTCAAATTTCACCAAGAGGAAGTGACATCGTACGTAGACTAAAACAAAGAGAGGCATTCTGACAGTAATCCTTAGACACTGTGGATCCAAAGGGGCTAAACGATGGTTTTTCACTGTCCTCGTTTCTATAATGTTGTTGCCTTGATTGTTTGGGTCTCTGTGTCTCCAGATTCACAGAAATCCAGATATAACCTATATATATTTTGACATGGACTACTGATTAATGAGACACACTCTTTCTCTCATTATTTGGTGCTATAATTTACCATTGACCTTGAAACATGTTATAATGTTGATACACTGTTGTGTCTCAATGAGCCACTAGCCTATAAATAGGAGCTATGTGCAAAGGTCAGGTCACTCTGAGGAAGACGTCAGCTTGACGGAAAAACGTCCGTCACCTGTCCACATCCTCTACAATGGATTAAAGTGAGCAATAAGAATCTCTGCCTTTATTGTTGAGTTCCCCAACTCCTCTGTACCTTGAATTAGTCCTTTTGGAAGTGTTTCTTGGTTAGTGTTTCTTGGTAAGCCATTCTGGTGATTTTTGTCATTGTTGTTGAGCAACCTTCCTTTTCTTGCGCAGGTCCAGCTGAACTCGGCTGTTGATAGCCGCAGGTCCAGCTGAACTCGGCTGTTGATAGCCGCAGGTCCAGCTGAACTCGGCTGTTGATAGCCGCAGGTCCAGCTGAACTCGGCTGTTGATAGCCGCAGGTCCAGCTGAACTCGGCTGTTGATAGCCGCAGGTCCAGCTGAACTCGGCTGTTGATAGCCGCAGGTCCAGCTGAACTCGGCTGTTGATAGCCGCAGGTCCAGCTGAACTCGGCTGTTGATAGCCGCAGGTCCAGCTGAACTCGGCTGTTGATAGCCGCAGGTCCAGCTGAACTCGGCTGTTGATAGCCGCAGGTCCAGCTGAACTCGGCTGTTGATAGCCGCAGGTCCAGCTGAACTCGGCTGTTGATAGCCGCAGGTCCAGCTGAACTCGGCTGTTGATAGCCGCAGGTCCAGCTGAACTCGGCTGTTGATAGCCGCAGGTCCAGCTGAACTCAGCTGTTGATAGCCGCAGGTCCAGCTGAACTCAGCTGTTGATAGCCGCAGGTCCAGCTGAACTCAGCTGTTGATAGCCGCAGGTCCAGCTGAACTCAGCTGTTGATAGCCGCAGGTCCAGCTGAACTCAGCTGTTGATAGCCGCAGGTCCAGCTGAACTCAGCTGTTGATAGCCGCAGGTCCAGCTGAACTCAGCTGTTGATAGCCGCAGGTCTAGCTGAACTCAGCTGTTGATAGCCGCAGGTCCAGCTGAACTCAGATGTTGATAGCCGTTGCAGAGCTAACAACAGAAAATGGAAGCACAGCTGAAGGATGTGTCACACACAAACACAAGCGCTTTAAAGTGCACACACACACACACACACACACTGGCTGATGCACGTAGAATGACACACCGAAACGTTTCTGGTATTGAGAACAGTGAGATACATTGTGGGTTTGTGAAAGGTCTACCGCGGACAGTCACCTTTGACCCCGTTTCTTCCAGTATAGCAAAGAGATAAGGAACATTACAGGAGGGTGAGGGAACTCCCTGCAGTCTAAAGCTTAGTGAGATTATTTGTGTGTGTGTGTGTGTGTGTGGTAAAACAAGAGGGATCTTCCTGAAACAGTGAACTTTGCTCTTTTAGGTTCCCGCTGCCTTAATTGGATACCACACACACACACACACACACACACACACACACACACACACACACACACACACACACACACACACACACACACACACACACACACACACACACACACACACACACACACACACACACACACACACACACACACGTGGGGGAATGATGGCCAGAACGTTGTTTTCATTTTGGTCACAGGAGTGCCATGGTAACCGAGTTTAAAGCTACAACCATTAGTTGCTACATCCATTTCTGGACTAATTATACCCATTGACTTAACATATTAGCATATATGAAGCATATAACTTAGAAATGCCCCATTAGCTTATTAACTGTCGTACTCCCATCAGAACCCAAAATAGAAACTTGTTTTTCTCCAACGTTTGTAAACAATGCAAATGTAAACAAACACTGTATAGCCTCATAACACGGTTACAACTGTAATGTTGATATCATGGATGGTCATCCGCTTTGCTATTGCTTCAACGAAGGACTTTAAAACCCACAACAGATAAATGCAGAAGGTGGATGTGATCATTATTCATTGACCTCTCCCTGTTACCTGGTGACATGGATTGGATAAAAACATCTGCACACGTATACAAACACACTAACAACCCAATATGGCTGCTGGCCTTCAGTTCAAAGGCAATGTTTTAGCCTGTGGGACTAGGATGGTTTTGATTGGCTGAGAAGCCTAAGTCATGCTCCCTCTGATGGCTTTGATTGGCTTAGAAGCTTTAGTCTGTCTGTTATTATGAGTCTTAGATGGGAAAGGGGATTCTGTGTGTGTGTGTGTGTGTGTCTCCCATGTCAGAGCAGCCCGCAGGGGGCCTCTACTGAACCTTGGTCGCTCAACTCACTGCTCAGAACGTTTACCAAATATTACCATTACTCACACACACACACACACACACACACACACACACACACACACACACACACACACACACACACACACACACACACACACACACACACACACACACACACACACACACACACACACACACACACACACACACACACACACACACACAACCCTAAACTAAGTCCAGCCACGACAGAACATCTCTGTCCTACAGTAGCCCACACCGTTCAATCAATCTGAGCCACCTCCCATCTCAGTGTTAACCAATCAGATCTACTCTCATAATGCTTCTCAAACAAGAGACCAGGCGTCTCATCTGGAATGTTCCAGGCTGGTTGCCTAGCACTTGAGAGAGAGAGGAGCAGCGACATGAGAAAGAGAGAGGAGAAAGAGAGAGGAGCAGAAAGAGGAGCAGAGAGAGGAGCAGAGAGAGGAGCAGAGAGAGGAGCAGAGATGAGAAAGAGGAGCAGAGAGATGAGAAAGAGAGGAGAGCAGAGAGATGAGAAAGAGAAAGGAGCAGAGAGGAGCAGAGAGATGAGAAAGAGAAAGGAGCAGAGAGATGAGAAAGAGAAAGGAGCAGAGAGGAGCAGAGAGAGGAGCAGAGAGATGGGAAAGAGAGAGGAGCAGAGAGAGGAGCAGAGAGATGAGAAAGAGAGGAGCAGAGAGATGAGAAAGAGAGAGGAGCAGAGAGATGAGAAAGAGAGAGGAGCAGAGAGATGAGAAAGAGAGGAGCAGAGAGATGAGCAGAGAGGAGCAGAGAAATGAGAAAGAGAGAGGAGCAGAGATGAGAAAGAGAGAGGAGCAGAGAGATGAGAAAGGGAGGAGCAGAGAGATGAGCAGAGAGATGAGAAAAGAGGGGAGCAGAGAGAGGAGCAGAGAGATGAGAAAGAGAGGGGAGAAAGAGAGGAGCAGAGAGATGAGAAAGAGATGAGCAGAGAGATGAGCAGAGAGGAGCAGAGAAATGAGAAAGAGAGAGGAGCAGAGATGAGAAAGAGAGAGGAGCAGAGAGATGAGAAAGGGAGGAGCAGAGAGATGAGAAAGAGAGGAGCAGAGAGATGAGAAAGAGATGAGCAGAGGAGCAGAGATGAGCAGAGAGAGGAGCAGAGAGATGAGCAGAGAGAGGAGCAGAGAGATGAGAAAGAGAGAGGAGCAGAGAGATGAGAAAGAGAGGAGCAGAGAGATGAGAAAGAGAGAGGAGCAGCAAGAGAGGAAGGATGCCAAGGCAGAAAAGAGAACAGAGTAAAACAAACAAAAATGTTCTAGAAGTATTTTTTTTTAACCTTTATTTTACTAGGCAAGTCAGTTAAGAACAAATTCTTCATTTCAATGACAGCCTAGGAGCAGTGGGTTAACTGCCTGTTCAGGGGCAGAACAACAGATGTGTACCTTGTCAGCTTGGGGGTTTGAACTCCCAACCTTCCGGTTACTAGTCACACGCTCTAACCACTAGGCTACCCTGCCGCCCCAAATCCTCTGTCGTCATCACCCCTCTCCCTGGCGACAGTAGTCCATAACAACCACTCTCTCTAGTAACAGCAGCATTACCCAACCCCCCTTATACTTCCCACGCCAAGTGAAACCAGATCCATCCCCTCTCCAGTCTCCATCCATCTCTCTCTCCATCCACACTCTCTCCAGTCTCCATCCCCTCACTCTCCATCTCTCTCTCTCCATCCACCCCCTCTCCAGTCTCCATCCCCTCACTCTCCATCTCTCCATCCATCCATCTCTCTCTCCATCCATCCCCTCTCCAGTCTCCATCCATCCCCTCTTTAGTCTCCATTCATCTCTCTCTCTCCATCCATCCCCTCTCCAGTCTCCATCCATCTCTCTCTCCATCCATCCCCTCTCCAGTCTCCATCCATCTCTCTCTCTCCATCCACCCCCTCTCCAGTCTCCATCCCCTCACTCTCCATCTCTCTCTCCATCCACCCCTCTCTCCAGTCTCCATCCCCTCACTCTCCATCTCTCCATCCATCCCCTCACTCTCATTCATCCCCTCTTTAGTCTCCATTCATCCATCTCTCATCAATCCCCTCTCCAGTCTATCCATCCATTGCTCTCTCTCCATCAATCCCCTCTGCAGGTCTCCATCAATCCCCTCTGCAGGTCTCCATCAATCCCCTCTCCAGTCTATCCATCCATCGCTCTCTCTTCATCCATCCCCTCTGCAGGTCTCCATCAATCCCTTCTCCAGTCTATCCATCCATCGCTCTCTCTTCATCCATCCCCTCTGCAGGTCTCCATCAATCCCCTCTCCAGTCTATCCATCCATTGCTCTCTCTTCATCAATCCCCTCTCCAGTCTATCCATCCATCGCTCTCTCTTCATCCATCCCCTCTGCAGGTCTCCATCAATCCCCTCTCCAGTCTATCCATCCATTGCTCTCTCTTCATCAATCCCCTCTCCAGTCTATCCATCCATTGCTCTCTCTTCATCAATCCCCTCTC
Organism: Oncorhynchus keta; assembly: GCF_023373465.1. Classification (NCBI taxonomy): domain Eukaryota; kingdom Metazoa; phylum Chordata; class Actinopteri; order Salmoniformes; family Salmonidae; genus Oncorhynchus; species Oncorhynchus keta. The sequence goes on from NC_068438.1 coordinate 40,968,374, forward strand.
CAGTCTATCCATCCATCGCTCTCTCTTCATCCATCCCCTCTGCAGGTCTCCATCAATCCCCTCTCCAGTCTATCCATCCATCGCTCTCTCTTCATCAATCCCTTCTCCAGTCTATCCATCCATTGCTCTCTCTTCATCCATCCCCTCTGCAGGTCTCCATCAATCCCTTCTCCAGTCTCCATCAATCTCTCGCTCCCATCTATCCATCTCTCCCAATCCATCTTTCCTGCTCTCCCTCCATCCCCTCTCTCTTCATCCATCTCCTATCCAATCTCCATCCATCCCGCTCGCTTTCCATCCACTCATCCATAAATCTCTCCCTCTCAATTCATTCATCTCTCTCTCTCCATTGATCAATCTTTCACTCTTCAATCTCCAACCCTCTTCACCCCCAGGGCTTGCCCTCTGCCCTCCTCCCTCCTGTCAATGCCCAGAGACAGGGCCCTTAGAGGGGGGCTAGGCCTCCACCGTGGTCCCCTGCTTCACATACAGGCCTCTGGAGCTTCAGCCTCTCAACAGGGTTATGTAACTGTGACGCAACCAGTAAGGGATCAATACTTGACAGAGAACAGTCAGTTGTTACAGACCAACTGTACACGCGTAGCTACACAGGTCTCACACACACACACACACACACACACACACACACACACACACACACACACACACACACACACACACACACACACACACACACACACACACACACACACACACACACACACTTCAATTGGATGTCAAACAGCAACAATGTTGCTGTATTTCAGCCACCAAAACAACACATGGAGGAACATCTATTTTCTGTCACCTTCAAACTGCAGTTTGAAAAGACAAGAGAGGAACAAAGAAAGAAAAAGCACAGGGCCACTAGGCAGAGGAGGAGGGTTACTGAGAGAGAGAGAGAGAGAGAGAGAGGGTTACTGAGAGAGAGAGAGAGAGAGAGAGAGAGAGAGAGAGAGAGAGAGAGAGAGAGAGAGAGAGAGAGAGAGGGTTACTGAGAGAGAGAGAGAGAGAGAGAGAGAGAGAGAGAGAGAGAGAGAGAGAGAGAGAGGGTTACTGAGAGAGAGAGAGAGAGAGAGAGAGAGAGAGAGAGAGAGAGAGAGAGAGAGAGAGAGAGAGAGAGAGAGAGAGAGAGAGAGAGAGAGAGAGAGAGAGAGAGGGTTACTGAGAGAGAGAGAGAGAGAGAGAGAGAGAGAGAGAGAGAGGGTTACTGAGAGAGAGAGAGAGAGAGAGAGAGAGAGGGTTACTGAGAGAGAGAGAGAGAGAGAGAGAGAGAGAGAGAGAGAGAGGGTTACTGAGAGAGAGAGAGAGAGAGAGAGAGAGAGAGGGTTACTGAGAGAGAGAGAGAGAGAGAGAGAGAGGGTTACTGAGAGAGAGAGAGAGAGAGAGAGAGAGAGGGTTACTGAGAGAGAGAGAGAGAGAGAGAGAGAGAGGGTTACTGAGAGAGAGAGAGAGAGAGAGAGAGAGAGAGAGAGAGGGTTACTGAGAGAGAGAGAGAGAGAGAGAGAGAGAGGGTTACTGAGAGAGAGAGAGAGAGAGAGAGAGAGAGAGAGAGAGAGAGAGAGAGAGAGAGAGAGAGAGAGAGAGAGAGAGAGAGAGAGGGTTACTGAGAGAGAGAGAGAGAGAGAGAGAGAGAGAGAGAGAGAGGGTTACTGAGAGAGAGAGAGAGAGAGAGAGAGAGAGGGTTACTGAGAGAGAGAGAGAGAGAGAGAGAGAGAGAGAGAGAGAGAGAGGGTTACTGAGAGAGAGAGAGAGAGAGAGAGAGAGAGAGGGTTACTGAGAGAGAGAGAGAGAGAGAGAGAGGGTTACTGAGAGAGAGAGAGAGAGAGAGAGAGAGAGAGAGAGGACTAAAACTCATCTGAGGAAAGAGATGCTAAGGAGCAGCGGGAAAAGTCCAGCTGTGTGCCTGTTGCTAAGGAGCAGGGGAAATCTAGCTGTGTGCCTGTTGCTAAGGAGCAGGGGAAATCTAGCTGTGTGCCTGTTGCTAAGGAGCAGGGGGAAAAGTCCAGCTGTGTGCCTGTTGCTAAGGAGCAGGGGAAGTCTAGCTGTGTGCCTGTTGCTAAGGAGCAGGGGAAAAGTCCAGCTGTGTGCCTGTTGCTAAGGAGCAGGGGGAAAAGTCCAGCTGTGTGCCTGTTGCTAAGGAGCAGGGGGAAAAATCCAGCTGTGTGCCTGTTGCTAAGGAGCAGGGGGAAAAGTCCAGCTGTGTGCCTGTTGCTAAGGAGCAGGGGGAAAAGTCCAGCTGTGTGCCTGTTGCTAAGGAGCAGGGGAAAAGTCCAGCTGTGTGCCTGTTGCTAAGGAGCAGGGGAAGTCTAGCTGTGTGCCTGTTGCTAAGGAGCAGGGGGAAAAGTCCAGCTGTGTGCCTGTTGCTAAGGAGCAGGGGGAAAATTCCAGTTGTGTGCCTGTTGCTAAGGAGCAGGGGGAAAAGTCCAGCTGTGTGCCTGTTGCTAAGGAGCAGGGGAAGTCTAGCTGTGTGCCTGTTGCTAAGGAGCAGGGGGAAAAGTCTAGTTGTGTGCCTGTTGCTAAGGAGCAGGGGGAAAAGTCCAGCTGGGTGCCTGTTACTAAGGAGCAGGGGAAGTCTAGCTGTGTGCCTGTTGCTAAGGAGCAGGGGGAAAAGTCCAGCTGTGTGCCTGTTGCTCAGGAGCAGGGGGAAAAAGTCCAGCTGTGTGCCTGTTGCTAAGGAGCAGGGGGAAAAGTCCAGCTGTGTGCCTGTTACTAAGGAGCAGGGTAAGTCCAGCTGTATGCCTGTTGCTAAGGAGCAGAAGTCCAGCTGTATGCCTGTTGCTAAGGAGCAGGGGAAGTCTAGTTGGACTTCCGGCGCCGACAGAGATGGCCGCCTCGCTTCGCGTTCCTAGGAAACTATGCAGTTCTTTGTTTTTTTTTACGTGTTATTTCTTACATTAGTACCCCAGGTCATCTTAGGTTTCATTACATACAGTCGAGAAGAACTACTGAATATAAGATCAGCGTCAACTCACCATCAGTACGACCAAGAATATGATTTTCATACTTTGCTAGGTTGGTTAAATATGATATGAAACCGAACCATCATATATATATATAGCTAGCTAGGTTGGATATGATATAAAACAAAGCCATAATATATAGATAGGTTAGACTAATTATGATGAGCTATTTCCCTTCCATTCCCTTCCTCTGTATCCTCAATGAATCTATCCTCCTGCTTCATGTCCTCCTCCTCCTCCTTTTGGTTTCTCTCTTTCCTCTCCCTGGCTTTTCCAGGCAGGTAAATCTTCTCTGTGTGGATTAACAGTCTGGGAGGGAAATGACAACAAGGAATAACTAATGGGTTACAACAACTACAGATACATTTACTTCACATGTTCTATGGAAGAAAAGAGACACACAGGTTGCTTGGTTAATGGGGGAATGAGAGATACATTTGGTGATACAACTATTCAGAGATAGACACACAGCCAGCCAGGCAGGCAGTCAGTCAACCAGGCAGGGGAGGGTTACTGGGTGTGGGAGAAAGGAGGTAGGTGATGGGACTAATCGTATGATTCACCCTGCTCTAATTCTATTACAGAGATATGACCCTGCAGAAAGAGGAAGAGAGAGAAAGAGAGAGAGAGGGTGGAAGAGAGAGAGAGAGAGAGAGAGAGAGAGAGAGAGAGAGAGAGAGAGAGAGAGGGTGGAAGAGAGAGAGAGAGAGTGGAAGAGAGAGAGAGGGTGGAAGAGAGAGAGAGGGTGGAAGAGAGAGAGAGGGTGGAAGAGAGAGAGAGGGTGGAAGAGAGAGAGGGTGGAAGAGAGAGAGAGGGTGGAAGAGAGAGAGGGTGGAAGAGAGAGAGGAGTGGAAGAGAGAGAGAGAGTGGAAGAGAGAGAGGGTGGAAAGAGAGAGAGAGAGTGGAAGAGAGAGAGGGAGTGGAGAGAGAGAGAGAGAGAGAGAGAGAGAGAGAGAGAGAGAGAGAGAGAGAGAGAGAGAGAGAGAGAGAGAGAGAGAGAGAGAGAGAGAGAGAGAGAGAGTGGAAGAGAGAGAGAGGGTGGAAGAGAGAGAGTGGAAGAGAGAGAGAGTGGAAGAGAGAGAGAGGGTGGAAGAGAGAGAGAGGGTGGAAGAGAGAGAGGGTGGAAGAGAGAGAGAGAGAGTGGAAGAGAGAGAGAGAGAGTGGAAGAGAGAGAGAGAGAGTGGAAGAGAGAGAGAGAGAGAGAGGAAGAGAGAGAGAGAGAGTGGAAGAGAGAGAGAGGGTGGAAGAGAGAGAGAGGGTGGAAGAGAGAGAGAGGGTGGAAGAGAGAGAGGGTGGAAGAGAGAGAGGGTGGAAGAGAGAGAGAGAGTGGAAGAGAGAGAGAGAGTGGAAGAGAGAGAGGGTGGAAGAGAGAGAGAGAGAGTGGAAGAGAGAGAGAGGAGAGATAGAGAGAGAGAGAGAGGGAGAGAGGGGAGAGAGAGAGAGAGAGAGAGAGAGGGTGGAAGAGAGAGAGAGAGTGGAAGAGAGAGAGAGGGTGGAAGAGAGAGAGTGGAAGAGAGAGAGAGAGTGGAAGAGAGAGAGAGGGTGGAAGAGAGAGAGAGAGAGGGTGGAAGAGAGAGAGAGAGAGGGTGGAAGAGAGAGAGAGAGAGAGTGGAAGAGAGAGAGAGAGAGTGGAAGAGAGAGAGAGAGAGTGGAAGAGAGAGAGAGAGTGGAAGAGAGAGAGAGAGAGAGAGGAAGAGAGAGAGGAGAGAGAGAGAGAGAGAGAGGAAGAGAGAGAGCGTGGAAGAGAGAGGGAGAGAGCGTGGAAGAGAGAGAGAGAGCGTGGAAGAGAGAGAGAGAGCGTGGAAGAGAGAGAGAGAGCGTGGAAGAGAGAGAGAGAGAGCGTGGAAGAGAGAGAGAGAGCGTGTGGAGAGAGAGAGAGAGAGAGAGAGCGTGGAAGAGAGAGAGAGAGAGCGTGGAAGAGAGAGAGAGCGAGAGAGCGTGGAAGAGAGAGAGGGTGGAAGAGAGAGAGCGAGCGAGCGTGGAAGAGAGAGAGCGAGAGAGCGTGGGAGAGAGAGAGCGAGAGAGCGTGGGAGAGAGAGAGCGAGAGAGCGAGAGAGCGAGAGAGCGAGAGAGCGAGAGAGCGAGAGAGCGAGAGAGAGAGAGAGAGAGAGAGAGAGTGAGAGAGAGAGAGAGAGTGGAAGAGAGTGAGAGAGAGAGGGAGAGAGAGAGAGGAAGAGAAGGAGAGAGAGAGTGGGAGAGAGAGAGTGGAAGAGAGAGAGAGAGGAAGAGAGAGAGGAAGAGGGAGAGAGAGAGGAAGAGGGAGAGAGAGAGGAAGAGGGAGAGAGAGAGGAAGAGAGAGAGAGAGAGAGAGAGAGAGGAAGAGAGAGCGACAGAGCGCGAGCGAGAAATTATAGAAGGGAATGTGGGGAGAAGCAATAGAAGGGGAAGAGAAGGAGATAAAGGGGGGGAAGAGAGATAAGAAAAGAGGAGAAAGCAGCATCATTTCCCAAACCCAACAAGAATTTGATAGAAGCTTTCAAAAGGTGCGTCACAACCAGCAGAACTCTTCTCAGTCTCTCTTCATCCCTGCACTCGTTTTCCCGCTCCTCCTCAACCCTCACTTTATTTATTCATCACATAGAAGTTCACATCTACGCAGAGAGAGAAAGGGAGAAGAGGGAGAGAATGGGCAGAGAGAGAAAGGGAGAAGAGGGAGAGAATGGGCAGAGAGAGAAAGAGAGAAGAGGGAGAGAATGGGCAGAGAGCGAAAGGGAGAAGAGGGAGAGAATGGGCAGAGAGAGAAAGGGAGAAGAGGGAGAGAATGGGCAGAGAGAGAAAGAGAGAAGAGGGAGAGAATGGGCAGAGAGAGAAAGAGAGAAGAGGGAGAGAATGGGCAGAGAGAGAAAGGGAGAAGAGGGAGAGAATGGGCAGAGAGAGAAAGGGAGAAGAGGGAGAGAATGGGCAGAGAGAGAAAGAGAGAAGAGGGAGAGAATGGGCAGAGAGAGAAAGAGAGGGAGGGAGATAAATAAAATAAAGAGAGGAGGGTTAGAGAAAAGGAGGGGGGGTAAAGAGAGGGAGAGAGGAAGGGCTGGGAGCAGCTTGTTTTGCAGGTATGTTGCTATTCTAGTCTCTGCCAATGGCTGAGTCTGACACTGTGAGAGAATATGCATGTTGGCGGAGAGACAGGGATGGAACAGGGATGAGTGTTTTAAGGGAATATCCTTCAACCACAGACAGACACACACACTGATCTACCTCGCCGTGATTCTGAGGACTCACAGCTCCAAGCCCATTCCCGTTAGTGTTCCCAACACGTTCAGCTTCATCCCTGTCCATCAGTTCCTCTCCTCCTTCTTGTTCTTGTCTTCCTTCGTCGCTGGCGCTCTCTCCATTCTCTTGCATCTCCTCCAGAGCGATAGAGAACTGGGCGAGGGTGCGAACCATCTGCAGCATACGGAATGGCCTGTGTGTATCGACACACTCTCACACAAACACGGATGGTGTGTCTACGCACACACAAACCCTAAAAAATGACTGCCGTGTCTATACACACAAACACCCCAAAAGACACCCACAATACGCCCCCAAAAGCAACAGCTCACCCAAAAATTGCCCCCTCCCTCTTCCTCCCCTTGGCCCAAATGCTCACTGGTCATTCCGGAAGAGTGGGAACATCGCAGCCCCTCCTCCCTGTTTCAAATCCTAAAAGGACACCCCCCTCTCTGGGTTGTGCCCCCTCCACTCCAAAAGATCAGCGATCCTTTAAATCCTTTAAATCCAGTGGTCAGTCTGTCGTTTAGGAATTATCCCCATCTACACACACGTTCCAAAATTCCTGGTTCTCCGATATATTCTGTGAGTGTGTGCGTTTTCCTTGTAGCTCCGCCCAGGCAGGTGTGCGTGAAGTCGAGCACTCTCTCCGTGGCCGTGTGAGCGTGTCTGTGTGAGGTTCGTGTGTGAGGTTTGTGTGTGTGTGTGTGTTTGAGTGATGCAGCCCTCCCAGAGTGTGTGTGTGTGTGTATATATAATGAGAGACAGCAGGCAGGGCAGACGCTCACTGCTCAGCCCAGCGCAGGCAGACTCAACCACTCCATCCCAGAGTCATTGATCTGAGAGGAGAGCAGACAGACTCAGAGATGATCACAGAGCCATCCACCCTTGAGTCTCAGGCAGAGTTAGTTGAGCTCAGACAAGAGGACAGAAACTCTAGGTAATGCTTACAGTTCACCATGGCAACAGGGAGGTTGAAATTCAACGATTCACAGTGAACACACACACACACACACACACACACACACACACACACACACACACACACACACACACACACACACACACACACAAAGCCACATAATAGGATTAGCCTGGGGGTTGGTGGTTCTCTCTCAGGACTGGGTATCTGGGTGTTTCACTAAGTTGTACATCTGAGAAATACATATTCTGCAAGTAAGAAGTTTGCAGAGTTGAAATTTAGAACACTGTGACATCTTTTACACATTCACTAAATCTACATGTTCTCTGCTATGAGGAACGACACACACTCGCTCTTCATATACAGTTACACACACTGTGGTGTTGAGGCCCAAGGGTGCACAAATAAACACAGAGACCCAGAAAACCTGAATCTACGCCTTCACTATGGTGAATCACTATTACAATACAGAAATACACTAGGGAAAAAGAAGGAACAGCACGTCAGAAATCAACAATGTAATTGAAGAATCCATAGAAAAACGGAAAACACTAAACAAACAACAACACGAAGAGTTATCTATCCAAAAATTGAGAAATATGGGTAAACCACTTCCTCAATCTTTCTGGCCCTATAACAAAGAACACCAAAAACATATACATGATCAAATACAAATATTAGAATAAACTGTTAGACTATCGGAACCCACTGGAATCTCCAATTACATTGAATGAACTACAGGACAAAATACAAACCCTCCAACCCAAAAAGGCCTGTGGTGTTGATGGTTTCCTAAGTGAAATGATAAAATATACAGACCACAAATTACAAATGGCTATACTTTAACTTTTTAACATCATCCTCAGCTTTGGCATCTTCCCCAGTATTTGGAACCAAGGCCTGATCACCTCAATCAAGACAGATTTGACCCCAATAACTACCGGGGGGGATATGTGTCAACAGCAGCCTTGGGGAAATCCTCTGCATTAACAGCAGACTCATACATTTCCTAAGTGAAAACAATGTACTGAGAAAATGTCAAATGGGCTTTTTACCAAATTACTGTACGACAGACCACGTGTTCACCCTGCATTCCCTAATTGACAAACAAACAAACCAAAATTGACTAAGTTCTCATACATTTACATTTAAGTCATTTAGCAGACGCTCTTATCCAGAGCGACTTACAAATTGGTGCATTCACCTTATGACATCCAGAAGGATTACTTTATCCTATCCTAGGTATTCATGCTTTGTTGAAGAAAAAAAAGCCAGACTCAATTTGGCCTGAGGGCCTGTTGTACAAATTGATTGAAAGTGGTGTTGGGCGAAAAATAAACAACATTATAAAATCCATGTAAACAAACAAACAAACAATTGTGCGGATAAAATTGGCAAAAAACACACATTTCTTTCCACGGGGCCGTGGGGTGAGACAGGGATGTAGCTTAAGCCCCACCCTCTAACGTATATATATATCAATGAATTGGCAAGGGCACTAGAACAGTCCGCAGCACCCGGCCTCATCCTACTAATGTCTACCGTTTGCTGATGATCTGGTGCTTCTGTCCCCAACCAAGGAGGGCCGACAGCAGCACCTAGATCTTCGGCACAGATTCTGTCAGACCTGGGCCCTTACAGACCTGGGCCCTAACAGACCTGGGCCCTGACAGACCTGGGCCCTGACAGACCTGGGCCCTGACAGACCTGGGCCCTGACAGACCTGGGCCCTGACAGACCTGGGCCCTGACAGACCTGGGCCCTAACAGGAAGACAAAAATAATGTTCCAAAAAAGGTCCAGTTGCCAGGAACACAAATACAAATTCCATTTAGACAGCTTTGCCCCAGGGGTACATGCCCCAGGGCAATGCCGTTGGGGGTACGCGCAATGCCGTTGGGGGTACGCGCAATGCCGTTGGGGGTACGCGCAATGCCGTTGGGGGTACGCGCAATGCCGTTGGGGGTACGCGCAATGCCGTTGGGGGTACGCGCAATGCCGTTGGGGGTACGCCAAATAAAAATGTGATTCACATTTAAAAAATATATATATATATAAAAAATGTATTTCTTTCTTGACATTTTCAAACAGTCCAATTATATTTTCCAACGGGCTATACATTTGAGAGTTTTTTTCCTTGCCTGAGTAGCCTCGTTTCACTACCAAAAATACAATTAAACCATCTAGTGTTCCGCAAAATAACAACGCAATGTCAAATACAGGTAACCTAGTCAAATAACTAACATCCAATCACATTAACCGTTACTCTCTCGCAGGAATTCCACTAACAGTCTGTATGCAGCGAAACGTAGCTGCTGCTCATGTTGGCGTCTGATGGTGCAAAAGCAATGACAGGGAGACATAGTGGACTGGTAACGATCGTGCAAGCAGTTGCTCCCGACGCCACTTGGGTACACTGCAGCATCCACCGAGAGGCTCTTGCTGCCAAGGGAATGCCTGACAGCTTGAAAGACATTTTGGACACTACAGTGAAAATGGTTAACTTTGCTAAAGCAAGGCCCCTGAACTCTCGTGTATTTTCTGCACTATGCAATGATATGGGCAGCAACCAAGTAACGCTTTTACAACATACAGAAGTGCGCTGGTTATCAAGGGGCAAAGTATTGACACGTTTTTTAAATTGGGAGACGAGCTTAAAGTTTTCTTTACTGACCATAATGTTCACTTGTCTGACCTCTTGCATGATGACGAGTTTCTCACACGACTGGCCTGTCTGGGTGACGTTTCTCCCTTGAATGATTTGAATCTAGGATTACAGGGACTCTATATTCAATGTGCGGGACAAAATTGAGGCTCTGATTAAGAAGTTGGAGCTCTTCTCTGTCTGCATTAACAAGGACAACACACAGGTCTTTCCATCATTGTATGCAAATGAACTCAAGCTTACGGACAATGTCAAATGTGATGCAGCGAAGCACCTGAGTGACTTCGGTGGGCAGGTACTTTCCCGAAACGAATGACACAAACAACTGGATTTGTTATCCATTTCATGCCTTGCCTCCAGTCCACTTACCGATATCTGAACAAGAGACCGTCGAAATTACAACAAGCGGTTCTGTGAAAATCACATTTAAAATCAGAAGCCACTCCCAGATTTCTGGATTGGGCTGCGCTCAGAGTATCCTGCCTTGGCAAATCATGCTGTTAAGACACTGATGCCCTTTGCAACCACGTACCTATGTGAGAGTGGATTCTGAGCCCTCAATAGCATGAAAACTAAATACAGGCACAGACTGTGTGTGGAAAATGATTCAAGACTGAGACTCTCTCCAATACAACCCAACATTGCAGAGTTATGTGCATCATTTCAAGCAAACCCTTCTCATTAACCTGTGGTGAGTTATTCATAATTTTCGATTTTATATGTAAGATGGTTAAAAAAAGAGCAAAATGATTGATTATTATTATTTATGCCCTGGTCCTATAAGAGCCTATAAGAGCTCTTTGTCACTTCCCACGAGACGGGTTGTGACAAAAACTATGTATCGTATAGTGTGTGTGTGTGGCAGGCTTACAATGATGGCAAAAAAACATTTGAGTGCTCTGACCCTGGTGCTCTGACCCTGGTGCTAGAGGGGGTACGCAGCTGGAGGTTGAATGTTTGAAGGGGTACGGACTATTAAAAGTTTGGGAACCACTGACCTAGAGCACACAAAAACTACACATACCTCGGCTTAAACATCAGTGCCACAGGTAACTTCCACAAAGCTGTGAACAATCTGAGAGACAAGGCAAAAGGAATAAAAAATTCAACATACCAATTAGGATCTGGCTAAAAATACTTGAATCAGTTATAGAACCCATTGCCCTTTACGGTTGTGAGATCTGGGGTCCGCTCACCAACCAAGAATTCACAAAAACATCCTCAGTGTACAACGTAAAACACCAATAATGCATGCAGAGCAGAATTAGTCCGATACCCACTAATGATGAAAATCCCGAAAAGAGAGATTCCCAAACCTTCCATAACAAAGCCATCACCTACAGAGAGATGAACCTGGAGAAGAGTCCCCTAAGCAAGCTGGTCCTGGGGCTCTGTTCACAAACACAAACACACCCTACAGAGCCCCAGGACAACAGCACAATTAGACCCAACCAAATCATGTGAAAACAAAAAGATAATTACTTGACACATTGGAAAGAATTAACAAAAAAACAGAGCAATAGAATGCTATTTGGCCCTAAACAGAGAGTACACAGTGGCAGAATACCTGACCACTGTGACTGACCCAAACTTAAGGAAAACTTTGACTATGTACAGACTCAGTGAGCATAGCCTTGCTATTGAGAAAGGCCGCCGTAGCCTGTCTTCTATTGAGAGCCAGGTCTGCCTATGTGCTCACTGCCCACAAAATGAGGTGGAAACTGAGCTGCACTTCCTAACCTCCTGCCAAATGTATGACCATATTAGAGACACATATTTCCCTCAGATTACACAGAACCACAACAAATTTAAAAAACAAACACAATTTTGATTAACTCCCATATCTACTGGGTGAAATTCCACAGTGTACCATCACAGCAGCGATATTTGTGACCTGTTGCCACGAGAAAAGGGCAACCAGTGAAGAACAAACACCATTGTAAATACAACTCATATTTATTTATTTTCCATTTTGTAACTATAGGCACATCGTTACGACACTGTATATAGACACAATAGGACATGTGAAATGTCTTTATTCATTTGAAACTTCTATGAGTGTAATGTTTACTGTTCATTTATATTGTTTATTTCACTTTTGTTTATATCTACTTCACTTGCTCTGGCAATGTAAACATATGTTCCCCCATGCTAACAAATCCTTTGATTTGAGAGAGATCAGAGGGACAAATAGGAACGGTCAGTCAAGGTTAGTGAAAGTTCACTCGGGGCAGGAAATAGGGGACCTTTCATCACTGGTGCCATAATTCTAGAAGGTTCTGAGGTATGACCAGACAAGTGACTACTGCTGGACTGAAAAAGGACGGACGTGAACACGAACGCACGCAACACACACACGAACGCACGCAACACACACGAACGCACGCAACACACACGAACGAACGAACGCAACAAAAACACACACGAACGAACGAACGCAACAAAAACACACACGAACGAACGCAACAAAAACACACACGAACGAACGCAACAAAAACACACACGAACGAACGCAACAAAAACACACACGAACGAACGCAACAAAAACACACACGAACGAACGCAACAAAAACACACACGAACGAACGCAACAAAAACACACACGAACGAACGCAACACACACGAACGAACGCAACAAAAACACACACGAACGAACGCAACACACACGAACGAACGCAACAAAAACACACACGAACGAACGCAACAAAAACACACACGAACGAACGCAACAAAAACACACGAACGAACGCAACAAAAACACACACGAACGAACGCAACAAAAACACACACGAACGAACGCAACAAAAACACACACGAACGAACGCAACAAAAACACACACGAACGAACGCAACAAAAACACACACGAACGAACGCAACAAACACGAACGAACGCAACACACACGAACGAACGCAACAAAAACACACACGAACGAACGCAACAAAAACACACGAACGAACGCAACAAAAACACACACGAACGAACGCAACAAAAACACACACGAACGAACGCAACAAAAACACACACGAACGAACGCAACAAAAACACACACGAACGAACGCAACAAAAACACACACGAACGAACGCAACAAAAACACACACGAACGAACGCAACAAAAACACACACGAACGAACGCAACAAAAACACACGAACGAACGCAACAAAAACACACCAACGAACGCAACAAAAAACACACACGAACGCAACGCAACACACACGAACGAACGCAACACACACGAACGAACGCAACACACACGAACGAACGCAACAAAAACACACACGAACGAACGCAACAAAAACACACACGAACGAACGCAACAAAAACACACACGAACGAACGCAACAAAAACACACACGAACGAACGCAACAAAAACACACACGAACGAACGCAACAAAAACACACACGAACGAACGCAACAAAAACACACACGAACGAACGCAACAAAAACACACACGAACGAACGCAACAAAAACACACGAACGAACGCAACAAAAACACACCAACGAACGCAACAAAAACACACACGAACGAACGCAACACACACGAACGAACGCAACACACACGAACGAACGCAACACACACGAACGAACGCAACACACACGAACGAACGCAACAAAAACACACACGAACGAACGCAACAAAAACACACACGAACGAACGCAACAAAAACACACACGAACGAACGCAACAAAAACACACACGAACGAACGCAACACACACGAACGAACGCAACACACACGAACGAACGCAACAAAAACACACACGAACGAACGCAACAAAAACACACACGAACGAACGCAACACACACGAACGAACACAACACACACGAACGAACGCAACAAAAACACACACGAACGAACGCAACAAAAACACACACGAACGAACGCAACAAAAACACACGAACGAACGAACGCAACAAAAACACACGAACGAACGCAACACACACAAAGCTTGGCCTCAAAAGCCCTGCTCATGAAAGTCAACACCTACATCAGAGAGAGAGAGATCAGCAACTCCATGATCTCCTCTCCACACGCCTCATCCTCTCTGATAGTCCCTCTTCAGTTGCAGTGAAAGTTTAAGAACTGTGGGTGTTTAGATCGGGGCTTGTTTTGGACAGAGAGGGAGTGTTAAAACAATGGCGAGACAGGATCAGTTTATGGTGAAGTTCTCCTCCCTCAAACAAGGCATTGAGGAGTGTGTATCAGTTTATCAGTTCTCCTCCCTCAAACAAGGCATTGAGGAGTGTGTATCAGTTTATCAGTTCTCCTCCCTCAAACAAGGCATTGAGGAGTGTGTATCAGTTGATCAGCTCTCCTCCCTCAAACAAGGCATTGAGGAGTGTGTATCAGTTTATCAGTTCTCCTCCCTCAAACAAGGCATTGAGGAGTGTGTATCAGTTTATCAGTTCTCCTCCCTCAAACAAGGCATTGAGGAGTGTGTATCAGTTGATCAGCTCTCCTCCCTCAAACAAGGCATTGAGGAGTGTGTATCAGTTGATCAGCTCTCCTCCCTCAAACAAGGCATTGAGGAGTGTGTATCAGTTGATCAGCTCTCCTCCCTCAAACAAGGCATTGAGGAGTGTGTATCAGTTTATCAGTTCTCCTCCCTCAAACAAGGAATTGAGGAGTGTGTATCAGTTTATCAGTTCTCCTCCCTCAAACAAGGCATTGAGGAGTGTGTATCAGTTTATCAGTTCTCCTCGCTCAAACAAGGCATTGAGGAGTGTGTATCAGTTCTCCTCCCTCAAACAAGGCATTGAGGAGTGTGTATCAGTTTATCAGTTCTCCTCCCTCAAACAAGGCATTGAGGAGTGTATATCAGTTTATCAGTTCTCCTCCCTCAAACAAGGCATTGAGGAGTGTGTATCAGTTTATCAGTTCTCCTCCCTCAAACAAGGCATTGAGGAGTGTGTATCAGTTTATCAGTTCTCCTCCCTCAAACAAGGCATTGAGGAGTGTGTATCAGTTTATCAGTTCTCCTCCCTCAAACAAGGCATTGAGGAGTGTGTATCAGTTTATCAGTTCTCCTCCCTCAAACAAGGCATTGAGGAGTGTGTATCAGTTTATCAGCTCTCCTCCCTCAAACAAGGCATTGAGGAGTGTGTATCAGTTTATCAGTTCTCCTCCCTCAAACAAGGCATTGAGGAGTGTGTATCAGTTTATCAGTTCTCCTCCCTCAAACAAGGCATTGAGGAGTGTGTATCAGTTTATCAGCTCTCCTCCCTCAAACAAGGCATTGGGGAGTGTGTATCAGTTTATCAGTTCTCCTCCCTCAAAACAAGGCATTGAGGAGTGTGTATCAGTTTATCAGCTCTCCTCCCTCAAACAAGGCATTGAGGAGTGTGTATCAGTTTATCAGCTCTCCTACCTCAAACAAGGCATTGAGGAGTGTGTATCAGTTTATCAGCTCTCCTCCCTCAAACAAGGCATTGAGGAGTGTGTATCAGTTTATCAGTTCTCCTCCCTCAAACAAGGCATTGAGGAGTGTGTATCAGATTATGAGTTCTCCTCCCTCAAACAAGGCATTGAGGGGTGTGTATCAGTGTATCAGTTCTCCTCCCTCAAACAAGGCATTGAGGGGTGTGTTGAAGCTCTCCTCCCTCAAACAAGGCATTGAGGGGTGTGTGATGAAGCTCTCCTCCCTCAAACAAGGCATTGAGGAGTGTGTATCAGTTTATCAGTTCTCCTCCCTCAAACAAGGCATTGAGGAGTGTGTATCAGTTTATCAGTTCTCCTCCCTCAAACAAGGCATTGAGGAGTGTGTATCAGTTTATCTGTTCTCCTCCCTCAAACAAGGCATTGAGGGGTGTGTGATGAAGCTCTCCTCCCTCAAACAAGGCATTGAGGAGTGTGTATCAGTTTATCAGTTCTCCTCCCTCAAACAAGGCATTGAGGGGTGTGTGATGAAGCTCTCCTCCCTCAAACAAGGCATTGAGGAGTGTGTATCAGTTTATCAGTTCTCCTCCCTCAAACAAGGCATTGAGGGGTGTGTGATGAAGCTCTCCTCCCTCAAACAAGGCATTGAGGGGTGTGTATCAGTTTATCAGTTCTCCTCCCTCAAACAAGGCATTGAGGGGTGTGTGTTGAAGCTCTCCTCCCTCAAACAAGGCATTGAGGGGTGTGTGATGAAGCTCTCCTCCCTCAAACAAGGCATTGAGGAGTGTGTATCAGTTTATCAATTCTCCTCCCTCAAACAAGGCATTGAGGAGTGTGTATCAGTTTATCAGTTCTCCTCCCTCAAACAAGGCATTGAGGAGTGTGTATCAGTTTATCAGTTCTCCTCCCTCAAACAAGGCATTGAGGAGTGTGTATCAGTTTATCAGTTCTCCTCCCTCAAACAAGGCATTGAGGAGTGTGTATCAGTTTAGCAGTTCTCCTCCCTCAAACAAGGCATTGAGGAGTGTGTATCAGTTTATCAGTTCTCCTCCCTCAAACAAGGCATTGAGGGGTGTGTATCAGTTTATCAGTTCTCCTCCCTCAAACAAGGCATTGAGGGGTGTGTGATGAAGCTCTCCTCCCTCAAACAAGGCATTGAGGGGTTTGTGATGAAGCTCTCCTCCCTCAAACAAGGCATTGAGGGGTGTGTGATGAAGTCTGTAATCATAGACTGGTCCTTTGGAGAAAGGATTGTTGACATATATTTGAATCTAAAAGCATAATTGATAAATATTTTAATGAAAGTTTGCATATGTCTTCCATTCTGGCCTCCTTTAAAACTCCATAATGTTTCATCTGCACGCAAAAGTGTCATTTGAAGCTACGGGATTCAACAGGATTCTAAAATCCCATAAATCATTGCAGCAATGGGACCAGCTATGCAACAATGTTGTCTTAACCTGTATATATCGACCTAGCTCAGTCGCGACCCAGAATGGTTGCCAGGCAGCGAGGGTGTGTGTGTGTGTGTGTGTGTGTACCACTGCCTATATCCCTGGGAGAGGGTAAAACACTTGGAGATGTGAACTGGCTGAAATGAGCTACCTGCATACAATACCCGACCCAGATTCCAGACTTCCACATACACCAGTGGAGGCTCCTCAGAGGAGGTTAGAGGAGGACCATCCTCCTCAGTGAATTTCATAAAGATTTAAAGATTTTTTAAAAAGTCTGGAATCTCGGTCGGGTTTACAAAGTGAAACAATATTAAATATATTAACATCACCAAATAAATGATGAACTTCTTGGTGACAGGGGGCAGTATTTTCCCATCCAGATGAAATGCATGTCCAAATTCTACAGGTGTCTGGAACTCTATTGGATAGAATGCTAACATAGTTTAACAGTGATGTGTTACAGTATAAGACGCTAACATTGTTAGGCTGGGATGTGCTAGAATGCTAACATAGTTTAACAGTGATGTGTTACAGTATAAGACGCTAACATTGTTAGGCTGGGATGTGCTAGAATGCTAACATAGTTTAACAGTGATGTGCCATGAAAAACCAACATAAAGTGTGTTAGTAGGGTGTTGGGCCACGAGCCAGCAGAACAGCTTCAATGTGCCTTGGTATAAATTCTACAGGTGTCTGGAACTCTATTGGAGAGATTCGACACCATTCTTCCACGAGAGATTCCATCATTTGGTGTTGATGGTGGTGGAAAACACTGTCTCGGACGCCAATCTACTGTAGAATCTACCATAAGTGTTCAATTGGGTTGAGATCTGGTGACTGACACACACTTTAAACCCCTTATGCTCCTTTGAAACCCCCTAGTTAAATTATTAATACCTGACCTTAAGCATGATGAGATGTTAATTCCTTAACTCAGAAACCACTGGAAGCACCTGTAGATTGCCCATGAAAAATCCCCGTGAGGTTGAGAGTAAAACGGCAAAAAACCTTCAAGCACACAAAAGCTGTTGGTCTTAATACAACCAACTAAAATAACTCACCTTGGGATCTAATGGTTCTCTCTCTCTCTCTCTCTCTCTCTCTCTCTCTCTCTCTCTCTCTCTCTCTCTCTCTCTCTCTCTCTCTCTCTCTCTCTCTCTCTCTCTCTCTCTCTCTCTCTCTCTCTCTCTCTCTCTCTCTCTCTCTCTCTCTCTCTCTCTCTCTCTCTCTCTCTCTCTCTCTCTCTCTCTCTCTCTCTCTCTCTCTCTCTCTCTCTCTCTCTCTCTCTCTCTCTCTCTCTCTCTCAAACTGGCCAAATTATAATGCGGCTTAAAGTGGTTACTGGTGTGCAGTGGTCAGACCTCGGGGTTCGTCCCCACCCTGTTAAGATATGCATGTATGCGTGCGCACGTTGAAATATGCCTGATGTTTCATGCTTAGTTGAAGGCCTTCCCTCTTACTCTGCCTATGCTCTGCTAGTAGTTAGAGACAGAATAATTGGATAGCTTTTCTGTCATAAAACAGACTAGGTCCAAATATTTCTGGGTTAACCGAGATTAGAGCCAGACCACTGCTTCCTATTGGGTCTAGTTCCCATGTGGGGAATTTTGGTGACCAACCTAAAGGTGCTGTAACTATTCGAACCTTTAGAATGTAGGCTACATGTTACACATCTGCCTAGCAGCAACTTAACACGTGTGGCTGCTGTGTGTGATCTCACACTGTTGCACCTGAAACGTATTCTATCCATGCGGAGGACTGGTAGACACATCTACAGGTGTGTGTATATAACACTTATCAACATATGTGTGTGTGTGTGTGTTTTGAAAGCTTTAATCGTTGTTCTGAGGCTAGATCTCAGTAGTCAGGGTCTATACACACACACAAAGGGGGCGTGTTCAGAGACAGCACGATGACAGAGAGATGGGGACAGAGACAGCACGATGACAGAGAGATGGGGACAGAGACAGCGCGATGACAGAGAGATGGGGACAGAGACAGCGCGATGACAGAGAGATGGGGACAGAGACAGCACGATGACAGAGAGATGGGGACAGAGACAGCACGATGACAGAGAGATGGGGACAGAGACAGCACGATGACAGAGAGATGGGGACAGAGACAGCACGATGACAGAGAGATGGGGACAGAGACAGCGCGATGACAGAGAGATGGGGACAGAGACAGCACTATGACAGAGAGATGGGGACAGAGACAGCACGATGACAGAGAGATGGGGACAGAGACAGCACGATGACAGAGAGATGGGGACAGAGACAGCGCGATGACAGAGAGATGGGGACAGAGACAGCACGATGACAGAGAGATGGGGACAGAGACAGCACGATGACAGAGAGATGGGACAGAGACAGCACGATGACAGAGAGATGGGGACAGAGACAGCACGATGACAGAGAGATGGGACAGAGACAGCACGATGACAGAGAGATGGGGACAGAGACAGCACGATGACAGAGAGATGAGGACAGAGACAGCACGATGACAGAGAGATGGGAACAGAGACAGCACGATATCAGAGAGATGGGAACAGAGACAGCACTATGACAGAGAGATGGGGACAGAGACAGCACTATGACAGAGAGATGGGAACAGAGACAGCACGATGACAGAGAGATGGGGACAGAGACAGCACTATGACAGAGACAGTATGTTTTGTGAGCAGATTGTCAGCTGGTGCCAGGTGTGTGTTCATGTGTGCCACGTGTGTGTGTGTGTGTTCGTGCCAGGTGTGTGTGTGTTCGTGTGTGCCAGGAGTGGGCGTGTGGGTTTGTGCGCGTGGGTTTGTGTGTGGGCGTGTGGGTTTGTGTGTGTGGGCATGTGTGTGTGAGTGCCAGGTGTGTGTGTGCCAGGTGTGGTCATGTGTGAGAGGTGTGTGTGGGAATGGGAGTGCTATGGTGCCACGCTCAATATCTTCCCCATGTCAATAATAACTGACAGGCTCATGAGAGATGTTGTGGGAAAAAGAAGGTTCCCAGCTGTAAAGCACCGTGGGGGGTCGCAATGAGGCAAAGAAGAGAGAGGGAGACCGCACACACACCCAGTTCAAGAAGGGCCGGCATATGCCATTCATACTCATTAACTCATTATAAAACACTTATAAATCAGTAACAAATCTCTACTACACAGTCACTACTGCTTATTCATTCTCTCCCTGTCTCTCTCTTACTTTCTTTGTTTCGCTCTCTCAAGCAATACTTCTGGCTTTGCAGAAGTATTTCCGTCCTGGTCTCACACCACACAATAACAGACATTTTTTTTTTATAGTTGTAAAAGGACAAGACAGGCAAGCCAGGTTAGTCTATAAGAGAGAGAGAAAAGAGAGAGAGAGAAGCAGAGAGAGAGAAAGAGAGAAGCAGAGAGAGAGAAAGAGAGAAGCAGAGAGAGAGAGAGAGAGAGAGAGAGAGAGAGAGAAAGAGAAAGAGAAAGAGAAAGAGAAAGAGAAAGAGAAAGAGAAAGAGAAAGAGAAAGAGAAAGAGAAAGAGAAAGAGAGAGAGAGAGAGAGAGAGAGAGAGAAGCAGAGAGAGAAAGAGAGAAAGAGAGAAAGAGAAGCAGAGAGAGAGAGATCCCAAATGACACAGCAGTTATGTGAATTGAGGGGAAGGGTTGGTGTTTTTATGGCCTGGACAAAGGGTCCCACAGGGTGAGTCAGACACACAGAGACACACCATGGATGAGAGGTGTTCTAGTGGGCTCGCTAACGATAAGACTGATGGTTTCCAACATCAGACAGAAACAAATAATACTCTACATGCAGAACACAGACTCCACACCAGGGGGCGAGAGAGAGACAGAGAGCGAGAGTAACTTTTGTGAGTAATGTTTACTGTACATTTTTATTGTTTATTTCACTTTTGTTAATCATCTAGTTCACTTACTTTGGCAACGTTAACATATGTTAGAGTGAGAGAGACTGAGCTGGAACCCAGAGCCAGCTCCCTGGCTAGGGGTCTGACTTCACAATCAGTTTCATCAGTTTCATCACAATAGCTCAGGTAAGAGTTTGACCAAAACAAAACCAAAACCACGCACACGTCCCCCCGTGGGGGACACATCCAGAATCTCCTCATTTCCGTCCATTATTATAAGTCTACATTTAAGCTATTGTATCTGTGTGTATTTCACAATATGTTCAGGTAAACATATAGTATAATGAGTGTATAGATGCTAATGTCAACACATGTTCATGTCATCGTCACCAATCAACTGCATTACACTTAAAAACGACTTCAAGTATCACCAACGATTTCTACAGTACCTTCGGAAAGTATTCAGACCCCTTGACTTTTTCCACATTTTGTTACGTTACAGCCTTATTCTAAAATTGATTCAATAAAAAAAATCCTCAGCAATCTACACACAATCCCCCATAATGTCTAAGCGAAAACAGGTTTTTAAATGTGATTTCAGTTTTTATTTTTTTAAATAAATTGTCTAAAAACCTGTTTTTATTTTGTCATTATAGGTTAGTGTGTAGGTTGAAAATAAATTATTTAATCACTTTGTGTTTTTGTTGCACCTTGCAGAACTGTTCGTTTTGTCGGTTTGTTGTTCAGTATTCATCTTTATTAAAATGATTATGAATACGTACCACGCTGCACTTTTGGTCCGATCCATCCTATTCCTCATCAGAAGAGGAAGACAATCGTTACAGTCATCCTGTGGTTATGGTCCCAGTATGACTTGTGACAAATTTTCTGCAAATGCTGGTTATCATGGTTCCAAAAATCAGTAAGAACAAATTCTTATTTAAAATGAGAGCCTACACCGGCCAGACTCGGACCACGCTGGGCCAATTGTGGTAAGTGTGACATCACAATGGAAAATCTGATCATTCCAATGACATAATGTCTGACATGACAATGCCATTTGGTCTGACATCACTATAAGGAGGAGGCTCTGATCATAATGGGGAGGGCTGACATCACTATAAGGAGGAGGCTCTGATCATAATGGGGAGGGCTGACATCACAATAAGGAGGAGGCTCTGATCATAATGGGGAGGGCTGACATCACTATAAGGAGGAGGCTCTCATCATAATGGGGAGGGCTGACATCACTATAAGGAGGAGGCTCTGATCATAATGGGGAGGGCTGACATCACTATAAGGAGGAGGCTCTCATCATAATGGGGAGGGCTGACATCACTATAAGGAGGAGGCTCTCATCATAATGGGGAGGGCTGACATCACTATAAGGAGGAGGCTCTCATCATAATGGGGAGGGCTGACATCACTATAAGGAGGAGGCTCTCATCATAATGGGGAGGGCTGACATCACTATAAGGAGGAGGCTCTGATCATAATGGGGAGGGCTGACATCACTATAAGGAGGAGGCTCTGATCACAATGGGGAGGGCTGACATCACTATAAGGAGGAGGCTCTGATCATAATGGGGAGGGCTGACATCACTATAAGGAGGAGGCTCTGATCATAATGGGGAGGGCTGACATCACTATAAGGAGGAGGCTCTCATCATAATGGGGAGGGCTGACATCACTATAAGGAGGAGGCTCTCATCATAATGGGGAGGGCTGACATCACTATAAGGAGGAGGCTCTCATCATAATGGGGAGGGCTGACATCACTATAAGGAGGAGGCTCTGATCATAATGGGGAGGGCTGACATCACTATAAGGAGGAGGCTCTGATCACAATGGGGAGGGCTGACATCACTATAAGGAGGAGGCTCTGATCATAATGGGGAGGGCTGACATCACTATAAGGAGGAGGCTCTGATCATAATGGGGAGGGCTGACATGACTATAAGGAGTCTCATCATAATGGGGAGGGCTGACATCACTATAAGGAGGAGGCTCTGATCATAATGGGGAGGGCTGACATGACTATAAGGAGTCTCATCATAATGGGGAGGGCTGACATCACTATAAGGAGGAGGCTCTGATCACTATAAGGAGGAGGCTCTGATCATAATGGGGAGGGCTGACATCACTATAAGGAGGAGGCTCTCATCATAATGGGGAGGGCTGACATCACTATAAGGAGGAGGCTCTGATCATAATGGGGAGGGCTGACATCACTATAAGGAGGAGGTTCTGATCATAATGGGGAGGGCTGACATCACTATAAGGAGGAGGCTTTGGTCATAATGGGGAGGGCTGACATCACTATAAGGAGGAGGCTCTGATCATAATGGGGAGGGCTGACATCACTATAAGGAGGAGGCTCTGATCACAATGGGGAGGGCTGACATCACTATAAGGAGGAGGCTCTGATCATAATGGGGAGGGCTGACATCACTATAAGGAGGAGGCTCTGATCATAATGGGGAGGGCTGACATCACTATAAGGAGGAGGCTCTCATCATAATGGGGAGGGCTGACATCACTATAAGGAGGAGGCTCTCATCATAATGGGGAGGGCTGACATCACTATAAGGAGGAGGCTCTCATCATAATGGGGAGGGCTGACATCACTATAAGGAGGAGGCTCTGATCATAATGGGGAGGGCTGACATCACTATAAGGAGGAGGCTCTGATCACAATGGGGAGGGCTGACATCACTATAAGGAGGAGGCTCTGATCATAATGGGGAGGGCTGACATCACTATAAGGAGGAGGATCTGATCATAATGGGGAGGGCTGACATGACTATAAGGAGTCTCATCATAATGGGGAGGGCTGACATCACTATAAGGAGGAGGCTCTGATCATAATGGGGAGGGCTGACATGACTATAAGGAGTCTCATCATAATGGGGAGGGCTGACATCACTATAAGGAGGAGGCTCTGATCACTATAAGGAGGAGGCTCTGATCATAATGGGGAGGGCTGACATCACTATAAGGAGGAGGCTCTCATCATAATGGGGAGGGCTGACATCACTATAAGGAGGAGGCTCTGATCATAATGGGGAGGGCTGACATCACTATAAGGAGGAGGTTCTGATCATAATGGGGAGGGCTGACATCACTATAAGGAGGAGGCTTTGGTCATAATGGGGAGGGCTGACATCACTATAAGGAGGAGGCTCTGATCATAATGGGGAGGGCTGACATCACTATAAGGAGGAGGCTCTGATCATAATGGGGAGGGCTGACATCACTATAAGGAGGAGGCTCTGATCATAATGGGGAGGGCTGACATCACTATAAGGAGGAGGTTCTGATCATAATGGGGAGGGCTGACATCACTATAAGGAGGAGGCTCTGATCATAATGGGGAGGGCTGACATCACTATAAGGAGGAGGTTCTGATCATAATGGGGAGGGCTGACATCACTATAAGGAGGAGGCTCTGATCATAATGGGGAGGGCTGACATCACTATAAGGAGGAGGCTCTGATCATAATGGGGAGGGCTGACATCACTATAAGGAGGAGGTTCTGATCATAATGGGGAGGGCTGACATCGCTATAAGTAGGAGGCTTTGGTCATAATGGGGAGGGCTGACATCTCTATAAGGAGGAGGTTCTGATCATAATGGGGAGGGCTGACATCGCTATAAGTAGGAGGCTTTGGTCATAATGGGGAGGGCTGACATCACTATAAGGAGGAGGCTCTGATCATCATGGGGAGGGCTGACATCACTATAAGGAGGAGGCTTTGGTCATAATGGGGAGGGCTGACATCACTATAAGGAGGAGGCTTTGGCCATAATGGGGAGGGCTGACATCTCTATAAGGAGGAGGTTCTGATCATAATGGGGAGGGCTGACATCACTATAAGGAGGAGGTTCTGATCATAATGGGGAGGGCTGACATCACTATAAGGAGGAGGTTCTGATCATAATGGGGAGGGCTGACATCACTATAAGGAGGAGGTTCTGATCATAATGGGGAGGGCTGACATCACTATAAGGAGGAGGTTCTGATCATAATGAGGAGGGCTGACATCTCTATAAGGAGGAGGTTCTGATCAAGGGGTCTGAAACCACATGAAAGGAGTCATCACATTTGGAAGGGGTCTGAAATGATAAGATAGACTCTTAAAGAATCACTGATCATGGAGAATGCGCTCTTAAGGGATCACGTAGAAATAACAGGTAACTAGAACCCTCCACTCTCTAGATACACCCTTCTGGGGAAGCGTGCGTGTGTGTGTGTGTGTGTGGTGTGTGGTGTGTGGTGTGCGGTGTGTGGTGTGTGTGTGTGCGGTGTGTGTGTGTGTGCGTGTGTGCCTGTAGACTGCAGTGAAAGGACTCTTTGTCGCTGACAGGAGAGGTGGGTGGGAGAAAAGTGCTGCTTGAGCAGGACTGTGTGGAGGAGGCCTCGCTAGGAACACTATATATATATAAATATATATGGGGGGATTGGAAATGGTGCAGACAATTACATTGATGGAAACTACAATATATCTGCCATATTAAAGCTGATCTAGACTCTAAAAAAGATGAATAAATGACAAGGAACACGACATCACACAGACACACGGGAGCATGCATGAAGAGTAAGAGACAGAAGCATGGGAGCATGCATGAAGAGTAAGAGACAGAAGCACGAGAGCATGCATGAAGAGGAAGAGACAGAAGCATGGGAGCATGCATGAAGAGGAAGAGACAGAAGCATGGGAGCATGCATGAAGAGGAAGAGACAGAAGCATGGGAGCATGCATGAAGAGGAAGAGACAGAAGCACGGGAGCATGCATGAAGAGGAAGAGACAGAAGCACGAGAGCATGCATGAAGAGGAAGAGACAGAAGCATGGGAGCATGCATGAAGAGGAAGAGACAGAAGCACGGGAGCATGCATGAAGAGGAAGAGACAGACACACGGAAGCATGCATGAAGAGGAAGAGACAGACACACGGGAGCATGCATGAAGAGGAAGAGACAGAAGCACGGGAGCATGCATGAAGAGGAAGAGACAGAAGCACGGGAGCATGCATGAAGAGGAAGAGACAGACACACGGAAGCATGCATGAAGAGGAAGAGACAGAAGCACGGGAGCATGCATGAAGAGGAAGAGACAGAAGCACGGGAGCATGCATGAAGAGGAAGAGACAGAAGCACGGGAGCATGCATGAAGAGGAAGAGACAGACACACGGAAGCATGCATGAAGAGGAAGAGACAGAAGCACGGGAGCATGCATGAAGAGGAAGAGACAGAAGCACGGGAGCATGCATGAAGAGGAAGAGACAGACACACGGAAGCATGCATGAAGAGGAAGAGACAGACACACGGAAGCATGCATGAAGAGGAAGAGACAGACACACGGAAGCATGCATGAAGAGGAAGAGACAGAAGCACGGGAGCATGAATGAAGAGGCATAGACAGACACACGGGAGCATGCATGAAGAGGCATAGACAGACACACGGGAGCATGCATGAAGAGGAAGAGACAAGCACGGGAGCATGCATGAAGAGGAAGAGACAGAAGCACGGGAGCATGCATGAAGAGGAAGAGACAGACACACGGAAGCATGCATGAAGAGGAAGAGACAGAAGCACGGGAGCATGAATGAAGAGGCATAGACAGACACACGGGAGCATGAATGAAGAGGCATAGACAGACACACGGGAGCATGCATGAAGAGGAAGAGACAAGCACGGGAGCATGCATGAAGAGGAAGAGACAGACACACGGGAGCATGAATGAAGAGGCATAGACAGACACACGGGAGCATGCATGAAGAGGAAGAGACAGACACACGGAAGCATGCATGAAGAGGAAGAGACAGAAGCACGGGAGCATGAATGAAGAGGCATAGACAGACACACGGGAGCATGCATGAAGAGGAAGAGACAGACACACGGGAGCATGAATGAAGAGGAAGAGACAGACACACGGGAGCATGCATGAAGAGGAAGAGACAGACACACGGGAGCATGCATGAAGAGGAAGAGACAGACACACGGGAGCATGCATGAAGAGGAAGAGACAAGCACGGGAGCATGCATGAAGAGGAAGAGACAGACACACGGGAGCATGAATGAAGAGGAAGAGACAGAAGCACGGGAGGAAACCTAAGCAGGAGACATGATATGTTGGGAAGCACCTTTGAGGTGTGATATGAGAGGGAAGAAGCTACACAATCTTATTTAGTTCTTATTCTGAGAACAGAGATAAAAGACTAAATTTGAGTCAATTGAGTCTTAGTCTAAACATAGGGGAACCCTGTACACATGCAATCACTTCAGAACACAATGATAAGATGACAGCCTAATCAATGAGGATGTACTTACTACAGATGGATCGGATTGTAGAATGTATTACACCCTACCCAGATAGAAGTCACCCTGAGGCAGATGTAGGATCAGTTTACCCTCCAGTCTAACTACCTATTAGCAGGAACACCGCCGCAATATCAGTGTCTAGGAGCAACTTCCCCTCCCCCACAGGCCTATCCCACAGTGCAGTGGGCTGCAAAGATACCCATCAGCTATAAAGCCCAATCTCTCTGTTAACTTAACCCCTACGCCACTCCGGAAATTCCTCCCATCTCTTTCTCTCTTCTCCCGGTCCCCCCTCTCCACCCCCCCTCTCTTCAGTCCTGGACTTATTCCCTCCCTAGTTTTCGGAAATGTACCAATAACAGGCAATTTTGGAGGGAATGAAGTGGGTGTTTCTCTTCCTCTGACGCCATCTTCTCCTTCTCTCTCTGAAGGCCTAAGACTGTCAGAGAAATGACAGCTTTTATTTCCTGCTATCCATCCTTCTCTGCTTTATACACTGAATGTTCTTTCTATGACAGACTGACCAGGTGAATCCAGGTAAAAGCTATGATCCCTTATTGATGTCATTTGTTAAATCCACTTCAAATCAGTGTAAATTAAAAGGGAGGAGACAGGTTAAAGAATAATTGTTAAGCTTTGAGACAATTGAGACATTGATTGTACAATTCAGAGGGTGAATGGGAAAGACAGAATATGTAAGTTCCTTTGAACGGGGTATGGTACTAGGGGCCTTTGAACGGGGTATGGTACTAGGGGCCTTTGAACGGGGTATGGTACTAGGGGCCTTTGAACGGGGTATGGTACTAGGGGCCTTTGAACGGGGTATGGTACTAGGGGCCTTTGAACGGGGTATGGTACTGCAACGGGGTATGGTACTGCAACGGGGTATGGTACTGAACTGCAACGCTGCTGGGTTTTTCCACTTTCAACAGTTTCCTGTCAAGTTAAGCCAACTTGATATAACTGTGGGAATCATTGGAGTCAACATGGGCCAGCATCCCTGTGGAATGCTTTCAACACCTTGTAGAGTCAACATGGGCCAGCATCCCTGTGGAATGCTTTCAACGCCTTGTAGAGTCAACATGGGCCAGCTTCCCTGTGGAATGCTTTCAACACCTTGTAGAGTCAACATGGGCCAGCTTCCCTGTGGAATGCTTTCAACACCTTGTAGAGTCAACATGGGCCAGCTTCCCTGTGGAATGCTTTCAACACCTTGTAGAGTCAACATGGGCCAGCTTCCCTGTGGAATGATTTCAACACCTTGTAGAGTCAACATGGGCCGGTATCCCTGTGGAACGCTTTCAACACCTTGTAGAGTCAACATGGGCCAGCTTCCCTGTGGAATGCTTTCAACACCTTGTAGGGTCAACATGGGCCAGCATCCCTGTGGAATGCTTTCAACACCTTGTAGAGTCAACATGGGCCAGCATCCCTGTGGAACACTTTCAACACCTTGTAGAGTTAACATGGGCTGGCATCCCTGTGGAATGCTTTCAACACCTTGTAGAGTTCATGCCCGACAAATGGAGGCTGTTCTGGGTGCAACTCAGTACAAGGAAGGTGTTCCTAATGTTTTGTTATCCACTAGATCTGCAGTGGGAGTTAAAGAACTTAGCTACTGTATTATAAGCATGCCAATCTGGAAGGCTGACTAATTGCTTGCATTGACTGCACAGCTTTATTTAAGCCACAACAAAGCCTACTGTAGCATTCCACCCTTTCTCCAGCTCTCTCTCCCTCGCTTCTTCCTCCTGCTCTCCCTGCATTCCTCATCCCCCATGCCTAAACCCTCTGACCAGAGTTGTAACAGATCTGAGTCTAGAACAGTAGAACCCTGATAGATCTATGTCTAGAACAGTAGAACCCTGATAGATCTATGTCTAGAACAGTAGAACCTTGATAAATCTGAGTAGAACAGTAGAACCCTGATAGATACGTGTTTAATCCTGCTGGTGATGCTGAGGAGTGCTTCTCTGTAGACTACTGAGGTGCTGCCCAGAAATCTGTCCAGTGTGGTAAGTGATTGACAGCTCCTGTGTGCCAGCTATGGGTCCTGAGGACACACCCACATTCCAATCAACATTCCAGAATGCCTGCTGGGCTCTGTTCCCATGACAACCAGGAAACTTCTGCACAGTTTTGCTTGGTCAGAATCTGGCAGCTAATATGACAGCTTCCTATGATGGAATGACCATATAATGAATAAATGAAAATTAAACTAAAAACAAACTTTCTCAACTTGAGACTACTGTAAAGCCTACCAAATCAAACAGGGATATGAGAGATAGTCCCTCTCCATCTCTTTCTCGTTCTGACTAAGAAGAGAGAGAGAGTGCTGGGCGGAGAAAGAGAGGAAAGCTTTTAACAGGAGGTTGAGCCAGGGTCTTAGCTCATTCATATTACCCACGGAAGGCACTTGTGATGCCAGAGGCTGATACACAACACAAAGCACAAACTCCATATAGAATGT
Source organism: Oncorhynchus keta (assembly GCF_023373465.1). Classification (NCBI taxonomy): domain Eukaryota; kingdom Metazoa; phylum Chordata; class Actinopteri; order Salmoniformes; family Salmonidae; genus Oncorhynchus; species Oncorhynchus keta. Next base: position 40,997,593 of record NC_068438.1, read on the forward strand.
ATTTCCCTCTGAGCTGGGATTTGGAAATAAATAGGAACATTCCCAGGGGCTGGAGGAGCAGCATGATTCCCAGGGGCTGGAGGAGCAGCATGATTCCCAGGGGCTGGAGGAGCAGCATGATTCCCAGGGGGTGGGGGAGCAGCATGATTCCCAGGGGCTGGAGGAGCAGCATGATTCCTAGGGGCTGGAGGAGCAGCATGATTCCCAGGGGCTGGAGGAGCAGCATGATTCCCAGGGGCTGGAGCAGCAGCATGATTCCCAGGGGCTGGAGGAGCAGCATGATTCCCAGGGGCTGGAGGAGCAGCATGATTCCCAGGGGCTGGAGGAGCAGCATGATTCCCAGGGGCTGGAGGAGCAGCATGATTCCCAGGGGCTGGAGGAGCAGCATGATTCCCAGGGGCTGGAGGAGCAGCATGATTCCTAGGGGCTGGAGGAGCAGCATGATTCCTAGGGGCTGGAGGAGCAGCATATTCCTAGGGGCTGGAGGAGCAGCATGATTCCCAGGGGCTGGAGGAGCAGCATGATTCCCAGGGGCTGGAGGAGCAGCATGATTCCCAGGTGCTGGAGGAGCAGCATGATTCCCAGGTGCTGGAGGAGCAGCATGATTCCTAGGGGCTGGAGGAGCAGCATGATTCCTAGGGGCTGGAGGAGCAGCATGATTCCTAGGGGCTGGAGGAGCAGCATGATTCCTAGGGGCTGGAGGAGCAGCATGATTCCTAGGGGCTGGAGGAGCAGCATGATTCCTAGGGGCTGGAGGAGCAGCATGATTCCTAGGGGCTGGAGGAGCAGCATGATTCCTAGGGGCTGGAGGAGCAGCATGATTCCTAGGGGCTGGAGGAGCAGCATGATTCCTAGGGGCTGGAGGAGCAGCATGATTCCTAGGGGCTGGAGGAGCAGCATGATTCCTAGGGGCTGGAGGAGCAGCATGATTCCTAGGGGCTGGAGGAGCAGCATGATTCCTAGGGGCTGGAGGAGCAGCATGATTCCTAGGGGCTGGAGGAGCACCCTGATTCCTAGGGGCTGGAGGAGCACCCTGATTCCTAGGGGCTGGAGGAGCACCCTGATTCCTAGGTGCTGGAGGAGCACCCTGATTCCTAGGTGCTGGAGGAGCAGCATGATTCCTAGGTGCTGGAGGAGCAGCATGATTCCTAGGTGCTGGAGGAGCAGCATGATTCCTAGGGGCTGGAGGAGCAGCATGATTCCTAGGGGCTGGAGGAGCAGCATGATTCCTAGGGGCTGGAGGAGCAGCATGATTCCTAGGGGCTGGAGGAGCAGCATGATTCCTAGGGGCTGGAGGAGCACCCTGATTCCTAGGTGCTGGAGGAGCAGCATGATTCCTAGGGGCTGGAGGAGCAGCATGATTCCTAGGGGCTGGAGGAGCAGCATGATTCCTAGGGGCTGGAGCACCATGATTCCTAGGGGCTGGAGGAGCAGCATGATTCCTAGGGGCTGGAGGAGCAGCATGATTCCTAGGGGCTGGAGGAGCAGCATGATTCCTAGGGGCTGGAGGAGCAGCATGATTCCTAGGGGCTGGAGGAGCAGCATGATTCCTAGGGGCTGGAGGAGCAGCATGATTCCTAGGGGCTGGAGGAGCACCCTGATTCCTAGGTGCTGGAGGAGCAGCATGATTCCTAGGGGCTGGAGGAGCAGCATGATTCCTAGGGGCTGGAGGAGCAGCATGATTCCTAGGGGCTGGAGGAGCAGCATGATTCCTAGGGGCTGGAGGAGCACCCTGATTCCTAGGGGCTGGAGGAGCACCCTGATTCCTAGGGGCTGGAGGAGCAGCATGATTCCTAGGGGCTGGAGGAGCAGCATGATTCCTAGGGGCTGGAGGAGCAGCATGATTCCTAGGGGCTGGAGGAGCAGCATGATTCCTAGGGGCTGGAGGAGCAGCATGATTCCTAGGGGCTGGAGGAGCAGCATGATTCCTAGGTGCTGGAGGAGCAGCATGATTCCCAGGGGCTGGAGGAGCAGCATGATTCCCAGGGGCTGGAGCAGCATGATTCCCAGGGGCTGGAGCACCATGATTCCCAGGGGCTGGAGCACCATGATTCCCAGGGGCTGGAGCACCATGATTCCCAGGGGCTGGAGCACCATGATTCCCAGGGGCTGGAGCACCATGATTCCCAGGGGCTGGAGCACCATGATTCCCAGGGGCTGGAGCACCATGATTCCCAGGGTCTGGAGCACCATGATGACTGGGATACATAGGAGGGAGATGTGGTACTGGTTTGTGAATACTTCAGGAACTGGTAGTCACCAGTGAATCTCAAGGTTGTAGTTTACTTAGAGAATGCTGAGCAGAGAATAACCAGAGTTAGAGAATAACATCAGTGATACACACACACACCCACCCACCCACGCCACACACCCACCCACCCCAAACCACCCAACCACCCCTCCCAACCCACCCACCCAACCAACCCACACCAACAACCCACCACAAACCACCCAACCACCCCTCCCAACCCACCCACCCAACCCACCCCAACAACCCAATGCAGTGACATAACGGTACCAAATAACAAAAAGGCAGACCATATAAAGACTGAATTCCAGATCAACTGGAAAGAAAAGAAAGAAGGGATGAAAGTGGTTTTGAAGAGAGGCGCCAGGTGATGTGGGGAGACAGAATCAGGGAGGGGAATAGAAAACACAGGGGTGAGGAGACACCTGGATTATCTCCCTCAAATCTTTCTGGTCCATAGAGCATCCATGAGTAAACACACACCTGGACTGTGTCTGCAGCACTCATGTGAACATGCATTCAATAAGTGTGAGACAATGCCCCCCACACACACGAAATATGTTTAGTGATTTAGATGGGGAGAGAGAAAAAGAGCAGATGAGAGAGTGATAGATGGGAGGGGAGGAGTGGTCGAAGCAAAGAGAGAGTGATAGCTGGGAGGGGAGGAGTGGTCGAAGCAAAGGGAGAGTGATAGCTGGGAGGGGAGGAGTGGTCGAAGCAAAGGGAGAGTGATAGCTGGGAGGGGAGGAGTGGTCGAAGCAAAGAGAGAGTGATAGCTGGGAGGGGAGGAGTGGTCGAAGCAAAGGGAGAGTGATAGCTGGGAGGGGAGGAGTGGTCGAAGCTAAGGGAGAGTGATAGCTGGGAGGGGAGGAGTGGTCGAAGCAAAGGGAGAGTGATAGCTGGGAGGGGAGGAGTGGTCGAAGCTAAGGGAGAGTGATAGCTGGGAGGGGAGGAGTGGTCGAAGCAAAGGGAGAGTGATAGCTGGGAGGGGAGGAGTGGTCGAAGCAAAGGGAGAGTGATAGCTGGGAGGGGAGGAGTGGTCGAAGCTAAGGGAGAGTGATAGCTGGGAGGGGAGGAGTGGTCGAAGCTAAGGGAGAGTGATAGCTGGGAGGGGAGGAGTGGTCGAAGCAAAGAGAGAGTGATAGCTGGGAGGGAGGAGTGGTCGAAGCAAAGGGAGAGTGATAGCTGGGAGGGGAGGAGTGGTCGAAGCTAAGGGAGAGTGATAGCTGGGAGGGGAGGAGTGGTCGAAGCTAAGGGAGTGATAGATGGGAGGAGTGGAGTGGTGAAGCAAAGGGAGAGTGATAGATGGGAGGGAGGAGTGGTCGAAGCTAAGGGAGAGTGATAGCTGGGAGGGAGGAGTGGTCGAAGCTAAGGGAGTGATAGCTGGGAGGGGAGGAGTGGTCGAAGCAAAGGGAGAGTGATAGCTGGGAGGGGAGGAGTGGTCGAAGCTAAGGGAGAGTGATAGCTGGGAGGGGAGGAGTGGTCGAAGCTAAGGGAGAGTGATAGCTGGGAGGGGAGGAGTGGTCGAAGCTAAGGGAGTGATAGCTGGGAGGAGTGGAGTGGTCGAAGCTAAGGGAGAGTGATAGATGGGAGGGGAGGAGTGGTCGAGCAAATATAAAGAGAGCACAAGAAGAGGAAAGAGGGATAGAGGTACACAGGGAGAACAGAGGAGTTACTGTATTAGTTCGGCTCCCTCCCAAACAACCACTGGTTCGCTGTTATTAAAAACCCACAGAGAGAGAGCGAGAGAAAGTTCTCACTCCTCCCAGAATTCCACAGCCACTTGTTACAGTCATGTCATTGGGCAGTCGGTTGCTATGTGACACCGGTTGCCACAGAAACAACTTAATGGAATTCAGTCAAACTATGACTGAACAGGGCCAAAAATGTCACTGCAGTGAGAGAGAGACTGTGTGTGTGACAGACAGAGAGAGGAAGAGAGATGAATCATTGTTGGTTAAATTGCATATCTCATACAACCAACATATTTTACATAGATGGATTACCAACTGGGGTAATTTTGACCCCAAGAAGAAACTATTATCAACTTAATGACTCCAAAGCTTCCCACAGTCGTGTCAAGTTGGCTGGATGTCCTTCGGGTGGTGGATCATTCTTGATACACACAGGAAAGTGTTGACCGTGAAAAACCCAGCTGCGTTGCAGTTCTTGACACACTCGAACCGGTGCACCTGGCACCTAATTCCATATCCCGTTCAAAAGTAAGTCGCTCTGGTTAAGAGCGTCTGCTAAATGACTTAAATGTAAATGTAAAAGGCACTTAAATCTTCCGTCTTGCCCGTTCACCCTCTGAATGGTACACATACACAATCCATGTCACTGTTGTCTCAAAGCTTAAAAATCCTTCTTTAACCCGTCTCCTCCCCTTCATCTACACTGATTGAAGTGGATTTAACAAGTGACATTAATAAGGGATCATAGCTTTCACCTGGGTTCACCTGGTCAGTCTGTCATAGAAAGAGCAGGTGTTCTTAATATTTTGTACACTCAGTGTACATTTTCAATAATGTTTACATTAATTGCCATTTAAAGGGGCAGTGCACTAAAATGTATAATATACGTACGTTTATTGGCAAAATGTGATTCATCCCTTGATCCTGAGAAACAATCACCAAAAATACAGTTCAGTTTTCTTTATTTACTTACCCCACAGCCACTATTAGCACCGCTGCTAGTGAAAGAATGGGAGTGGTGGGGCCAATGGCAGGATGCTTCAAAACCCTGTCACTTCAAACCAAATGTACTAGCAACCAAAATACCAGAAGTTACACAGGACATTATAGGTGCAGAAACCTAATGGCGGCGTTTGAGGCCATGTGGCAGAGAGTGAAGCGGGCGCTTGAGATGGGGGTGTGAGCATGTTGGTCTGGGCAGGTGTGATGTTGTCGTTTGTATGTGTATGTTCTGTATTGTTTTTAAAAAAAACATGATATATTACGGGAATTTTGGTATTCATACAAAATCTTCCGTGGAATAACGACTTTTCCCCAATACAACACGGTGTACATTCATTAATATGCACAAAAAGAAGGTAATTCTGAACACAGTCATACGACACGTGGTGTAGAAACGTACAATCTTAGGTGAGTACACTATATCTATGGTCAAAAATCACTGATACAGGTCCCCCTCCACCCTCAGGTGGAATGGATAACTTATTATAAACATTTAGATTTATCAAGAACAAGTTGATTGACAAAGTTATTCAATATTTATGGTATTGAATAAACCACCTTGGGCTATGATAGAGAATGTGCCTCTGGGGTCAAAATGACCCATTTAATTGAAGTTTGAAGGCGAAAAGGAAAACCCCACTCATTTGACATAATCATCATCATGAGGCAAGTGACACTTTGCTTCTTGAAAGTCCGACATCTTAAAAACGTAACTGTATTAAAAAAATAACATATAAAATATAGTTAGAGGTAGTTTCACGAGCCAATGCAAACTAGCGTTAGCACAATGACTGGAAGTCTATGGGTATCTGCTAGCATGACATTAAGAAATGTGCATACAGGCACTGTGGCACACACATTCAGTGAGTGATTCATAAGGTTAAGGTCTAGTCTGTATACCACTCCACCTCTCAGGTCTACATCACCAATAAGGACCAACCAGTCTATATTCCTAGTCTTCAACACCACTAAGAAACACTGTCAACCATTTGAAAGGTTGGACCACGTTGAGACCAGAGAAACACTGTCAACCATCTGAAAGGTTGGACCACGTTGAGACCAGAGAAACACTGTCAACCATCTGAAAGGTTGGACCACGTTGAGACCAGAGAAACACTGTCAACCATCTGAAAGGTTGGACCACGTTGAGACCAGAGAAACACTGTCAACCATCTGAAAGGTTGGACCACGTTGAGACCAGAGAAACACTGTCAACCATCTGAAAGGTTGGACCACGTTGAGACCAGAGAAACACTGTCAACCATCTGAAAGGTTGGACCACGTTGAGACCAGAGAAACACTGTCAACCATCTGAAAGGTTGGACCACGTTGAGACCAGAGAAACACTGTCAACCATCTGAAAGGTTGGACCACGTTGAGACCAGAGAAACACTGTCAACCATCTGAAAGGTTGGACCACGTTGAGACCAGAGAAACACTGTCAACCATCTGAAAGGTTGGACCACGTTGAGACCAGAGCAACACTGTCAACCATCTGAAAGGTTGGACCACGTTGAGACCAGAGAAACACTGTCAACCATCTGAAAGGTTGGACCACGTTGAGACCAGAGAAACACTGTCAACCATCTGAAAGGTTGGACCACGTTGAGACCAGAGAAACACTGTCAACCATCTGAAAGGTTGGACCACGTTGAGACCAGAGAAACACTGTCAACCATCTGAAAGGTTGGACCACGTTGAGACCAGAGATTAAATAACATGCCGACTTTAAGTTTGATTACTTTTTTCCATTACCTACAACTCTCACTGTGTGTGTGTGTGTGTGTGTGTGTGTGTGTGTGTGTGTGTGTGTGTGTGTGTGTGTGTGTGTGTGTGTGGTGTGTGTGTGTGTGTGTGTGAGAGAGACAGAGAAACAGAGAGAGAGAGCTGTGAATGATCTGAGACAAGGCAAGAAGGGCCTTCTATGCCATCAAAAGGAACATAACATTCAACATACCAATTAGGATCTGGCTAAAAATACTTGAATCAGTTTTAGAACCCATTGCCCTTTATGGTTGTAAGATCTGGGGTCCGCTCACCAACCAGGAATTAACTAAATGAACACCAAATTGAGACTGCATGCAAAATTCTGCAAAAATATCCTCCGTGTACAATGTAAAACATCAAATAATGCATGCAGAGCAGAATTAGGCCGATACCCACTAATGATCAAAATACAGAAAAGAGACGCTAAATTCTACAACCACCTAAAAGGAAGAGATTCCCAAACCTTCCATAACAAAGCCATCACTTAAGAGAGATGAACCTGGAGAAGAGTCCCCTAAGCAAGCTGGTCCTGGACAGCAACACAATTAGACCCAAACAAATCATGAGAAAACAAAAAGATAATTACTCGACATATTGGAAAGAATTAACAAAAAGAACTGAGCAAACTAGAATGCTATTTGGCCCTAAACAGAGAGTACACAGTGACAGAATACCTGACCAGTGTGACTGACCCAAAATTAAGGAATGCTTTGACTACGTTACAGACTCAGTGAGCATAGCCCTGCTATTGAGAAAGGCCACCATAGGCAGACCTGGCTCTCAAGAGAAGACAGGCTATGTGCACACTGTGTGTGTGTGTGATTGACAGTGACCAGGGTGGTGAATGCCCCTCAGGCCACATAGAATAGGGGTCGTTATGGAAACGGTGGCTATTTGAAACTGTGTTTAATTGAAGTTTTACGGTACATCATTAACCCTGCAGCAGGCAAGTGTGTGGTATTGCGTGCCTTTTCCTCCCTGGCCTGGTAGCATATGAGTGATATGCTATACCTACACTGATTGTTCAAAACATTAAGAACACCTGATCTTTCCATGACAGACTGACCAGGTGAATCCAGGTGAAAGCTATGATCCCTTATTGATGTCACTTGTTAAATCCACTTCAATCAGTTTAGATAAAGGGGTTTAAGTGCATTTGAACGGGGTATGGTAGTAGGTGCCAGGCACACCGGTTTGAGTTTGAGACCTGCAACGCTGCTGGGTTTTTCACGCTCAACAGTTTCCTGTGTGTATCAAGAATGATCCACTACCCAAAGGACATCCAGCCAACTTGACACGACTGTGGAAAGCAATGCAGTCAACATGGACCAGCATCCCTGTGGAACGCTTTCAACACCTTGTAGAGTCCATGTCCCAACGAATTGAGGCTGTTCTGAGGGCTGCTCTGAGGGCTGCTCTGAGGGCTGCTCTGAGGGCTGCTCTGAGGGCTGCTCTGAGGGCTGCTCTGAGGGCTGCTCTGAGGGCTGCTCTGAGGGCTGCTCTGAGGGCTGCTCTGAGGGCTGCTCTGAGGGCTGCTCTGAGGGCTGCTCTGAGGGCTGTTCTGAGGGCTGTTCTGAGGGCTGCTCTGAGGGCTGCTCTGAGGGCTGTTCTGCTCTGCCTGCATTGTTTGGGGTTTTGCATTGTACACAAAGTATATTTATGGAGAATTCCGAGTCTCAATTGGTTGTTTGTCCCATTTTGTAAATTTTGGGTTGGTGAGTAGAACCCCAGACCGCAGAGTTTTTATTTTATTTAACCTTTATTTAACTTGGCAAGTCAGTTAAAAACGAATTCTTATTTTAAATGACAGCCTAGGAACAGCGGGTTAAATGCCTTGTTCAGGGGCAGAACGACACAGATTTGTACCTTGTCAGCTCGGGGATTTGATCTAGCAACCTTTCCGTTACTGGCCCAACGTTCTAACCACTAGGCTACCTGCCGCCACCAATGGGTTCTATAACTTATTGAAGTATTTTTAGCCAGATCCTAATTGGGATGTTGAGTTTTATGTTCCTTTTGATGGCGTAAAAGGCCCTTCTTGTCTCTCAGATCTTTCACAGTCTTGTGTAAGTTACCTGTGGTGATGATGTTTAGGCTGAGTCAGTTATAGGTCTTTGTGTGCTCGAGGGCAATTGTGTCTAGATAGAATTTGTATCCCTGGCAACTGGACTGTTTTTGGAACACCATTATTTTCGTCTTACTGAGATTGCCTGCCCTCTCTATCCTTCTCTCAGTCTTCTGCAGGGATGGGAAAAGAGAGAGGGAATGAGGGATAGGGAGTAGTTTGTTTTTCCAGAGAGGACAGAATTCCCAGGCCTGTACCATTCCTCTCCCTATTTATAGCACACACACACACACACACACACACACACACACACGAAAGCTATGGTAACAAGGGAATGAAGAGGAGGAAAGACCAAACCCATATCTCCAGATCGGCCCCCATCGATACCCTCAGCCCCTACAACTTCCCCCATGAAAAAGCCATCCAGACAGAGGCACAATATCCTTAAACCCCCAGAAGTCAACTGAAATGAAAAATACCTCTGTAGAAAGAGAAACAGTGTGCTGGATTTTTCCATACGTTGTTAGAGCTGAGAGAAAGAATGGGAGAAGATAGAGAGAGAGAGGAAAAGAGAGCAAAGATCAGATAGAGAGAGAGAGAAAGCAGAGATGGAAGAGAGACACACTCATTTTTATCTGGTTCACACAGTCAATGACCTAAGCAGACCAGACCCAGCTGCTAACACACTAGCAGCAGCCCTTAACCAGACTGAGTTCATTAAATGTTAAATAAATAAATACAAAGTAACTATGAACTTTTCCAATGGTACATGGCCCGAGTGAGACATCTTCAAATATCCACCATCTTTGGAGAGAGTATTGATTTTTGGCCTGCAGCTTAGAGCTCAGACTGACCCCATGACCTCACCTGTCTACAGACTGACCCCATGACCTCACCTGTCTACCGACTGACCCCATGACCTCACCTGTCTACAGACTGACCCCATGACCTCACCTGTCTACAGACTGACCCCATGAACTCACCTGTCTACAGACTGACCCCATGACCTCACCTGTCTACAGACTGACCCCATGACCTCACCTGTCTACTCATTATTCCCTGTTAATAAAACAAACATATGTTTTCATTTGATTGAAATAACTATAAAAAAAATATATAATAAATTGACAGACAGCACTGATTCTCAGTTGTTGACCCACCAACCAGGGTCAAGAGGCAGGGCAATTTGTGACTTGTTTTGGTAATCAGTGGCTGTATTAGAGGGGGAGTGTCTATAACCAGCTTCTCAGGGTCCATCTCAGTGTGCTTCATTCTATGGCTAGAAGACTCCTGATATATCCAGGAGTGACAAGTATAATATTGTCTTTGTTTGTTGTGGTTTAGTACTGTATTTTTGCTAGCTAGGGCCATTTACTCTAAGTGCTGCCTGTCTTCCCAGAAGCCTACTTGGTGTGTGAACTGCTGACTGCTCATCATTTGCAGATAGTTGTTGACACATCAACTGGGATTAAGAGGCAGGGGAATTTGTGGCTTGTGTTGGCAATCAGTGGCTGTAATTAGTACAGGGAGGTGCTCTCTCCACCTCTGCTAGGCAATTAGCAATATGTCACCCCTGGGTTCGCAGCGGCAGCGGTAAGAGGCGGTCTTGTTGCCTAAACAAAAACGCTTCTGCCGAGTTGTTTGAGGAAGGCTTCATACTACCACTCTCTCACAGTATCTCCCCTAGTTATTTTCAGATCTCATTTTTGTTCTTTGTATAGCTTTGGCAACTCTGTTTTGTATACCTGTTGGCACCTCTCCCTGTAGGCTTTACAGATGCTCTCCACCCCTTGGCTGAACCCCCTCTAATTTATTCCACCTATGTGGAATTCTGGGTCTCTAGTATCGTTTGGAACTGCCCATCTGCGGTCAAGAAAGCAGAGTTCATCTCAGCCTATGCTGCACTTCAGTCCTTTGAGGTTTTGGCCCTGAGGGAGACATGGATCCCCCCAGAGAACACTGCTACTCCAGCTGCTCTACGTTTTCGCTCGGTCCAAGAGCATCTGGTCGTCATGGTGATGGCACAGGTCTACTAATTTCTCTTAAGTGGAGATTCTCTCTTTTCTCCCTCTCACCTGTCCATTTCATCATTTCAATTCTGTCACTTGTCCAAATCAAGCTTAACATGGTTGTCATCTATCGCCCACCAGGTGCTCTAAGAGTTCCCCAATGAACTTGACATCTTGATCAGCTCATTTCCTGACTATGGCTCACTGCTCTTCGTACTTGGCGACTTCAACCTCCTGATTCATTTCTTCCCCTCCTTTTTCCTCTTGACCTCACCCTTTCCCAATCCCCTCCACCTCACAAGGCAGGCAATACGCTTGACCTCATCTTTACTAGAGGCTGCTCACCTACTAATTTCAATGCAAACCCCCCTCCAGGTCTCTGTTCTCCTACTAATCTCAATGCAAACCCCCTCCAGGTCTCTGTTCTCCTACTAATCTCAATGCAAACCCCCTCCAGGTCTCTGTTTGTTCTCCTACTAATCTCAATGCAAACCCCCTCCAAGTCTCTGTTCTACTAATCTCAATGCAAACCCCCTCCAGGTCTCTGTTCTCCTACTAATCTCAATGCAAACCCCCTCCAGGTCTCTGTTCTCCTACTAATCTCAATGCAAACCCCTCCAGGTCTCTGTTCTCCTACTAATCTCAATGCAAACCCCCCTCCAGGTCTCTGTTCTCCTACTAATCTCAATGCAAACCCCCTCCAGGTCTCTGTTCTCCTACTAATCTCAATGCAAACCCCCCTCCAGGTCTCTGTTCTCCTACTAATCTCAATGCAAACCCCCTCCAGGTCTCTGTTCTCCTACTAATCTCAATGCAAACCCCCTCCAGGTCTCTGTTCTCCTACTAATCTCAATGCAAACCCCCTCCAGGTCTCTGTTCTCCTACTAATCTCAATGCAAACCCCCTCCAGGTCTCTGTTCTCCTACTAATCTCAATGCAAACCCCCTCCAGGTCTCTGTTCTCCTACTAATCTCAATGCAAACCCCCTCCAGGTCTCTGTTCTCCTACTAATCTCAATGCAAACCCCCTCCAGGTCTCTGTTCTCCTACTAATCTCAATGCAAACCCCCTCCAGGTCTCTGTTCTCCTACTAATCACAATGCAAACCCCCTCCAGGTCTCTGTTCTCCTACTAATCTCAATGCAAACCCCCTCCAGGTCTCTGATCACTACTTTGTTCCCTTTTCTCCAGCCCTAACCACTCAGCCTCTACCCAAACGGTCAAGCGCCGTCATAATCTTTGTTTTCTCTCTCCCACAACTCTCTTCTACCCTGTCATCGCTTCCTTATCCCTTCTGTCTCCTGATTCTGCCTCTTCGATCCTACGGCTCACTTTCTGCATCCTATGACTCACACTGCCCCGCCCCCCACAACATTTCAAGCTTCTGCCCCTACCCCTAGGAAACGCTTTTCAACCAACTCAATCCGCCTACTTCTCTGCGGACAACTTTGTCAACTGCTTTGAAAAGAACGCTGACAACATCCGCTACTCATTCACTCAGCCTATTGAGTCCACTGGTCTCACTCACACAGAACTTATCCTACACCTTGACCTCTTTCTCCCCTCGCTCTCCAAATGAACTCCAGCGACTAGTAAGGTCAAGCCACCCAACAACCTGCCCACTTGACTCCATCCCCTCCTCCAGACCACCTCTGGAGACCTTCTTTCATTCCTCACGTCCCTCATCAACTCATCCCTGACCACTGGCTGCATTCCCTCTGACTTCAGTTGCACTTGAGCGTGCGATCTCTGATAAAACTTTTTCAGAACAATCTTCTTGACCCAGGTCCTAATCCAGGCAATTGTCTTCTCCCGTCATGACTACTGCAACTCCCGCGTGTGCCAGTAAACCCCTGCAACTTATTCAGAACGTTACAACCTTCCCATGTTGTCATGTCACCACACTCCACTGGCTTCCACTACAAGACCATGATGCTTACCTACGGAACAGCAAAAGGAACTGCCCCTCCCTACCTTTAGGCTCTGCTCAAACCCTACACCCCAACCCAAGTACTCTGTTCTGCCACCTCAGGCTCCCGCTCAGGCCAGTCCAAACCCTCCTCTGTCCTGGCACCGCAGTGGTGGAACCAGCTTCCCCCTGAAGCTAGCACAGCAGAGTCCCTGACCATTTTCTGAAAACCTCAACCCCCCAGCTCTGATAGCTACTTTAGAGGAAAAATATACTTTCCATGCCTGTGATATGTGGTTGTCCCACCTAGTGCATTCATCTTAAGAAGGCTAACTAAGTCACTCTGGATCAGAGCGTCTGCTAAATGTAAAACTGATTAAAGCAAAACACACACACGCCCCCCACGATGGGTTACTGTTTAACTGGCCGGAGAGCACAGTCCAACACTCTTCTAAACCTTACTATCCCTCCATGTTAGATGAGTGATTACTACAGGAAAAGGAGGGAAGAGGTCAGGATGGACCAATGGTATTCCAACAGGGCCATGGCTGAGGTCAAACAGAGGTCAAAGGTGAGACAGAGCCCTGACCTGTAGGTGGAAAATACTCACATGTGATTGGTCAGGATTAGCAGGTCATAGAAGGTATGAACAATAGTAATGGGGGGACCTATACAGTTGAATACAGCAATATTATTTTGAACAATTTGACTCCAAATATTGTTTTGTAAAATCTATATTTGTAATTGTAGTGTTAGCTAGTGCTAGTCGGCTGTACCTGCAACAAAACTGCAGTCGTTTTCATCCTATAGCTTGTTCTCAATCTTCTTTTTAGATAGTCAACATGTTTTCAGAGCTTATTTCCATGACTGATCAGAACTCTTTCTCGTGCTCCCTCGTCGCTCTGCAGCAGTAATATGAGTAATATGTTTGGAACATCAAATTGTAATTTAAAAAAAAAAATCACAGTATTGAATCGCAATACATACTGTATAAGCAACTAAGTATGGTGATATGGTATCATGAGGTCCCTGGTATTTCAATACATACTGTATAAGCAACTAAGTATGGTGATATGGTATCATGAGGTCCCTGGTATTTCAATACATACTGTATAAGCAACTAAGTATGGTATCATGAGGTCCCTGGTATTTCAATACATACTGTATAAACAACTAAGTATGGTGATATGGTATCATGAGGTCCCTGGTAATGCAATACATACTGTATAAGCAACTAAGTATGGTATCATGAGGTCCCTGGTATTTCAATACATACTGTATAAACAACTAAGTATGGTGATATGTTATCATGAGGTCCCTGGTAATACAATACATACTGTATAAGCAACTAAGTATGGTGATATGGTATCATGAGGTCCCTGGTATTTCAATACATACTGTATAAGCAACTAAGTATGGTGATATGGTATCATGAGGTCCCTGGTAATGCAATACATACTGTATAAGCAACTAAGTATGCTGATATGGTATCATGAGGTCCCTGGTAATTCAATACATACTGTATAAGCAACTAAGTATGCTGATATGGTATCATGAGGTCCCTGGTATTTCAATACATACTGTATAAACAACTAAGTATGGTGATATGGTATCATGAGGTCCCTGGTAATACAATACATACTGTATAAACAACTAAGTATGGTGATATGGTATCATGAGGTCCCTGGTATTTCAATACATACTGTATAAGCAACTAAGTATGCTGATATGGTATCATGAGGTCCCTGGTATTTCAATACAAATTGGCACCTAAGTATGCTGATATGGTATCATGAGGTCCCTGGTAATTCAATACATACTGTATAAACAACTAAGTATGGTGATATGTTATCATGAGGTCCCTGGTAATACACTACATACTGTATAAGCAACTAAGTATGGTGATATGGTATCATGAGGTCCCTGGTATTTCAATACATACTGTATAAGCAACTAAGTATGGTGATATGGTATCATGAGGTCCCTGGTAATTCAATACATACTGTATAAGCAACTAAGTATGCTGATATGGTATCATGAGGTCCCTGGTAATACAATACATACTGTATAAGCAACTAATTATGCTGATATGGTATCATGAGGTCCCTGGTAATTCAATACATACTGTATAAGCAACTAAGTATGCTGATATGGTATCATGAGGTCCCTGGTATTTCAATACATACTGTATAAACAACTAAGTATGCTGATATGGTATCATGAGGTCCCTGGTAATTCAATACATACTGTATAAGCAACTAAGTATGGTGATATGGTATCATGAGGTCCCTGGTAATGCAATACATACTGCATAAGCAACTAAGTATGCTGATATGGTATCATGAGGTCCCTGGTAATACAATACATACTGTATAAGCAACTAAGTATGCTGATATGGTATCATGAGGTCCCTGGTAATTAAATACATATTGGCACCTAAGTATGCTGATATGGTATCATGAGGTCCCTGGTAATACAATACATACTGTATAAGCAACTAAGTATGCTGATATGGTATCATGAGGTCCCTGGTAATTCAATACATACTGTATAAACAACTAAGTATGGTGATATGGTATCATGAGGTCCCTGGTAATTCAATACATACTGTATAAGCAACTAAGTATGCTGATATGGTATCATGAGGTCCCTGGTAATTAAATACATATTGGCACCTAAGTATGCTGATATGGTATCATGAGGTCCCTGGTAATTCAATACATACTGTATAAGCAACTAAGTATGCTGATATGGTATCATGAGGTCCCTGGTAATTCAATACATACTGTATAAGCAACTAAGTATGCTGATATGGTATCATGAGGTCCCTGGTAATGCAATACATACTGTATAAGCAACTAAGTATGCTGATATGGTATCATGAGGTCCCTGGTAATGCAATACATACTGTATAAGCAACTAAGTATGCTGATATGGTATCATGAGGTCCCTGGTAATTCCCAGCCCTAATGAACAATGGACTGTTTCTCTTATACAGACATGTGAAAATGAAGCCGAGAGTGTGTGTAGATAAGAATGATCAGGTGCCTCCAGCGCAGAGCAGAGCCATCACAGACCAATACATTGTAGCTGTTCTCCCTCTCCTCACACCATATTTCAACAATAACTTCTGAGAAGTCAAGGGAACATCATGACATCGCAGTCTATTTTTCACTCATATCAGTCTGTTCTTGTTCTGTCTAGAGAGACACTGTTCTACCTTGGTCTTTCAAAGACAGGAAAAATAATACCTACAAAATGTCTGTCTGTCTGGCTATATTTATACCATGCTCTAGACTGGGGTTGTGTGTGTGACTGAGTGTGTGATTTAAGGAGGGTAGGTGAGTCGTATTATTCCTCTGAGGGGGGGAGAGGATATTTGGGTCTACCCTCTATACACAAACACAGAGAGAGTGTAGTGTAGGGCTCAGTCTCCTAGTCTGTTATGGGTGCAGGCTGCTCAGTCTGTCAATGAGGACCAGATGTGAGCTGAGTGGGAGGAATGGAAGGAGGATACAAATACAGAGAACAGGAGAGGAGAGAACAGGGAGAGAGAGAACATAGTTAGGGGGGAGGAGGGTAGAGAGACAGACACAGAGAACAGGAGAGGAGAAAGGGAGGAGAGAACAGGGGGAGAGAGAACATAGTTAGGGGGGAGGAGGGTAGAGAGACAGACACAGAGAACAGGAGAGGAGAAAGGGAGGAGAGAACAGGGAGAGAGAGAACATAGTTAGGGGGGAGGAGGGTAGAGAGACAGACACAGAGAACAGGAGAGGAGAAAGGGAGGAGAGAACAGGGAGAGAGAGAACACAGTTAGGGGGGGAGGAGGGTAGAGAGACAGACACAGAGAACAGGAGAGGAGAAAGGGAGGAGAGAACATAGTTAGGGGGGGAGGAGGGTAGAGAGACACACACAGAGAACAGGAGAGGAGAAAGGGAGGAGAGAACATAGTTAGGGGGGAGGAGGGTAGAGAGACAGACACAGAGAACAGGAGAGGAGACGGGTAAGGAGGGGTGAGGAGAAGAAAGGGGGATGAAGTAGAAAGTGGAGTTAAGAGGAGAGACTAGAATGATGAAAGAGGACTTAGCAGAGGAGGAGAAAAGGAGAGGAGAACACAGAAAGGAGAGGAGAAGGGTGTCTGGTTTTGTTTAATTGTCCTGATATTCCCTTCCTCTGATGTCAACACATTCCAACCGGAGAGCACTGGCAAGATTCCCATTTATAAAAGACATCTCACACACGGGTGGTTGAGTACCCGCCGACGTCAACCTGCAGCCCATGACAACTGAGGGGACATTAGAGGAACTTAAAAAGGTACTGTGCGACGGTCTAATGATTCTTGCCACCCACTTCCTGCCCTGCCTTTTCACTAGCGTACTCGAAGAACTAATTATGGTTCCTACTGTAAGCATCGGGGAGGACACCAGACAGAGCCGGATGAAGTTACCCTTAGACACAGATCTAAGATCAGCTTACCCTTCCCAAATCCTATACACACCTAGGAGAGGTAAGTCAAAACTGACCTCAGATCAGTGTCCTTGGGCAACTTCGTCCTACGCCACACCAGATACACAGCACCCCTTTAAACAGCAATACACATCAAACATATAGCTGTGGGGGAGAAACATATATAATCAAAAATACATTCTTTAAAATGTATTACAGCTGACACCACTCTGCTATTAGGGATGACAGGAAGCTAAAGATAAGGAACAAGGGGGGGAAAGACCAATGGGGGGGTGTAGGAGGGAGGGATGGTGGGAGGGATGGGGGGGACAAAGATTGAGAGAAAGAGATGGAGAGAGAAGCTGTAGATAAAAAATAAAAATAAAAAATGAAACAAGAGAAAACTAAATTATATCTGCCTTGATTCTAGCAAACCTCCCCCAGAGCTGGAGAAATGGTTTCTCCCTCCAAGGTTACTGTATGGGTAAGAACACAGATTAATCTATTTTAGGCCATTTTTAGGGGTGGGGGTTGACATACATTTATCATATTTTTTTGTCTACTCAGGCCTCATTCAGGAATTGGTCACTTTTCTATGAGAAACACAACTGGACTAAATTGGCTCTCACGGATGTAGATGGATATTAATAGCTGAATTATCACGTGTTGAAAATAGCAGTCGTAATCGTAGCTAAGAACAAAGCACATATTTTTGTCCTGAGTACAAGAAGTGACCTTTGGAGAAACCAGTGCATGAATGAACCCAATAATCTGAACCAGAGAGAAGCTCCATTTACAACAAACTCTTGACTCCTCATGTAATGTAATGCCAGTCCATTTCAACATCACAAACCCACAATCCACCAGCTGTCAATGCACGATGAGGGCTGTGTAATAGGCTTGAAGTATTCAGAGGTTCTTCCAACACACACACACACTGCAGGACAGACAGCCCTCAGATCCTCACATAAACAGTAGTTATCATCAACCACCATCATTACTGTGGCGATCATTATAGCTATTATGATTGACCGGTGTGTTCCACAGAGACTGATGGAAGAATGGCTGAACAGACAACCAGAGGACAGAGAAACAACACACCATCCGGGTGTGTGTGTGTGTGTGTGTGTGTGGTTTGAGGAAAGGGAACTCTTGGTATTCAGTATGTGTAGAGCTCAGGTGACCTCAGGTCAGTGTTACCTGGTACCTTCCCTATTATCACTGATTCCAACCTGACAAGACAGACTAATAAAAGGAGAAGAAGTGGTAAAGATATCAGAGATAACAGGTCAACAACCTGTGTGTGTGTGTGTGTGTGTGTGTGTGTGTGTGTGTGTGTGTGTGTGTGTGTGTGTGTGTGTGTGTGTGTGTGTGTGTGTCAGAGAGAGGGAGGGAGGGAGGGAGGGAGGGAGGGAGGGAGGGAGGGAGGGAGGGAGGGAGGGAGGGAGGGAGGGAGGGAGGGGAGGGAGGGAGGGGAGGGAGGGAGGGAGGGAGGGAGGGAGGGAGGGAGGGAGGGGGGAGGGAGGGAGAGCCTAGAGAGAAAGTGGAGGAGGGAGAAGAGAGCCTAGAGAGAAAGTGGAGGAGGGAGAAGAGAGCCTAGAGAGAAAGTGGAAGAGGGAGAAGAGAGCCTAGAGAGAAAGTGGAGGAGGGAGAAGAGAGCCTAGAGAGAAAGTGGAGGAGGGAGAAGAGAGCCTAGAGAGAAAGTGGAGGAGGGAGAAGAGAGCCTAGAGAGAAAGTGGAGGAGGGAGAAGAGAGCCTAGAGAGAAAGTGGAAGAGGGAGAAGAGAGCCTAGAGAGAAAGTGGAGGAGGGAGAAGAGAGCCTAGAGAGAAAGTGGAAGAGGGAGAAGAGAGCCTAGAGAGAAAGTGGAAGAGGGAGAAGAGAGCCTAGAGAGAAAGTGGAGGAGGGAGAAGAGAGCCTAGAGAGAAAGTGGAGGAGGGAGAAGAGAGCCTAGAGAGAAAGTTTGAAGAGGGAGAAGAGAGCCTAGAGAGAAAGTGGAGGAGGGAGAAGAGAGCCTAGAGAGAAAGTTTGAAGAGGGAGAAGAGAGCCTAGAGAGAAAGTGGAAGAGGGAGAAGAGAGCCTAGAGAGAAAGTGGAGGAGGGAGAAGAGAGCCTAGAGAGAAAGTGGAGGAGGGAGAAGAGAGCCTAGAGAGAAAGTGGAGGAGGGAGAAGAGAGCCTAGAGAGAAAGTGGAAGAGGGAGAAGAGAGCCTAGAGAGAAAGTGGAGGAGGGAGAAGAGAGCCTAGAGAGAAAGTGGAGGAGGGAGAAGAGAGCCTAGAGAGAAAGTGGAGGAGGGAGAAGAGAGCGTAGAGAGAAAGCATGAAAGGACTGGGACAGCAGAGAGAAAACACATCATTATCATGATCATTCCCCAGACCTCATCGACACACTTAACTTAGTCTCACCCAAAGACAGCTAGTCTGACTAGGGATGGGTCTCTGTGTGTGTACCCCTCCAAGGATAGAGGCGGGGGGTTGTACGAGGGTGCCCCCTCTGTTTCCAAACATGATTTACTTCAGCCCCAGTGTTTCTGGCCTACACACACACAGTCCGAAACACACACACACAGGTTGAAACACACAGGCTGAAACACACACACACAGGCTGAAACACATACACACAGGCTGAAACACATACACACAGGCTGAAACACATACACACAGGCTGAAACACATACACACAGGCTGAAACACATACACACATACACAGTGTGTTGAGGTTAGTTAGGTCAGTCTATTCCAGGACCATCATAGCTTGACAAGAATGTCCTGCTTTCCTTTTGAATCCAAACACTGAGGTTGGCATCTGACTAACACACTGACTAACACACTGACTAAGACACTGACTAAGACACTGACTAAGACACTGACTAACACACTGACTAACACACTGACTAACACACTGAGGTGGAGAGGGGAGGTGGAGAGGGGAGGTGGAGAATGGAGGTGGAGGGGAGGTGGAGAGGGGAGGTGGAGAGGGGAGGTGGAGAGGGGAGGTGGAGAGGGGAGGTGGGAGGAGGGGAGGTGGAGAGGGGAGGTGGAGAATGGAGGTGGAGGGGAGGTGGAGAGGGGAGGTGGTGGAGAATGGAGGTGGAGAGGGGAGGTGGAGAATGGAGAGGGGAGGTGGAGAGGGGAGGTGGAGAATGGAGAGGGGAGGTGG
>NC_068438.1:41025386-41132886 GCF_023373465.1 Oncorhynchus keta
TAGGAGCGAGAGATAGATGGAGGGAGAGAGAGAGGGGGAGGAAGGAGAGCGGGTTTGACATTGAAGAAGTTAGGAGCGAGAGATAGATGGAGGGAGAGAGAGAGGGAGGAAGGAGAGCGGGTTTGACATTGAAGAAGTTAGGAGCGAGAGAGATAGATGGAGGGAGAGAGAGAGGGAGGAAGGAGAGCGGGTTTGACATTGAAGAAGTTAGGAGCGAGAGATAGATGGAGGGAGAGAGAGAGGGGAGGAAGGAGAGCGGGTTTGACATTGAAGAAGTTAGGAGCGAGAGATAGATGGAGGGAGAGAGAGAGGGGAGGAAGGAGAGCGGGTTTGACATTGAAGAAGTTAGGAGCGAGAGATAGATGGAGGAGAGAGAGGGGAGGAAGGAGAGCGGGTTTGACATTGAAGAAGTTAGGAGCGAGAGATAGATGGAGGGAGAGAGAGAGGGAGGAAGGAGAGCGGGTTTGACATTGAAGAAGTTAGGAGCGAGAGATAGATGGAGGGAGAGAGAGAGGGGAGGAAGGAGAGCGGGTTTGACATTGAAGAAGTTAGGAGCGAGAGATAGATGGAGGGAGAGAGAGAGGGGGAGGAAGGAGAGCGGGTTTGACATTGAAGAAGTTAGGAGCGAGAGATAGATGGAGGGAGAGAGAGAGGGGAGGAAGGAGAGCGGGTTTGACATTGAAGAAGTTAGGAGCGAGAGATAGATGGAGGGAGAGAGAGAGGGGAGGAAGGAGAGCGGGTTTGACATTGAAGAAGTTAGGAGCGAGAGATAGATGGAGGGAGAGAGAGAGGGGAGGAAGGAGAGCGGGTTTGACATTGAAGAAGTTAGGAGCGAGAGATAGATGGAGGGAGAGAGAGAGGGGAGGAAGGAGAGCGGGTTTGACATTGAAGAAGTTAGGAGCGAGAGATAGATGGAGGAGAGAGAGAGGGGAGGAAGGAGAGCGGGTTTGACATTGAAGAAGTTAGGAGCGAGAGATAGATGGAGGGAGAGAGAGAGGGGGAGGAAGGAGAGCGGGTTTGACATTGAAGAAGTTAGGAGCGAGAGATAGATGGAGGAGAGAGAGAGGGGAGGAAGGAGAGCGGGTTTGACATTGAAGAAGTTAGGAGCGAGAGATAGATGGAGGGAGAGAGAGAGGGGAGGAAGGAGAGCGGGTTTGACATTGAAGAAGTTAGGAGCGAGAGATAGATGGAGGGAGAGAGAGGGGGAGGAAGGAGAGCGGGTTTGACATTGAAGAAGTTAGGAGCGAGAGATAGATGGAGGGAGAGAGAGAGGAGGAAGGAGAGCGGGTTTGACATTGAAGAAGTTAGGAGCGAGAGATAGATGGAGGGAGAGAGAGAGGGAGGAAGGAGAGCGGGTTTGACATTGAAGAAGTTAGGAGCGAGAGATAGATGGAGGGAGAGAGAGAGGGGAGGAAGGAGAGCGGGTTTGACATTGAAGAAGTTAGGAGCGAGAGATAGATGGAGGGAGAGAGAGAGGGGAGGAAGGAGAGCGGGTTTGACATTGAAGAAGTTAGGAGCGAGAGATAGATGGAGGGAGTGAGAGAGGGGAGGAAGGAGAGCGGGTTTGACATTGAAGAAGTTAGGAGCGAGAGATAGATGGAGGGAGAGAGAGAGGGGAGGAAGGAGAGCGGGTTTGACATTGAAGAAGTTAGGAGCGAGAGATAGATGGAGGGAGAGAGAGAGGGGAGGAAGGAGAGCGGGTTTGACATTGAAGAAGTTAGGAGCGAGAGATAGATGGAGGGAGAGAGAGAGGGAGGAAGGAGAGCGGGTTTGACATTGAAGAAGTTAGGAGCGAGAGATAGATGGAGGGGAGAGAGAGGGGAGGAAGGAGAGCGGGTTTGACATTGAAGAAGTTAGGAGCGAGAGATAGATGGAGGGAGAGAGAGAGGGGAGGAAGGAGAGCGGGTTTGACATTGAAGAAGTTAGGAGCGAGAGATAGATGGAGGGAGAGAGAGAGGGGAGGAAGGAGAGCGGGTTTGACATTGAAGAAGTTAGGAGCGAGAGATAGATGGAGGGAGAGAGAGAGAGGGGAGGAAGGAGAGCGGGTTTGACATTGAAGAAGTTAGGAGCGAGAGATAGATGGAGGGAGAGAGAGAGGGGAGGAAGGAGAGCGGGTTTGACATTGAAGAAGTTAGGAGCGAGAGATAGATGGAGGGAGAGAGAGAGGGGAGGAAGGAGAGCGGGTTTGACATTGAAGAAGTTAGGAGCGAGAGATAGATGGAGGGAGAGAGAGAGGGGAGGAAGGAGAGCGGGTTTGACATTGAAGAAGTTAGGAGCGAGAGATAGATGGAGGGGAGAGAGGGGGAGGAAGGAGAGCGGGTTTGACATTGAAGAAGTTAGGAGCGAGAGATAGATGGAGGGAGAGAGAGGGGGAGGAAGGAGAGCGGGTTTGACATTGAAGAAGTTAGGAGCGAGAGATAGATGGAGGGAGAGAGAGAGGGGAGGAAGGAGAGCGGAGGTTTGAGAGAGGGGAGGAAGGAGAGCGGAGGGAGTGAGAGAGGGAGGAAGGAGAGCGGGTTTGACATTGAAGAAGTTAGGAGCGAGAGATAGATGGAGGGAGAGAGAGAGAGAGGGGGAGGAAGGAGAGCGGGTTTGACATTGAAGAAGTTAGGAGCGAGAGATAGATGGAGGGAGAGAGAGAGGGGAGGAAGGAGAGCGGGTTTGACATTGAAGAAGTTAGGAGCGAGAGATAGATGGAGGGAGAGAGAGAGGGGAGGAAGGAGAGCGGAGGGAGAGATAGATGGAGGGAGAGAGAGAGGGGAGGAAGGAGAGCGGAGGGAGTGAGAGAGGGGAGGAAGGAGAGCGGAGGGAGAGATAGATGGAGGGAGAGAGAGAGGGGAGGAAGGAGAGCGGAGGGAGTGAGAGAGGGGAGGAAGGAGAGCGGAGGGAGAGAGAGAGGGGAGGAAGGAGAGCGGAGGGAGTGAGAGAGGGGAGGAAGGAGAGCGGAGGGAGAGAGAGAGGGGAGGAAGGAGAGCGGGTTTGACATTGAAGAAGTTAGGAGCGAGAGATAGATGGAGGGAGAGAGAGAGGGGAGGAAGGAGAGCGGGTTTGACATTGAAGAAGTTAGGAGCGAGAGATAGATGGAGGGAGAGAGAGAGGGGAGGAAGGAGAGCGGAGGGAGTGAGAGAGGGGAGGAAGGAGAGCGGAGGGAGAGAGAGAGGGGAGGAAGGAGAGCGGAGGGAGTGAGAGAGGGGAGGAAGGAGAGCGGAGGGAGAGAGAGAGGGGAGGAAGGAGAGCGGAGGGAGAGAGAGAGGGGAGGAAGGAGAGCGGAGGGAGTGAGAGAGGGGAGGAAGGAGAGCGGAGGGAGTGAGAGAGGGGAGGAAGGAGAGCGGAGGGAGAGAGAGAGGGGAGGAAGGAGAGCGGAGGGAGTGAGAGAGGGGAGGAAGGAGAGCGGGTTTGACATTGAAGAAGTTAGGAGCGAGAGATAGATGGAGGGAGAGAGAGAGGGGAGGAAGGAGAGCGGGTTTGACATTGAAGAAGTTAGGAGCGAGAGATAGATGGAGGGAGAGAGAGAGGGGAGGAAGGAGAGCGGGTTTGACATTGACCAGAAGACATCCCATCTTTTGTTAGTAACAGGTCTTTCTGAAAAAGAACATGAGCGATCACTCCCAAGCCCGCCTGTGTAAATATGACCCTCGTCTAAAGTACACTACGAGAGGAAGTCACACACACACTGCACTGACATCGACTTACACCTGCATTTACTCCTGTAAGGCTCCGGGCAGATAGAGAGACGGGCAGCAGGAATGAGGTCTAAGTGAAAAACATGGGAAACATGTGTTTACATTGCCAAAGCAAGTGGAAAAACATGAACAAATGTGAAATAAACAAAAATGAACCGTAAACATTACTCACAAAAGTTCCAAACGAATAAAAGACATTTCAAATGTCATATTATGTCTATATACAGTGTTGAAATTATGTGCAAGTAGTTAAAGTACATAAATAAACATATTATGTACTATTGTATTTACAATGGTGTTTGTTCTTCACTGGTTGCCCTTTTCTTGTGGCGTCAAAAGGTCACAAATTATGCTGCTGTGATGGCACACGGTGATATTTCACCCAGTAGATATGACAGTTTAGCAATATTGGATTCGTTTTCAAATTCATTGTGGATCTGTGTAATCTGGGGGAAATATGTCTCTCTAATATGGTCATACATTGGGAAGGAGGTTAGGAAGTGCAGCTCAGTTTCCACCTCATTTTGTGGGCAGTGAGCACCTAGCCTGTCTCGTCTTGAGAGCCAGGTCTGCCTACGGCAGCCTTTCTCAATAGCAAGGCTACGCTCACTGAGTCTGTACATAGTCAAAGCTTTCCTTAAGTTTGGGTCAGTCTCTGTTAAGGGCCAAATAGAATTTTAGTTTGCTCTCTGTTTTTGTAAATTCTTTCTAAAGTGTCAAGGAATTACCTTTTTGTTTTCTCATGATTTGGTTGGGTCTGATTGTGTTGCTGTCCTGGGGCTCTGTAGGGTGTGTTTGTGAACAGAGCCCCAGGACCAGCTTGCTTAGGGGACTCTTCTCCAGGTTCATCTCTCTGAAGGTGATGGCTTTGTTCTGAAAGGTTTGGGAATCACTTCCTTTCAGCTGGTTGTAGAATTTAACGTCTCTTTTCTGGTTTTTGATAATTAGCAGGTATCGGCCTAATTCTGATTTTTGAAATGTTTTATTAAAATGATTAAAATCAGTTAAGAACAAATTCTTATTTACAATGACAGCCTGGGAACAGGGGGTTAACTACCTTGTTCAGAGGCAGAAGAACAGATTTTTACCTTGTCAGCTCAGGGATTCGATCTAGCAACCTTTGGGTTACTGGCCCAATGCTCTAACCACTAGGCTACCTGCTCTGCATTATTTGGTGTTTTACGTTGTACATGAAGGATGTTTTTGCAGAATTCTGCATGTAGTC
Organism: Oncorhynchus keta; assembly: GCF_023373465.1. Lineage (NCBI taxonomy): Eukaryota > Metazoa > Chordata > Actinopteri > Salmoniformes > Salmonidae > Oncorhynchus > Oncorhynchus keta. The sequence goes on from NC_068438.1 coordinate 41,030,295, forward strand.
TCAATTTGGTGTTTGTCCCATTTTGTGAATTCTTGGTTGGTGAGCGGACCCCAGACATCACAACCATAAAGGGCAATGGGTTCTATAACTGATTCAAGTATTTTTAGCTAGATCCTAATTGGTATGTTGAATTTTATGTTCCTTTTGCCTTGTCTCTCAGATCGTTCACAGCTTTGTGGAAGTTAGCTGTGGCGCTGATGTTTAGGCCGAGGTATGTATAGTTTGTGTGCTCTAACAGTGTCTGGATGGAATTTGTATTTGTAGTACTGGCAACTGGACCTTTTTGGAACACCATTATTTATGTCTTACTGAGATTTACTGTTTGGGCCCAGGTCTGACATAATCTTTGCAGAAGATCTAGGTGCTGCTGTAGGCCCTCCTTGGTTGGTGACAGAAGCACCAGATCAGCAGCAAACAGACATTTAACTTCAGATTCTAGTAGAGAAAGGCCGGGTGCTGCAGACTGTTCTAGTGCCCTCGCCAATTTGTTGATATACATGATGGGGGTGGGGCTTAAGCTGCATCCCTGTCTCACCCCCCGGCCCTGTGGGAAAAAAATGTGTTTTTTGACAATTCTATCCGCACACTTGTTTGTTTACATGGATATCATAATGTCGTTTTCCCCCCCAACACCACGTTCCATCAAATTGTATAGCAGACCCTCAGGCCAAATTGTATAGCAGACCCTCAGGCCAAATTGTATAGCAGACCCTCAGGCCAAATTGTATAGCAGACCCTCAGGCCAAATTGTATAGCAGACCCTCAGGCCAAATTGTATAGCAGACCCTCAGGCCAAATTGTATAGCAGACCCTCAGGCCAAATTGTATAGCAGACCCTCAGGCCAAATTGTATAGCAGACCCTCAGGCCAAATTGTATAGCAGACCCTCAGGCCAAATTGAGTCGAAAGCTTTTTTGAAATCAACTTAAGCATAACAAGACTTTGCCTTTGTTTTGGTTTGTTTGTTTGTCAATTAGGGAATGCAGGGTGAACACGTGGTCTGTCGTACAGTAATTTGGTAAAAAGCCCATTTGACATTTGCGCAGTACATTGTTTTCACTTAGGAAATGTATGAGTCTGCTGTTAATGCAGAGGATTTCCCCAAGGCTGCTGTTGACACATATCCCACGGTAGTTATTGGGGTCAAATCTGTCTCCACTTTTTGTCGATTGAGGTGATCAGGTCTTTGTTCCAAATACGGGGGAAGATGCCAGAGCTGAGAATGATGTTAAAAAGTTAAAGTATAGCCATTTGTAATTTGTGGTCTGTATATTTTATCATTTCACTTAGGAAACCATCAACCCCACAGGCCTTTTTGGGTTGAAGGGTTTGTATTTTGTCCTGTAGTTCATACAATGTAATTGGAGAATCCAGTGGGTTCCGATAGTCTAATAGTTGACTCTAAGATTTGTATTTGATCATGTATATGTTTTTGCTGTTTGTTCTTTTGTTATAGGGTCAAAAAGATTGGAGAAGGGGTTAATCCATATGTCGCCATTTCTTAATATTATACAGTTCCTTTGGCTTTGATGCCTCGTGACTGAGTATTGCTCTGTTTAAGTAGACTGTGGTTTTGATGAGATCTGATAGCGGTGTCAGTAGACTGACCGAACGCTGTAAGAGACACTGGGCTGATGTCAGTGATAAAGTAGTCTACAGAACTACTGCCAAGAGATGACGTATTGGTGTACCTACCAAAGGAGTCCCCTCGAAGTCTACCATTGACTATGTACGTACCCAGCGACAGTACAGAACTACTGCCAAGAGATGACGTATTGGTGTACCTACCAAAGGAGTCCCCTCGAAGTCTACCATTGACTATGTACGTACCCAGCGACAGTACAGAACTACTGCCAAGAGATGACGTCTTGGTGTACCTACCAAAGGAGTCCCCTCGAAGTCTACCATTGACTATGTACGTACCCAGCGACAGAGCTGCAGGAGTTGTGACCCGTTGGTTATGTTGTCATAACTGTGTCTAAGGGGGCATATGGGGGAGGGAATGCTGTCACCTGCGCTCTCAATTCAATTCTGATTCTTGGCATGGGAAAGATATGTTAACATTGTCAAAGTAAGTGAAGTAGATAATGAAATTAAAGTGAAATAAACAATACAAATTAACAGTATACATTACACTCACAGAAGTTTCAAAAGAAGAAAATACATTTTAAATGTCATATTATGTCTATATACAGTGTTGTAACGATGTGTAAATAGTTAAGGTACAAAAGGGAAAATAAATAAATATGGGTTGTATTTACAATAGTGTTTGTTCTTCAATGGTTCCCTCTCTCTCCCTCTGCCTTCCCAAATCCTTTCACCTGTCTCCCCATCTCCCGACGTCCTCTCTCTCGTTCTCTGTGTTCCTGTACCTGATATCTGGCTAAATCTCGTCTCATGAAGCCTGAAGGAGATGACCTCATTTCACAGCAATGCTCAGAGAGAAAGAGAGCGAGAGGGCGAGAGAGAGACGATAGAAGAGAGGGGGAAGAAAGCAGAGTGGCTCTGACGAGTCTATAGCTATGAGGGGTCTATAGCTATGAGGGGTCTATAGCTATGAGGAGGCAGTCAGAGAAGGGAAGGGGAGAAAGAGCGAGAGAGAGAGAGAGAGAGAGGCACGGGAGAAAGAAGGGAGGGGAAGAAAGAGAAAGAGAGGGGCAGGGGAAAAAGAGGGAGAAAGAGAGGGGCAGGGGAGAAAGAGAGAGAAGGGAGGGGGAGAAAGAGAGAAAGAGGGGCAGGGGAGAAAGAGGGAGAAAGAGAGAGAAGGGAGGGGGAGAAAGAGAGAAAGAGGGGCAGGGGAGAAAGAGGGAGAAAGAATGGAGGGGGAGAAAGAGAGAAAGAGGGGCAGGGGAGAAAGAGGGAGAAAGAATGGAGGGGGAGAAAGAGAGAAAGAGGGGCAGGGGAGAAAGAGGGAGAAAGAGAGAGAAGGGAGGGGGAGAAAGAGAGAAAAGAGAGAGAAGGGAGGGGGAGAAAGAGAGAAAGAGAGGGGCAGGGGAGAAAGAGAGAAAGAGGGGCAGGGGAGAAAGAGGGAGAAAGAATGGAGGGGAGAAAGAGAAAGAGGGGCAGGGGAGAAAGAGGGAGAAAGAGAGAGAAGGGAGGGGGAGAAAGAGAGAAAGAGAGAGAAGGGGGGGGAGAAAGAGAGAAAAGAGAGGGGCAGGGGAGAAAGAGAGAAAGAGAGGGGCAGGGGAGAAAGAGAGAAAGAGAGGGGCAGGGGAGAAAGAGAGGGAGAGAAGGGAGGGGGAGAAAGAGAGAAAGAGAGGGGCAGGGGAGAAAGAGGGAGAGAGAGAGAGAGAAGGGGGGGGAGAAAGAGAGAGAAGGAAGGGGAGAAAGAGAGAAAGAGAGGGGCAGGGGAGAAAGGAAGAAAGAGAGAGAAGGGAGGGGGAGAAAGAGAGAAAGAGAGGGGCAGGGGAGAAAGAGGGAGAGAGATAGAGAGAAGGGAGGGGGAGAAAGAGAGAGAAGGGAGGGGGAGAAAGAGAAAGAGATGGGCAGGGGAAAAAGAGGGAGAAAGAGAGGGGCAGGGGAAAAAGAGGGAGAAAGAGAGAGAAGGGAGGGGGAGAAAGAGAGAAAGAGGGGCAGGGGAGAAAGAGGGAGAAAGAGAGGGGCAGGGGAGAAAGAGGGAGAAAGAGAGGGAAGGGAGGGGAGAAAGAGAGAAAGAGGGGCAGGGGAGAAAGAGGGAGAAAAGAGAGAGAGGGGGAGAAAGAGAGAGAAGGGAGGGGGAGAAAGAGAGAAAGAGGGGCAGGGGAGAAAGAGGGAGAAAGAGAGAGAAGGGAGGGGGAGAAAGAGAGAAAGAGGGGCAGGGGAGAAAGAGGGAGAAAGAGAGAAGGGAGGGGGAGAAAGAGAGAAAGAGGGGCAGGGGAAAAAGAGGGAGAAAGAGAGAGAAGGGAGGGGGAGAAAGAGAGAAAGAGAGAGAAGGGAGGGGGAGAAAGAGAGAAAGAGAGGGGCAGGGGAGAAAGAGAGAAAGAGAGGGGCAGGGGAGAAAGAGAGGGAGAGAAGGGAGGGGGAGAAAGAGAGAAAGAGAGGGGCAGGGGAGAAAGAGGGAGAGAGAGAGAGAGAAGGGAGGGGGAGAAAGAGAGAGAAGGAAGGGGGAGAAAGAGAGAGAAGGAAGGGGGAGAAAGAGAGAAAGAGAGGGGCAGGGGAGAAAGGAAGAAAGAGAGAGAAGGGAGGGGGAGAAAGAGAGAGAAGGGAGGGGGAGAAAAGAGAGAGAGAGAGAGAGAAGGGAGGGGGAGAAAGAGAGAGAAGGGAGGGAGAGAAAGAGAGAGAAGGGAGGGGGAGAAAGAGTCGAGAAGGAGGGAGGGGGGAAAGAGAGAGGGGGGCAGGTGTAGTGCCGTCTGCTAGTGATGGGGGGTCACTACGGTTACATATCACAATATTATGTATGAGCATGTTAGAAACATTAAATCCCCCAAAAATAAACAAAAAAAATATCAAAGTATTGCAATAAATATAGAATTGTGAGAATCGCAATACACATCCTATCAGCACCTAAGTATGGTGATAATATCGTTTTGTGAGGTCCTTGGCAATTCCCAGCACTCGTGCACTATAGGGCAGTGAGTTGTTCTTCAGTTTCCAGAAAAGGAAAAAGGCTCCCTTGCTCTTAGACACACACATCTCCTTGCATAGGACTACACTTGTCTACAGCCCATTTCAATTTGGGATCAATTGAAAGCGTCAATCCTCTTTATGTCTCTCCGCTCCTACTAAATCAGAGCATGAGCTTACATGTAAGTAACAGACAGAGACACTGCTCAGACATCTCCGAGGCCAACACACCGGCCGGTGGCTATTATCAAACACATCAGTAACGCTTCTCCAAAAAGCAGAAGGGGGGGGGTTGACGGACAAGATCCCCCTCACAACTTCTTAAAGACAAGCCAACAGTGCTTGTAACAAAGAAGTAAGGTAATATAACAGAGTTATGTAAGATAGATAAAACAGTTTTTATAGTCACAGGAAAAGTGTGTGTGTGAGAGAGGTTCCAGAGAAGATCTAAACCACAATGTGTGTGTCTGTAGAGAAAACAATCTTTTCTTGAGTGATACCGAACGACAATAACACACACACACACTAAAGGCAGCAGGGGATAAGGACTAACTAAAGGCAGCAGGGGATAAGGACTAACTAAAGGCAGCAGGGGATAAGGACTAACTAAAGGCAGCCGGGGATAAGGACTAACTAAAGGCAGCAGGGGTTAAGGACTAACTAAAGGCAGCAGGGGTTAAGGACTAACTAAAGGCAGCAGGGGATAAGGACTAACTAAAGGCAGCAGGGGATAAGGACTAACTAAAGGCAGCCGGGGATAAGGACTAACTAAAGGCAGCCGGGGATAAGGACTAACTTAAGGCAGCAGGGGAAAAGGACTAACTAAAGGCAGCAGGGGATAAGGACTAACTAAAGGCAGCCGGGGATAAGGACTAACTAAAGGCAGCCGGGGATAAGGACTAACTAAAGGCAGCAGGGGATAAGGACTAACTAAAGGCAGCAGGGGTTAAGGACTAACTAAAGGCAGCAGGGGTTAAGGACTAACTAAAGGCAGCCGGGGATAAGGACTAACTAAAGGCAGCAGGGGATAAGGTCTAACTAAAGGCAGCCGGGGATAAGGACTAACTAAAGGCAGCCGGGGATAAGGACTAACTAAAGGCAGCCGGGGATAAGGACTAACTAAAGGCAGCAGGGGATAAGGACTAACTAAAGGCAGCAGGGGATAAGGACTAACTAAAGGCAGCAGGGGATAAGGACTAAATAAAGGCAGCAGGGGTTGACTGTATGACTGTACTACAGTCATTAGGTTATCAGTGCCCACAGTCACATACAATCATAAGCAAAAGGTAATTGAAGCACAGCAAAGCATTGCCCAGAATATTAGCAGCAGGCGCTAGTCCAGAAGCTAATGTGCCCAAAGTATTAGCAGCAGGCGCTAGTCCAGAAGCTAATGTGCCCAGAGTATTAGCAGCAGGCGCTAGTCCAGAAGCAAATGTGCCCAGAGTATTAGCAGCAGGCGCTAGTCCAGAAGCAAATGTGCCCAGAGTATTAGCAGTAGGCACTAGTCCAGAAGCTAATGTGCCCAGAGTATTAGCAGCAGGCGCTAGTCCAGAAGCTAATGTGCCCAGAGTATTAGCAGCAGGCGCTAGTCCAGAAGCTAATGTGCCCAGAGTATTAGCAGCAGGCGCTAGTCCAGAAGCTAATGTGCCCAGAGTATTAGCAGCAGGCACTAGTCCAGAAGCTAATGTGCCCAGAGTATTAGCAGCAGGCGCTAGTCCAGAAGCTAATGTGCCCAGAGTATTAGCAGCAGGCTCTAGTCCAGAAGCTAATGTGCCCAGAGTATTAGCAGCAGGCGCTAGTCCAGAAGCTAATGTACCCAGAGTATTAGCAGCAGGCACTAGTCCAGAAGCTAATGTGCCCAGAGTATTAGCAGCAGGCACTAGTCCAGAAGCTAATGTGCCCAGAGTATTAGCAGCAGGCACTAGTCCAGAAGCTAATGTGCCCAATCCTATTAGCAGCAGGCACTAGTCCAGAAGCTAATGTGCCCAATCCTATTAGCAGCAGGCACTAGTCCAGAAGCTAATGTGCCCAGTCCTATTAGCAGCAGGCACTAGTCCAGAAGCTAATGTGCCCAGTCCTATTAGCAGCAGGCACTAGTCCAGAAGCTAATGTGCCCGGTCCTATTAGCAGCAGGCACTAGTCCAGAAGCTAATGTGCCCAGTCCAATGCTTGTTTAACAACTGTTCTAACAATGTTTGTGTAAGTTGGTTTGATGTTCCTGCTAACAAATACACTCTAAAAATAACCATCTGAGAGTATGGTTATGGCATTAGAGGCTTGTTTTGTGTGTGTGTGTGTACACCAAATAGCACTCAAGACGCAGTGAACAGAAACAAATTGTGAGCGGAGCTAGAATCTTTATCCCAGAGCCATATTCCGAGCAGTTTCTCTCCCCAAGAGCTATAGAGAATGATATGGAGCTCCATATTTGCTCCAAAAACTCCATCATTATAACATTCTACTGAGTACACACACACTCACGCACACACACTCACTCAACAGAATCATGCTTTGTAAGGTGATTCTCCTTCAACACATCGTATGAAATACACGTCAGAACGCATAACTCCATCTAGCTGTGTTGATTTCCCAGAGGATTTTATCCATGACAACAGCAAACATTCAGCCTCTCCTGCAACATGAAAACACAACTTTGGACCACTTAGACACACACACACCTTGGCAATGTTACTCACCACTCTGGGTTTGGCTCTCTGTGGGGCTGGTGTGGTCAGCTCCTCACTGCTCTTCCTCTGCAGTCTGGGTTCTCTGGCACCAGTGGGAGTAGCAGGGCTGGAGTTGAACCCGTCTGGTACAGGCACCGTTCCTCCAGACCCAGGCGCAGACGGCTCCCCCTCGCACCCAGGAGCATTCAGAGCCAGAATATACCGCTTGGTCACATCCTCCAGGGAGGGGGCCTCCACACCAGTGGGCTGACCCAGGATGGAGGGTTCAGAGGCGGGTAGCAAGGCAGGCGGGGGCTGTGGAGGTGGGGAGATGGGGACGAAGGTGGCAGGTTCGCTGGCGTGGCGGACGTGCTTGGACCTGGCTTTGGATTTGGGGGGGGGTGGGGGCAGTGGGAGGTTGAGCTCAGTCTGGTCTTGATCCTGGCTCTCCTCTGGACCGTGGTCTTCTGGACCTGGTTCCGAGTGGTCCAGCTCCTCCGATGCTGTTTGTGCGACTCGGTTGGGGCGTTTCCTGGAGGCCCGCCGGCCCATTTTGGGAGATAGAACCTCCGCAAGTTCGGGGTCAAAGTTCAATATCTGCCCCCCTCCCCCTCTATCTGTGTCATCACCATAGAGACAGGAGTGCAGCTCCCGTTCTGATTGGGAGCGGAGTTTGCCACCTTCATTGTTGACAGGGCGACTACGTAATGGACGTCCACGTTCGTCTCCGAGCTCCCACAGCTCATCTCTCTGCTCACTCAGGATTGGCTCACTGCTGGAGGGCGGGATCTGACCAAGCTGATCCAGCTCACTGATTGGTTCGTTGGGGTGATGGTGACTTTTGAACCCTGATTCGTCAAGCAGGTGGCCATCACCACGGCGACTGGGGTCCGAGAAGGACTTCTTCTTCGTGGCTTTCCCGTTGTTTTTGTCATCTGTCATCAATCTGTCCATTGCTCCTGGCTCTGCAACAATGCTCCGGATCACGTTGCTGTAGTCGTCACGGAGACTATCGTCACGGAGACCACCATCACTGCACACCGATAGCTCGCTGGTCACGCTGCCCGTGCACTCTGATAGATCAGCTGCAGAGGACGACTCTGGGACACTTCCTCCTCCGACTCCTCCTGCCCCCTTGGAGGAGAGAGAGAGCGACCCCAGCAGGTTACTATCCACAGAGAAACTGTTATTCCCTTCTTCTGACACAGAGTGGCGCCGTTGAGGCATGGGGTCGCTTAGCGAACGGTAAACAGTAGGATCCCCGTTGGACTCCCCGGTGCTGCCGTTGCTGGAGTCAGAACCAGTGTTCCCTGCTGAGGAGAACTTACGGCGGCGGCGGATAGCGCTCGGAGTGGGAGGAGCCTCAAGTCCTGGGGCTGAGGCACTCTGGGATACATTAGTCCTCCCACTAGTACTGTTGTTGTTGACGCTGCTCATCTCTGTTACCACATCAATGCTCTCAGTCTCAGTCCCAAGAGCAGGAACAGAGACCAGGTTCTCTCGTTTCTCTCCCGCTCCTGCGTATAACCCCGATCCCTCTCGCATTCCCTCGTTTAACTCTGGCCATTTCTCCTCATGCAGAGCAGACTGCTTCCAGACAGTCAGGGGTTGACCTAGCACATCTCTGGCCAAAGATGATCCTAAACTTGACCCCACAAATAAACTCTCAGGGTCACCAGGTCCAGTCTCTGGTTCTGTGACTATGCCCTCATCTGTGAGGCTTGACTCGTGACCCGATAGCTCATCAACAAATCGGTCATAAAACACGTTCTCCTCAGAATCTCCCTTCTGTAGGCACTTCACTCGTTCTCTGTTTTCACATTCCCCCTCCCTCTTCTCTTGTTCCCCTGAAATGGAGGCTGCCCCAATGTCAACCTCAGCCTCCCTAGCTCTCCCCTCCCTCTCTTTTGTCTCCTGCTCCTCCACTTGCTTCCTTTTGAAACCGTCATCCTCAGTGGAATCTGTCGCTAGCATATCATACTCGTTATCATCATCCTTGCGAGCGCTCATCTGGCAGATATCTCTGATCACCTGTCTGGCCTCCTGTACATACCTGTCCTGCAGCGGAGTAGGCATCACTTCCTCATCCCCATAACCCCCTGCTCTGCAGTCCCCTCCGTCACTCTCCACATCTCTGGCAGGCACCACCCTCCTCCCTCCATCACGCTCTCCGTCTAAATCCAGACGTTGCTCAGAAGAGCTTCTTTTGGCCGAGGACCCATCTGAATGTTGCATCCCTTCTGGTTTATCAGAGTAAGTGAAGGATTTGGCGCGTCGAAGAGTTGCAGTGAGGTCCTTTAATGAAGGGCGGAGTCCTGGGTGGAGACCTCTTGACCCCATCCTGTACACCGCAGATGACCCCTCAGTAACCCCTGACCTGTCCGTCTTCCGAACTCTGAGCTCTGATAGGTCACTTTTCAGGAAGCTGAGGAGGGACATTGTTTCCGAAGCAATATCCGGGTTTGACATTGACATCCTGTTCCTGTCCTTATCCCCGACTACGCCACCACTTATCAACCGCTGGAACACTGTAGTCTCCTCCCTAGTAACCCCTCGAGTGTCCCCTGTGGCTGGAGATGGTGGGTTGACAGGGGGAAGAAGGTGGGGGCAGACTCTAACAGGGGCGCGGGATAAGTTATCCCCATGTCCGAAGCTGGGGGAGCGGTACATGGTGAAGTTACCGTGGTAGGTCTTACTGAGCATGGAGGAGGATGCACCGACCACACTGCCTGGGGTGGTGGTAGTAGTGTTAGCCATTCTGTTAGCATAGCTAGCTTGGTCTTCTTTCAGCGTCTCTGTGCTACAGTATATACTGCTGGTCTGCGATCCGCCGGGACTCGAAATAAACGATGAGATGTTGACCTTTGACACCCGTGATACCCCTGTGAGGGGCGTGGTCAAGGGAGATGATGTCCCCGGCCCACCTGAGTTGTATTGGCGTCTGTAGCTCTCCTGCGCCACCATCTGGTTAGGAGTGTAATTGCGTCCCCTCTGCGCTGCATTGTTTCTAGAACCTTCGGGTTCTCCGAGCCGGTTCCGAGAGCTACCAGCCTGTTCTGTAGTGGCGGCGGTGTTCTGTTGGTGTCTCTCCAGGTGTTCCATCATACCCGTCTGTTCGTCGTCGCTGTCGTCCGATTCACCATTGTCTCGTCCCGTTGCTATGGCAACTTCGCTGTTCTTCTTCTTCTTCCTCAGTGAACGGCGTCGCATGGTGTCTCGGCTAGGTCCTAGTGACGCAGGGCTGTCCTCTTCACTGCCTGAAGACCTTCTGGGGACCTTTCCACCCCACCAACCATTCTTACCGCGGGAGAGGTAACTTCCACTGACACCTAACGAGGGAGCGCTCCTTCCTCCTGCTCGGTGGTACTCCTCTTCTTCGTCTCCTGAGCTGAACCTCCAGCGGGCTGTGATGGCTGCCCTGGCTGAGGCTCTATCAGAGGAGGGGGCCACTGGTCTGGAGAAGCTATGTGAGGAATGTAAACTATCCCTGGGCTGCCCGGTCCCCTGGCTCTGCTGCTGCTCTACAGAGGGGCAGACACAGGAGGAGGAGAGGCCCCTGGAGCTGCTCCGAGGTGGGGAGGTGGGGCCAGCGGCTAGGACAGAGGGTGGAGGGTCAGAGTTCAGACTAGATGGACAGGTCTCAGGCCCCTCTCGTCCACTGCTGGGGCTGTGGGGTCTGTGCGTGTTTGATGGCTGCGCCACCCTAAGAAACATACCACTTCTACTAATACTAGCGCTGGCTGGCTCAATCTCTGCCTTGTCTGAGTAGTGCTGGTCAGGGTGAAAGGCTGAGTCCATGCCCTGGTGTCTCCTCTCTCTGCCCAGGGAGGCAGCCCTGCTGCGGTGTCTGTCTGACAGTGAGAGGCTAGTGGCTTCCGGGGTTGGGCTGTTGGGAGACTGCCTGTCGCTTCTGTCTGATACAGAGTTCTCTTTGGAGCTGCTGAAGAGCTCGAGGTGGTCAGCAGACTTTAAATCCTCTGCATCAGAGGTGGACCGGTGCTTCTTTCTGTGCCTGTCCCCAAAAAGCTCTCGGATCTTGGTGACACTGGGCCAGTTGGTTAAATCGATGTGAACAGGAGGATCTCCATGGTGACTTGGGAAATAGCTCCTGTGTGACTTGCAGGCAGGCGCCTCACTGACAAAAACATAATCCTCAGCGTTCAACGTTTCACTGCAGTTATTGTTATCAGAGATAGACGGATCAATTTGGGAATAATCTCTTTTACCAGTCCCAACGCTGCTGCCTTGAGCAGATTTGCGAGTATAAATCAATTGTTGATTTCTATCCGAATCCGACCCAGAGACAGAGTCTGTGCCTGAATAAAACGTTTGTTGCTGAACTTTAGTGTCAGTCGGAGACTCTGTTAACACCGTGTCAGTAACTTGGAAATATCCACTGTCCTCGTGGAATAAATTCCGAGACGGGGATCTCTCTCCCCTTCTGCTTTTAAATCGGGTTAAAGTTGTGCTCTTCCCGGCCACGTTACTGCCAGGGCTCAGGGCTCCGTGATTCCGAGCCGAATTATTGCTACTGAACTTTTCAGTGAGTTGGCGAATAGAGGGAGAAATGGAGGAGAGAGGAGTGGAAGAGGCTTTCTTTAGCTCTGCGGTGTCGAGGCTGGCAGCGGAGATTTTGGAAACTTTCCTTGACACACTAACATTACGCATAGCCGAGGGCTGCGCTTTCTCTGCCGCAGCCGTAGATGGAGGGGGAAGGGCGCTGCTCCTGCTCTCCAAATCCTTTGATTTGTTTTGTTGATTTTCACAGCGACTTTTGTTTGAGCTCCAACTTCCAAACTTTTTGAAAGAGACCCTGCTATACACCTTCTCTGTCTCCGTTTCTGCCATTGTGCGTGTATTTTTGTTATGTTCTCTCCTTTCGTTAATTCATTGCGGTAAAGCACTTTTTCTTCTACAGTGGCTAGGCTTTCACCCCTTTTCAATTGAGCTCGTACAATAGGCTACACTTAACCACCATTTGCTGCAGTCTTTTTCTCTCTACTCTAATTAAGAGTCTCAAAACAAGAAACCAGCGTTTACACTAAAACGACAATGAATTACACTACAACGACAGTGAATTAAACAACGTGAGAGAGAGAACTCTCCTGCATTCTGACCTTACATGTCTTCTCGAGTCGCATCCATGCACGAAGAAGTGCTAAAGTTTTCCCAAACTTTTCTCCTTCAACTTGGTCAACTCTGCAGCTTTTCCATAGATTCCCCCATATTCCAGACCCTTTCCCATCGTTTTATTCACGCGGTTTTCCCTAAACTCCTAATTCACTACAATCCCGAACTGTTGCTGTATTCCTTATTTTGACAGAATGTAGTTTTCTGTGATTTATGTTTTTACATGCAAATGCCTGAGAACGAGATAGACCAAGCGTGGGCGGGACTAATCGGGGTATAAGGGCTGTCATAGCCCCTCGGGAATGGGCATAAAACGCATTTCCTTTTCGATGGGAGAAAACAGATATCGAGGACAGAAATATATAATTATAGCTCAGGGCCGTGTAAACCGTTGGCGCGCTGAGAAATGTTAACGTTACTTTTCACAAAGTTAAACAAGAACATGTAACAGTGTATTAATGAAGCTGCTATTAGTGCTGTCTCACACGGGTTTGTGAATTATGTGTCAACGTCAATTAAAGCATTTTCTCTCATGCAAAATGACTCTTGTGGTTTTTCCCATGACTGTCTGGTTATGTAGCTCTTTGTTCAAGCACGTATATTATTACACTGACCTCTGGGCTGTGGAATGCTGACGGCAGCGCCATCTTACGGACAATAAATACAAGGGCTTTATTATTTTTGCTCAAAGGGTCGAGGCTATTGGAGAATCTCAATTGCGTTCTCCTTGTCAGGGCCCGCTCATTAAACAGGATTAGGCAGCTGCATATATGGTGGCAGATTGACGAGGGCGGCATTTTCTGAGGTAAACTGACTAAGACGCGCCTCCAACAACACATGAAACCGAACATAATTCTGCTAAAAAACAATGAGACTTTCTCTCAACCGGTGGGATATGGGCCTTTTAGGTGAGCCCCGATGCCGCCCTGTGATAAGCAGTGCCCACTTTGTTTAAGGCAGGGACACAAAATATTGATATTTTCCATTCCGAGTGCGCCTCTCCAGGGTGCTGTTGGAGATACGCATCGCTCCGGCGCTCTTCAACATTCCATTTAAAAAAATGATCTAACATAAATCGTGGCTCCCGAGTGGCGCTGCACCTCAGTGCTAGAGGCGTCACTACAGACCCTTGTTCGATTCCCTGCTGTATCACAACCAGCTGTGATTGGGAATCCCATAGGGTGGCGCACAATTGGCCCAGCATTGTTAGGGTTTGTCCGGGGTAGGCTGTCATTGTAAATAAGAAATTGTTCTTAACTGACTTCACCAGTTAAAATGCGAAAATAAAATACTTCTGCATTTCCCACTGTGTAAACACATTGCAAATAGGCTCAGGATAAATACTCCTGATAAAGTTGGGTAGCTGATGTTCAGAGCTTAAATAGCAGAGGAATCGTGACTAATAAAGCCAACGCAACCTCCTGTTTTACAAACAGTGGGCCTACAAAATGAATGGGCATTCATAAAATTCAATTTCAGGAGACACTGTAGGCTCTACCTCAGTATGCACAGACTGACACTGATGTCTTTTTTTGGGCCTTGGCTGGACTGGATGTCTTTTCTTGGTGCATGCCTGCTTTGATTTCCACGTCCACTGACGTTGATTTTTGGTCCGGTCCAGACCAAATCTGAACCAGTCATAGACGTCTATGCATGGTTCAGATGTTGTCCAGTCTGGACCGGCTTTGATTTGTCCCAAACATAGACATCTATAAATGATGTCTTTTCAACTTTCTTTCAGAACCCAAAAATGTACCTGATTTCAACGTCAGAAAAATATTTATATTCAACTTTCATTCAGAACCTAAATTGAGCCTAACTTCAACGTGTGGGAAATACGTATTTTTTCAAAGTAATTTTGCTTACTGGGACTGTTCTAGTCGGGCCGGCAAGTTCAGAGGGGAAGGACCTCTGCCCTTCTCATCCAATGGGTTTTGAGGAGGTGGGCACTACAGAGGGTAGTGTTATACATATACATATATACATGCTATAGTCCTATACATCTAATCAAATAGCTACCCAGACTATTTACATTGCCCCCTCTTTTACTCCGCTGCTACTCTCTGTTGTTATCATCTATGCATAGTCACTTTAATAACTACCTACATGTACATATTACCTCAATTATCTCACTCTCTGTTGTTATCATCTATGCAGTCACTTTAATACCTCTACCTACATGTACATATTACCTCAATTATCTCACTCTCTGTTGTTATCATCTATGCAGTCACTTTAATACCACTACCTACATGTACATATTACCTCAATTATCTCACTCTCTGTTGTTATCATCTATGCAGTCACTTTAATACCTCTACCTACATGTACATATTACCTCAATTATCTCACTCTCTGTTGTTATCATCTATGCATAGCCACTTTAATAACTCTACCTACATGTACATATTACCTCAATTGCCTCACTCTCTGTTGTTATCATCTATGCATAGCCACTTTAATAACTACCTACATGTACATATTACCTCAATTATCTCACTCTCTGTTGTTATGATCTATGCAGTCACTTTAATAACTACCTACATGTACATATTACCTCAATTATCTCACTCTCTGTTGTTATCATCTATGCAGTCACTTTAATAACTACCTACATGTACATATTACCTCAATTGCCTCAATCTCTGTTGTTATCATCTATGCAGTCACTTTAATACCTCTACCTACATGTACATATTACCTCAATTGCCTCAATCTCTGTTGTTATCATCTATGCATAGCCACTTTAATAACTCTACCTACATGTACATATTACCTCAATTATCTCACTCTCTGTTGTTATCATCTATGCAGTCACTTTAATAACTACCTACATGTACATATTACCTCAATTGCCTCAATCTCTGTTGTTATCATCTATGCAGTCACTTTAATACCTCTACCTACATGTACATATTACCTCAATTGCCTCAATCTCTGTTGTTATCATCTATGCATAGCCACTTTAATAACTCTACCTACATGTACATATTACCTCAATTGCCTCGGCTAAAAGGTGCCCCCCCATACATTGACTCTGTACCGGTACCCCCCTGTATATAGTCTTGCTATTGTTATTTTACTGCTGCTCTTTAATTACTTGTTAGTTTTATTTCTTATTCTTATTCATATTTTTTAACTGCATTGTTGGTTAACATTTCACTGTAAGGTCTACAGGTACCTGTTATATTCAGCATTTCACTGTACGGTCTACAAGTACCTGTTGTATTCAGCATTTCACTGTAAGGTCTACAGGTACCTGTTATATTCAGCATTTCACTGTAAGGTCTACAGGTACCTGTTATATTCAGCATTTCACTGTAAGGTCTACAGGTACCTGTTGTATTCAGCATTTCACTGTAAGGTCTACAGGTACCTGTTGTATTCAGCATTTCACTGTAAGGTCTACAGGTACCTGTTGTATTCAGCATTTCACTGTAAGGTCTACAGGTACCTGTTATATTCAGCATTTCACTGTACGGTCTACAGGTACCTGTTGTATTCAGCATTTCACTGTACGGTCTACAGGTACCTGTTATATTCAGCATTTCACTGTAAGGTCTACAGGTACCTGTTATATTCAGCATTTCACTGTAAGGTCTACAGGTACCTGTTGTATTCAGCATTTCACTGTACGGTCTACAGGTACCTGTTATATTCAGCATTTCACTGTAAGGTCTACAGGTACCTGTTATATTCAGCATTTCACTGTAAGGTCTACAGGTACCTGTTGTATTCAGCATTTCACTGTACGGTCTACAGGTACCTGTTATATTCAGCATTTCACTGTAAGGTCTACAGGTACCTGTTGTATTCAGCATTTCACTGTAAGGTCTACAGGTACCTGTTATATTCAGCATTTCACTGTAAGGTCTACAGGTACCTGTTGTATTCAGCATTTCACTGTAAGGTCTACAGGTACCTGTTGTATTCAGCATTTCACTGTAAGGTCTACAGGTACCTGTTATATTCAGCATTTCACTGTAAGGTCTACAGGTACCTGTTATATTCAGCATTTCACTGTAAGGTCTACAGGTACCTGTTATATTCAGCATTTCACTGTAAGGTCTACAGGTACCTGTTGTATTCAGCATTTCACTGTAAGGTCTACAGGTACCTGTTGTATTCAGCATTTCACTGTACGGTCTACAGGTACCTGTTGTATTCAGCATTTCACTGTACGGTCTACAGGTACCTGTTGTATTCAGCATTTCACTGTACGGTCTACAGGTACCTGTTGTATTCAGCATTTCACTGTAAGGTCTACAGGTACCTGTTGTATTCAGCATTTCACTGTAAGGTCTACAGGTACCTGTTGTATTCAGCATTTCACTGTACGGTCTACAGGTACCTGTTGTATTCAGCATTTCACTGTACGGTCTACAGGTACCTGTTATATTCAGCATTTCACTGTAAGGTCTACAGGTACCTGTTATATTCAGCATTTCACTGTAAGGTCTACAGGTACCTGTTGTATTCAGCATTTCACTGTAAGGTCTACAGGTACCTGTTATATTCAGCATTTCACTGTAAGGTCTACAGGTACCTGTTGTATTCAGCATTTCACTGTACGGTCTACAGGTACCTGTTGTATTCAGCATTTCACTGTAAGGTCTACAGGTACCTGTTGTATTCAGCATTTCACTGTACGGTCTACAGGTACCTGTTATATTCAGCATTTCACTGTAAGGTCTACAGGTACCTGTTGTATTCAGCATTTCACTGTACGGTCTACAGGTACCTGTTGTATTCAGCATTTCACTGTACGGTCTACAGGTACCTGTTGTATTCATGTGACTAATAACATTTCATTTGAATAGCAAGTTTATTAAAGTGTCAACAGGCTCTTTAATTGGAGAGAAGGTCGGCAGAGGTAACTATGGACATGCATGTGTATGTATAAAACAGTACAACTAATAAATACATGCATTACACAAGTAATGAATTAAAACTAATTTATAACCAAAATATAATTAAGTTCTATCCATGTTATAAAAATAAGTTTAACTGTAAAAAATGATATAGTGACACAGAAACGTATCCAATGGAGCATTTAGAAATGAATGGTAAATAATGTAGTGCCATTTTGGAGTCACTTTTATTGTAAATAAGAATATAATATATTTCTAAACACTTCTACATTAACCAGGTACATTTTTTGGTTCAATACATTATTTACCATTAATTCATATCGGGCACAAGATAATCAAACACAACCAAAACAAACAGAAGATGCATCCAACGAGTTTGTAGAGTCACTACCGTGATGTAATCATTACGTACAAGGTATACGGGACCAAATACTAAACGTTAGGACTCATTTAATCCACATTTAAGTGAATTTGTCCCAATAATTTTGGTTCTCTAAAATGGGGAACTATGTACAAAAAGTGCTGTAATTTCTAAACGGTTCTTCCTGATATGGATTAAAATAACCTCAAATTAAAAGCTGTCAGTCTTCACTCTAACCTCCTAGTCATTGTATCATTTCAAATTCGACGTGCTGGAGAACAGAGCAATACAACAACTGCAACATTGCCAGTGTCCCAATACTTCTGGAGCTCACTGTATGTTGGCTCCTATCAGACATGTGCACACATATTAACCTTCATGTTATCACTTCATTAAGGACCTTAAGCTAAGGCCGAGGTTAAACACACACACACACACACACACACACACACACACACACACACACACACACACACACACACACACACACACACACACACACACACACACACACACACACACACACACAACATTCCCGGCAGATTTGGGAACAAAAACATCAGATGTCACACACATTTGACCAAAACAAGCCCGTGTTATTGCGCAATCCCATCGTCTGCAGCTGATACACAAAGGGACAGCACCAGATCTGTAAATCCAGGCCGATAGGTTTGGTTTGAGGAACTAGTCCTGTGATATTCTCTTGGAGACTTGTGTACTTACAAGGACACTATACCTTATTTTTTAATGGCAAAATAATAATATTGACATCATATTGACTAGTGCATTAGATCACAAAGCATCAGTGTCAATCTACATGTCAGGGACACAAGTCGTCCATATCAGTGCTTATTTCAAGACATAAAATATTTGTCTCTGACGTTCTCACTTTTAAAATGTCTAAATACCTATTAGATAGAAAAGGTACAGTACACACTGGGAATAGCACACCACAGCCAAAACAGATACAAGTCAATTTACAGTTTTTCTCGATTGCTTTCTCGATGCTGAGTAACCTGTACATTTGCTACATTTGGAAATGAAGCTTTTGGAAAATGGGTATTTTATTGTGCATGGACTCTTCCTTACATGTTCTGTCAGTGTGATATTTCAAAGGTCAGGTTTTTGACCAAAACAGCATATACATTAGTATTCCCTTATCCACTAATGTACGGGGTATTTATTACATTATTCCCTTATCCACTAATGTACGAGGTATTTATTACAGTAGTATTACAGTAGTATTCCCTTATCCACTAATGTACAGGGTATTTATTACAGTATTCCCATATCCACTAATGTACGAGGTATTTATTACAGTATTCCCTTATCCACTAATGTACGAGGTATTTATTACAGTAGTATTCCCTTATCCACTAATGTACGGGGTATTTATTACAGTATTCCCATATCCACTAATGTACGAGGTATTTATTACAGTATTCCCTTATCCACTAATGTACGAGGTATTTATTACAGTAGTATTCCCTTATCCACTAATGTACGAGGTATTTATTACAGTAGTATTCCCTTATCCACTAATGTACGAGGTATTTATTACAGTAGTATTCCCTTATCCACTAATGTACGGGGTATTTATTACAGTATTCCCATATCCACTAATGTACGAGGTATTTATTACAGTATTCCCTTATCCACTAATGTACGAGGTATTTATTACAGTAGTATTACAGTAGTATTCCCTTATCCACTAATGTACGGGGTATTTATTACAGTATTCCCATATCCACTAATGTACGAGGTATTTATTACATTAGTATTCCCTTATCCACTAATGTACGAGGTATTTATTACAGTAGTATTCCCTTATCCACTAATGTACGAGGTATTTATTACAGTAGTATTCCCTTATCCACTAATGTACGAGGTATTTATTACAGTAGTATTACAGTAGTATTCCCTTATCCACTAATGTACGGGGTATTTATTACAGTATTCCCATATCCACTAATGTACGAGGTATTTATTACAGTAGTATTCCCTTATCCACTAATGTACGAGGTATTTATTACAGTAGTATTCCCTTATCCACTAATGTACGAGGTATTTATTACAGTAGTATTCCCATATCCACTAATGTATGAGGTATTTATTACAGTAGTATTCCCTTATCCACTAATGTAAGAGGTATTTATGACAGTAGTATTCCCTTATCCACTAATGTACGAGGTATTTATTACAGTAGCATTACAGTAGTATTCCCTTATCCACTAATGTACGGGGTATTTATTACAGTATTCCCTTATCCACTAATGTACGAGGTATTTATTACAGTAGTATTCCCTTATCCACTAATGTACGAGGTATTTATTACAGTAGTATTCCCTTATCCACTAATGTAAGAGGTATTTATTACAGTAGTATTCCCTTATCCACTAATGTACGAGGTATTTATTACAGTAGTATTCCCATATCCACTAATGTACGAGGTATTTATTACAGTAGTATTCCCTTATCCACTAATGTAAGATGTATTTATTACAGTAGTATTCCCTTATCCACTAATGTACGAGGTATTTATTACAGTATTCCCTTATCCACTAATGTACAAGGTATTTATTACAGTAGTATTCCCTTATACACTAATGTAAGAGGTATTTATTACAGTAGTATTCCCATATCCACTAATGTACGAGGTATTTATTACAGTAGTATTCCCTTATCCACTAATGTACAAGGTATTTATTACAGTAGTATTCCCTTATCCACTAATGTAAGAGGTATTTATTACAGTAGTATTCCCATATCCACTAATGTACGAGGTATTTATTACAGTAGTATTCCCTTATCCACTAATGTAAGAGGTATTTATTACAGTAGTATTCCCTTATCCACTAATGTACGAGGTATTTATTACAGTATTCCCTTATCCACTAATGTACGAGGTATTTATTACAGTAGTATTCCCTTATCCACTAATGTAAGAGGTATTTATTACAGTAGTATTCCCATATCCACTAATGTACGAGGTATTTATTATCATAGTATTCCCTTATCCACTAATGTACGAGGTATTTATTACAGTAGTATTCCCTTATCCACTAATGTACGAGGTATTTATTACAGTATTCCCTTATCCTCTAATGTACGAGGTATTTATTACAGTAGTATTCCCTTATCCACTAATGTAAGAGGTATTTATTACAGTAGTATTACAGTAGTATTCCCTTATCCACTAATGTACGAGGTATTTATTACAGTAGTATTCCCTTATCCACTAATGTACGAGGTATTTATTACAGTAGTGTTTTGAAGTTCTCTCTCCAGGGTGTTCCTGAAAGGGTTATCTGGATAGTCAGTGCTGTGATTTTACAAAGTTCAAAATAATTGATCTGAAAACCTATTCTAAACATGTTGGTAGCAGTATTTTGAATAAATCCCCCAGTGTGTAACAAACAGTCATGTCGTCTGTTTTTGACAGTTTGTGTGTGTTGTCTGAGGGCAAAGTTTGAATTGGGACCCAGAAGTTAGATGTTTGTACTGTTGGGTGTGAGTTGTTCCAGGAATTGTGTCTGAAGATTTGAGAAAATGGTGAGTTGTTCCAGGAATTGTGTCTAAGCAATTGAGAAAGTGTAAAAGGGATAATCCGCCCCGAGAAATTAAACAGGTAAATTTCGTGAAAGCCTATGTTCCATCAGTGGATAAAAAAATGTTTCCCTCGTGATTTACATTTTAAGTGGTGCGTCTGCGAAACCAGGAAATCATGTAGGAACGCGTCATAGCTACATGGTTCTCATCACTGTATCAAGTACCATAATGCAATGTGTGTCTGTGGGAAACGTGGGAAAAAGGCAACGTCCTCTGCTCTCCTACATTGATCATGTAGTTTGTTTAGGTGTAGTTTGTTTAGCTAGCTAGCTATTTTGCATGCTGATATTGATTTGGCTATTGTGTGTAGTTACGTTTTCCTGATAGCCAGCCCAGAAAGAGCGCATCGCATTGTGGGTATTGTAGCGTAAATTGACTTGATCTGCAACAGATTTCCACAACAATTTCCAAACGTTGCTACCAACCTTGTTATAATGACAAAATGAAACGTGTTCACAAATATTGTTTTAACATATTTGTGTTATTTAAATACACCTCTGCTGTTTTCAACCAAGATCTCAGCGGTCACTGCCTCATTGCCTGCATCTGTAATGGGTCAGCGGTCAAACGATCTCCACTCATCACTGTCAAACGCTCCCTGAAACACTTCAGCAAGCAGGCCTTTCTAATCGACCTGGCCGGGTGTCCTGGAAGGATATTGATCTCTTCCCGTCAGTAGAGGATGCCTGTTTTTTTTTTTAAGCGCCTTCCTCACCATATTAAATAAGCATGCCCCATTCAAGAAATTTAGAACCAGGAACAGATATAGCTCTTGGTTCTCTCCAGACCTGACTGCCCTTAACCATCGCAAAAACATCCTATGGCATTCTGCATTCGCATCGAACAGCCCCCGTGATATGCAATTTTTCAGGGAAGCTAGAAACCAATATACACAGGCAGTTAGAAAATCCAAGGCTAGCTTTTTTCAAGCAGAAATTTGCTTCCTGCAACACAAACTCCAAAAAGTTCTGGGACACTAAAGTCCATGGAGAATAAGAACACCTCCTCCCAGCTGCCCACTGCACGCACTGAGGATAGGAAACACTGTCACCAACGATAATTGAGAATTTCAATAAGCATTTTTCTACGGCTGGCCATGCTTTCCACCTGGCTACCCCTACCCTGGTCAACAGCACTGCACCCCCCACAGGAACTTGCCCAAGCCTTCCCCATTTCTCCTTCTCCCAAATCCAGTCAGCTGATGTTCTGAAAGAGTGGCAAAATCTGGACTCCTACAAATCATCTGAGCTAGACAATCTGGACCCTTTCTTTCTAAAATTATCTGCCGAAATTGTTGCCACCCCTATTACTAGCCTGTTCAACCTCTCTTTCGTGTCGTCTGAGATTCCCAAAGATTGGAAAGCAGCTTTGTTCATCCCCCTCTTCAAAGGGGGGGACTCTCTTGACCCAAACTGCAACAGACCTATATCTATCCTACCATGCCTTTCTAAGGTCTTCGAAAGCCAAGTCAACAAACAGATTACCAACCATTTCGAATCCCACCATATCTTCTCCGATATGCAATCTGGTTTTATAGCTGGTCATGGGTGCACCTCAGCCACGCTCAAGGTCCTAAACGATATCTTAACCACCATCGATAAGAAACATTACTGTGCAGCCGTATTCATTGATCTGGCCAAGGCTTTCGACTCTGTCAATCACCACATCCTCATCGGCAGACTTGACAGCCTTGGTTTCTCAAATGATTGCCTCGCCTGGTTCACCAACTACTTCTCTGATAGAGTTCAGTGTATCAAATCGGAGGGTCTGTTGTTCCGGGCCCCTGGCAGTCTCTATGGGGGTGCCACAGGGTTCAATTCTTGGACCGACTCTCTTCTCTGTATACATCAATGATGTCGCTCTTGCTGCTGGTGAGTCTCTGATCAACTTCTACGCAGACGACACCATTCTGTATACTTCTGGCCCTTCTTTGGACACTGTGTTAACAACCCTCCAGACGAGCTTCAATGCCTCCTTCTGTGGCATCCAATTGCTTTTAAATACAAGTAAAACTAAATGCATGCTCTTCAACCGATCGCTGTCTGCACCTGCCCGCCTGTCCAACATCACTACTCTGGACGGCTCTGACTTAGAATACGTGGACAACTACAAATACCTAGGTGTCTGGTTAGACTGTAAACTCTCCTTCCAGACTCACATCAAACATCTCCAATCCAAAGTTAAATCTAGAATTGGCTTCCTATGTTGCAACAAAGCATCCTTCACTCATCTTGCCAAACATACCCTTGTAAAACTGACCTTCCTACCGATCCTCAACTTTGGCGATGTCATTTACAAAATAGCCTCCAATAACCTACTCAATATATTGGATGCAGTCTATCACAGTGCCATCCGTTTTGTCTCGAAAGCCCCATATACTACCCACCATTGCGACCTGTACGCTCTCGTTGACTGGCCCTCGCTTCATACTCGTCGCCAAACCCACTGGCTCCAGGTCATCTACAAGACCCTGCTAGGTAAAGTCCCCCCTTATCTCAGCTCGCTGGTCACCATAGCAGCACCCACCTGTAGCACACGCTCCAGCAGGTATATCTCTCTGGTCACCCCCAAAACCAATTCTTCCTTTGGCTGCCTCTCCTTCCAGTTCTCTGCTGCCAATGACTGGAACAAACTACAAACATCTCTGAAACTGGAAACACTTATCTCCCTCACTAGCTTTAAGCACCAGCTGTCAGAGCAGCTCACAGATTACTGCACCTGTATATAGCCCACCTCTAACTTACTACCTTATCTCACCTCATTTGCTCACATTGTATATAGACTTGTTTATACTGTATTATTGACTGTATGTTTGTTTTACTCCATGTGTAACTCTGTGTCGTTGTATCTGTCAAACTACTTTGCTTTATCTTGGCCAGGTCGCTATTGTAAATGAGAACTTATTCTCAACTTGCCTACCTGGTTAAATAAAGATGAAATAAACAATGCATTAAAACATGTAACACGGTTGATAACTGGAGTTAGTGGTTTGGGGTGGATTATCCCGCTAAGGCATCCTTTGCTACCATGCTGTGTTGTCATGTGTTGCTGCTATGCTATGTTGTCTTAGGTCTCTCTTTAAATAGTGTTGTGTTGTCTCTCTTGTCATGATGTGTGGTTTTGCCCTATATTTTTATATTCTTTTTTAAATGTTTAATCCCAAACCCGTCCCCGCAGGAGGCCATTTTCCTTTGGATAGGCTTGTAAATAGGAATTTGTTGTTAACTGACTTGCCTAGTTAAATAAAGGTTAAATAAAAAATAAATAAGGCCATGGGATATGTAGGTAATACACGCCACCTAGTGGCTCATATAGAAACAACTAGCAGTGTGCACGGACATACAGGATACATTGCATAATACTATGGCAACCAAAAGCAGTGTTATGGCTGACTACTTCATGCATTTTAGTATACAGTCACAAGCAGACACACTAGCAAACACACTGACTTGTTGCCATGCTGGCAGAGCAGAAGTCAATGAGGGTTCTGGATCGGTTCTAGCTACCCAGAACCCATGTATCTAGGTGTAACACAACTGTGGACTATGGTTGTTTTACATACTCCTTGGTTCCTTTGTCTCAAAGCGAGTTAACCCTTGATTAAACATGGGATCTAAATAATCTAGAGGTTTTCACTTCCTCACACCTTGGTTCTCTGTCTCTGAGAGTGGTGATCTTGGTAATCAATATTCTGGTGCTCCTGCGGAACCGTGGCTGTGTGAAGTAGAACAGTATAGGATCTAGAACACTGTTCATGCTGGCGAATGGCCTGGTGCACTTGTAGATCACTGAGAACAGGTTCCGTGTCGCACACGGAGCACCTGGTAAGGTTCGTACCAACAGGTACATGGTTTTAGTGAGGTGGAACGGCAGGAAGCTCACAGCAAACACCGTCACCACGATGACTATCATCTTCACCGCCTTGTCCCGTTTCTCCATTGAGGCTGCCATGGTAGCGCCCTGATAGGATGGCGGGCGGCAGAGGAGGCGACCCATGCGACAGTAGCATGCCACCACGCCCATAAAAGGCAACAGGAAGCCCAGGCAGGTCAGAGCCATCCCATAGGGGTAGTAGTCAGCCGAATGCTCTGGTCGACTCAGGTCGTAACAGACGGTGCGGTTGCGTTGTGTTCCTGTGGAGGCATAGTGGAACGTGGGGGCACAGAGGAGGGCGACCACCAGCCACACTCCCCCACAGACCACCCGTGCCAGCCTACGACCCCCCTGCTTGTGCCAGCCGGCCATAGGGTGGCAGATGCCCACGTAGCGCTGGAGGCTGATACAGGTCAGAAACAGGATACTGCCATGCAGGTTACTGTGGGAACAATAAATAACATCAATGATGTTATAATGACAGGGTTTTCTCTCTACAATCCACTCAAATATCTGTCCACAGAAAGGTAACATTCAGTATATGACTGATTAATATGACTGATTAATACATTCAGTATTATGACTGATTCCCTGTAGGACTAAGTATATGAGTTTGAGTATTTTAAGTAATCTATAGAACTATGATATGAATATGTCAGTTAATGAGTAGCTATGCTACCTGTAGAACTGAAAGCGAACCAGTTTGCAGGCCAGCTCTCCAAAGGGCCAGTAGTCATGACTGGCGTAGTTGTAGATGAGCAGAGGTAGTGACATCACATACAGGAAGTCAGCCGTGGCCAGATTGAGCATGTAGACGTTGCTCCGGGTCAGGTTGGGTCGTGACCTCCAGATCTTCAAGATGACCGCCCCATTCAGAGGCAGACCAATCAGGAAGACCACACTGTAGACGGCAGGAAGTAGGAAGCGTTTAAAATCCTCCTTATAGGTGCAGACTGGCCATGTGACATTGTTATCGCCCATGGCAATGAGGTATTCCTCCAAGTGGGGTTCTGTGTAATGTCCAGAGGAGGAACCTTCTGCTGTGAACATTCCAATGAGGAAAGGTTCCGTAGAGAACACTTCTAGAGAGGATATCGACATGGCAACAGCTTCACATTCTGAAACAGAAGAGAGGCCAGGATGAATCACATCAAAGTTGATAACCATGTAGTGCTGAGTGATTATTCGAAATGTTGTACTTTTTTGGTTATTAAACAACTAATTGACTGACATCGGTTCAATTACTTGAATTCCATGTATTATTTAGTTTTTGTGTGAGACCAACGCTCTAGAGAGAAATCAAATAATTCAAGAGAGAAATCAAGTTAAGAACTATGTGGGACGCTGGGCTAAAGGGAGTTGTAGTTTTCATTCTTGTTCAGTGCAGAAATGTGGTAAATAACTACAATGACCATAATCCATTGCACCTGTTCTTTCTGGGTCGGACAGAGATGGATACATTTTTACACTTGCTACACACAGACCCAGGGGCATTATACACCCTGGAAATCTGAGAGGGCACAAAGTACGTGAGGATGGCTGGGGGTGGGTGGCTAGGCTCCCTGTCCGTAAGTAGGAGAATTTCACATTTTCAAACACCTGAAACACCCCTTTCCTGCAATCTAGAGCCATAATCATTATGCTTAGCTAATTCTATGTCAAATACATTTTACCTCTTGAGCTGTCTGTATCCTCCTGACTGGTGGTTATTTTGTTAAAGAAACATAATATGTGAGAATGCTGTTCATTGACTACAGCTCAGCGTTCAACACCATAGTTACCTCAAAGCTCATCACTAAGCTAAGGACCCTGGGACTAAACACCTCCCTCTGCAACTGGATCCTGGACTTCCTGACGGGCCGCCTCCAGGTGGTAAGGGTAGGCAGCAACACATCTGCCACGCTGATCCTCAACACAGGTGTCCCTCAGAGGTGGGTGCTTATTCCCCTCCTGTATTCCCTGTTCACACACGACTGCGTGGCCAAACACGACTCCAACACCATCATTTGCCGACAACACAACGGTGGTAGGCCTGATCACCGACAATGATGAGACAGCCTATAGGAAGGAGGTCAGAGACCTGGCAGTGTGGTGCCAGACAACAACCTCTACCTCAACGTGAGCAAGACAAAGGAGCTGATTGTGGACTACAGGAAAAGGAGGGCCAAACACACCCCCATTCACATTGAGGGGGTTGTAGTGGAGCGGGTTGAGAGCTTCAAGTTCCTTGGTGTCCACATCACCAACAAACTATCATGGTCCAACGCACCAAGACAGTCTTGAAGAGGGAACAACAAAGCCTATTCCCCCTCAAGAGACTGAAAAGAATTGGCATGGGTCCTCAGATCCTCAAAAATTTCTACAGCTGCACCATCGAGAGCATCCTGACCAGTTGCATCACCACCTAGTATGGCAACTGCAACGGCACTCGACCGCAAGGTGCTACAGAGGGTAGTGCGTACGTCCCAGTATAGCACTGGTGCCAAGCTTCCTGCCTTCCAAGACTTTGATACCAGGTGGTGTCAGAGGAAGGCCCTAAAAATTGTCAGACTCCAGCCACCCAAGTCATAGACTTGTTCTCTCTGCTACCGCACGGAAAGCGGTGTCAAGTCTAGGTCCAAAAGGCTTCTTAACAGCTTCTACCCCCAAGCCATAAGACTCCTGAACAGCTAATGTCTATCCAGACTATTTGCATTGCCCCCCTTTCTTATGCTGTTGTTACTCGCTGCTTATTATCTATGCAGAGAAACTTTACCCCTTTACCTACATGTACACATGACCTCAATTACCTCGACTAACCCGTACCCCCACACATTGACTCGGTACCCCCTGTGTATAGCCTCCACATTGACTCGGTACCCCCTGTGTATAGCCTCCACATTGACTCGGTACCCCCTGTATATAGCCTCCACATTGACTCGGTACCCCCTGTATATAGCCTCCACATTGACTCGGTACCCCCTGTATATAGCCTCCACATTGACTCGGTACCCCCTGTGTATAGCCTCCACATTGACTCGGTACCCCCTGTATATAGCCTCCACATTGACTCGGTACCCCCTGTATATAGCCTCCACATTGACTCGGTACCCCCTGTATATAGCCTCCACATTGACTCGGTACCCCCTGTATATAGCCTCCACATTGACTCGGTACCCCTGTATATAGCCTCCACATTGACTTGGTACACCCTGTATATAGCCTCCACATTGACTCGGTACCCCTGTGTATAGCCTCTACATTGACTCGGTACCCCTGTATATAGCCTCCACATTGACTCGGTACCCCCTGTGTATAGCCTCCACATTGACTCGGTACACCCTGTATATAGCCTCCACATTGACTCGGTACCCCCTGTATATAGCCTCCACATTGACTCGGTACACCCTGTATATAGCCTCCACATTGACTCGGTACCCCCTGTATATAGCCTCCACATTGACTCGGTACCCCCTGTATATAGCCTCCACATTGACTCGGTACACCCTGTATATAGCCTCCACATTGACTCGGTACCCTGTATATAGCCTCCACATTGACTCGGTACACCCTGTATATAGCCTCCACATTGACTCGGTACCCCCTGTATATAGCCTCCACATTGACTCGGTACACCCTGTATATAGCCTGCACATTGACTCGGTACACCCTGTATATAGCCTCCACATTGACTCGGTACCCCCTGTATATAGCCTCCACATTGACTCGGTACCCCCTGTATATAGCCTCCACATTGACTCGGTACACCCTGTATATAGCCTCCACATTGACTCGGTACCCCCTGTATATAGCCTCCACATTGACTCGGTACCCCCTGTATATAGCCTCCACATTGACTCGGTACACCCTGTATATAGCCTCCACATTGACTCGGTACCCCCTGTATATAGCCTCCACATTGACTCGGTACCCCCTGTATATAGCCTCCACATTGACTCGGTACACCCTGTATATAGCCTCCACATTGACTCGGTACCCCCTGTATATAGCCTCCACATTGACTCGGTACCCCCTGTATATAGCCTCCACATTGACTCGGTACCCCCTGTATATAGCCTCCACATTGACTCGGTACCCCCTGTATATAGCCTCCAAATTGACTCGGTACACCCTGTATATAGCCTCCACATTGACTCGGTACCCCCTGTATATAGCCTCCACATTGACTCGGTACACCCTGTATATAGCCTCCACATTGACTCGGTACCCCTGTATATAGCCTCCACATTGACTCGGTACACCCTGTATATAGCCTCCACATTGACTTGGTACCCCCTGTATATAGCCTCCACATTGACTCGGTACCCCCTGTATATAGCCTCCACATTGACTCGGTACACCCTGTATATAGCCTCCACATTGACTCGGTACACCCTGTATATAGCCTCCACATTGACTCGGTACCCCCTGTATATAGCCTCCACATTGACTCGGTACCCCCTGTATATAGCCTCCACATTGACTCGGTACCCCCTGTATATAGCCTCCACATTGACTCGGTACCCCCTGTATATAGCCTCCACATTGACTCGGTACACCCTGTATATAGCCTCCACATTGACTCGGTACCCCCTGTATATAGCCTCCACATTGACTCGGTACCCCCTGTATATAGCCTCCACATTGACTCGGTACCCCCTGTATATAGCCTCCACATTGACTCGGTACCCCCTGTATATAGCCTCCACATTGACTCGGTACACCCTGTATATAGCCTCCACATTGACTCGGTACCCCCTGTATATAGCCTCCACATTGACTCGGTACCCCCTGTATATAGCCTCCACATTGACTCGGTACCCCCTGTATATAGCCTCCACAT
This sequence comes from Oncorhynchus keta, assembly GCF_023373465.1. Taxonomy (NCBI): domain Eukaryota; kingdom Metazoa; phylum Chordata; class Actinopteri; order Salmoniformes; family Salmonidae; genus Oncorhynchus; species Oncorhynchus keta. The sequence goes on from NC_068438.1 coordinate 41,060,169, forward strand.
TGACTCGGTACCCCCTGTATATAGCCTCCACATTGACTCGGTACCCCCTGTATATAGCCTCCACATTGACTCGGTACCCCTGTATATAGCCTCCACATTGACTCGGTACACCCTGTATATAGCCTCCACATTGACTCGGTACCCCCTGTATATAGCCTCCACATTGACTCGGTACCCCCTGTATATAGCCTCCACATTGACTCGGTACCCCCTGTATATAGCCTCCACATTGACTCGGTACCCCCTGTATATAGCCTCCACATTGACTCGGTACCCCCTGTATATAGCCTCCACATTGACTCGGTACCCCCTGTATATAGCCTCCACATTGACTCGGTACACCCTGTATATAGCCTCCACATTGACTCGGTACCCCCTGTATATAGCCTCCACATTGACTCGGTACCCCCTGTATATAGCCTCCACATTGACTCGGTACCCCCTGTATATAGCCTCCACATTGACTCGGTACCCCTGTATATAGCCTCCACATTGACTCGGTACCCCCTGTATATAGCCTCCACATTGACTCGGTACACCCTGTATATAGCCTCCACATTGACTCGGTACCCCCTGTATATAGCCTCCACATTGACTCGGTACCCCCTGTATATAGCCTCCACATTGACTCGGTACCCCCTGTATATAGCCTCCACATTGACTCGGTACACCCTGTATATAGCCTCCACATTGACTCGGTACCCCTGTATATAGCCTCCACATTGACTCGGTACCCCCTGTATATAGCCTCCACATTGACTCGGTACCCCCTGTATATAGCCTCCACATTGACTCGGTACCCCCTGTATATAGCCTCCACATTGACTCGGTACACCCTGTATATAGCCTCCACATTGACTCGGTACACCCTGTATATAGCCTCCACATTGACTCGGTACACCCTGTATATAGCCTCCACATTGACTCGGTACACCCTGTATATAGCCTCCACATTGACTCGGTACACCCTGTATATAGCCTCGTTATTGTTATTTTATTGTGTTATTTTTTTTCAATAATAAAAAAAATGAGTGTATATATTTAGGCTTTTCTTGCTATGCATTGTTGGTTAAGGGCTTGTAAGTAAGCATTTTAATTTTAACAAATAAAAATTGATTTGATAATATGCTTCTCTGCAACTCTGCTAAAATCTGGGTAAGATTGAAAGGAATGTGAGTCTTAAGCAGTACATTTAGTAAATGTTTGAATATTAGTAAATGTTTGAATATTTTTTTAACTGAACAGACCTCAAAAAGCACTAATAGCTCAGCACTACAACCCCGCTCAGCACTACAACCCCGCTCAGCACTACAACCCCGCTCAGCACTACAACCCCGCTCAACACTACAACCCCGCTCAGCACTACAACCCCGCTCAGCACTACAACCCCGCTCAGCACTACAACCCCGCTCAGCACTACAACCCCGCTCAGCACTACAACCCCGCTCAGCACTACAACCCCGCTCAGCACTACAACCCCGCTCAGCACTACAACCCCGCTCAGCACTACAACCCCGCTCAGCACTACAACCCCGCTCAGGACTACAACCCCGCTCAGCACTACAACCCCGCTCAGGACTACAACCCCGCTCAGCACTACAACCCCGCTCAGCACTACAACCCCACTCAGCACTACAACCCCACTCACAGCACTACAACCCCTCTCAGCACTACAACCCCGCTCAGCACTACAACCCCGCTCAGCACTACAACCCCGCTCAGCACTACAACCCCGCTCAGCACTACAACCCCGCTCAGCACTACAACCCCGCTCAGCACTACAACCCCGCTCAACACTACAACCCCGCTCAGCACTACAACCCCGCTCAGCACTACAACCCCGCTCAGCACTACAACCCCGCTCAGCACTACAACCCCGCTCAACACTACAACCCCGCTCAGCACTACAACCCCGCTCAGCACTACAACCCCGCTCAGCACTACAACCCCGCTCAGCACTACAACCCCGCTCAGCACTACAACCCCGCTCAGCACTACAACCCCGCTCAACACTACAACCCCGCTCAGCACTACAACCCCGCTCAGGACTACAACCCCGCTCAGCACTACAACCCCGCTCAGCACTACAACCCCACTCAGCACTACAACCCCACTCACAGCACTACAACCCCGCTCAGCACTACAACCCCGCTCAGCACTACAACCCCGCTCAGCACTACAACCCCGCTCAGGACTACAACCCCGCTCAGCACTACAACCCCGCTCAGCACTACAACCCCGCTCAGCACTACAACCCCGCTCAGCACTACAACCCCGCTCAGGACTACAACCCCGCTCAGCACTACAACCCCGCTCAGGACTACAACCCCGCTCAGCACTACAACCCCGCTCAGCACTACAACCCCACTCAGCACTACAACCCCACTCACAGCACTACAACCCCGCTCAGCACTACAACCCCGCTCAGCACTACAACCCCGCTCAGCACTACAACCCCGCTCAGGACTACATTTACATTTACATTTAAGTCATTTAGCAGACGCTCTTATCCAGAGCGACTTACAAATTGGTGCATACACCTTATGACAACCAGTGGAACAGCCACTTGCATCTAAATCTTGTTGGGGGGGAGAAGGATTACCTACCCTTACTTACCCTATCCTAGGTATTCCTTGAAGAGGTGGGGTTTCAGGTGTCTCCGGAAGGTGGTGATTGACTCCGCTGTCCTGGCGTCGTGAGGGAGTTTGTTCCACCATTGGGGGCCAGAGCAGCGAACAGTTTTGACTGGGCTGAGCGGGAACTGTACTTCCTCAGTGGTAGGGAGGCGAGCAGGCCAGAGGTGGATGAACGCAGTGCCCTTGTTTGGGTGTAGGGCCTGATCAGAGCCTGGAGGTACTGAGGTGCCGTTCCCCTCACAGCTCCGTAGGCGAGCACCATGGTCTTGTAGCGGATGCGAGCTTCAACTGGAAGCCAGTGGAGAGAGCGGAGGAGCGGGGTGACGTGAGAGAACTTGGGAAGGTTGAACACCAGACGGGCTGCGGCGTTCTGGATGAGTTGTAGGGGTTTAATGGCACAGGCAGGGAGCCCAGCCAACAGCGAGTTGCAGTAATCAAGACGGGAGATGACAAGTGCCTGGATTAGGACCTGCGCCGCTTCCTGTGTGAGGCAGGGTCGTACTCTGCGGATGTTGTAGAGCATGAACCTACAGGAACGGGACACCGCCTTGATGTTAGTTGAGAACGTCAGGGTGTTGTCCAGGATCACGCCAAGGTTCTTAGCGCTCTGGGAGGAGGACACAATGGAGTTGTCAACCGTGATGGCGAGATCATGGAACGGGCAGTCCTTCCCCGGGAGGAAGAGGAGCTCCGTCTTGCTGAGGTTCAGCTTGAGGTGGTGATCCGTCATCCACACTGATATGTCTGCCAGACATGCAGAGATGCGATTCGCCACCTGGTCATCAGAAGGGGGAAAGGAGAAGATTAATTGTGTGTCGTCTGCATAGCAATGATAGGAGAGACCATGTGAGGTTATGACAGAGCCAAGTGACTTGGTGTATAGCGAGAATAAGAGAGGGCCTAGAACAGAGCCCTGGGGGACACCAGTGGTGAGAGCGCGTGGTGAGGAGACAGATTCTCGCCACGCCACCTGGTAGGAGCGACCTGTCAGGTAGGACGCAATCCAAGCGTGGGCCGCGCCGGAGATGCCCAACTCGGAGAGGGTGGAGAGGAGGATCTGATGGTTCACAGTATCGAAGGCAGCCGATAGGTCTAGAAGGATGAGAGCAGAGGAGAGAGAGTTAGCTTTAGCAGTGCGGAGCGCCTCCGTGATACAGAGAAGAGCAGTCTCAGTTGAATGACTAGTCTTGAAACCTGACTGGTTTGGATCAAGAAGGTCATTCTGAGAGAGATAGCGGTAGAGCTGGCCAAGGACGGCACGCTCAAGAGTTTTGGAGAGAAAAGAGAGAAGGGATACTGGTCTGTAGTTGTTGACATCGGAGGGATCGAGTGTAGGTTTTTTCAGAAGGGGTGCAACTCTCGCTCTCTTGAAGACGGGAGGGACGTAGCCAGCGGTCAGGGATGAGTTGATGAGCGAGGTGAGGTAAGGGAGAAGGTCTCCGGAAATGGTCTGGAGAAGAGAGGAGGGGATAGGGTCAGCGGGCAGGTTGTTGGGCGGCCGGCCGTCACAAGACGCGAGATTTCATCTGGAGAGAGAGGGGAGAAAGAGGTCAGAGCATAGGGTAGGGCAGTGTGAGCAGAACCAGCGGTGTCGTTTGACTTAGCAAACGAGGATCGGATGTCATCGACCTTCTTTTCAAAATGGTTGACGAAGTCATCTGCAGAGAGGGAGGAGGGAGGGGGGGAGGATTCAGGAGGGAGGAGAAGGTGGCAAAGAGCTTCCTAGGGTTAGAGGCAGATGCTTGGAACTTAGAATGGTAGAAAGTGGCTTTAGCAGCAGAGACAGAGGAGGAAAATGTAGAGAGGAGGGAGTGAAAGGATGCCAGGTCCGCAGGGAGGCGAGTTTTCCTCCATTTCCGCTCGGCTGCCCGGAGCCCTGTTCTGTGAGCTCGCAGTGAGTCGTCGAGCCACGGAGCGGGAGGGGAGGACCGAGCCGGCCTGGAGGATAGGGGACATAGGGAGTCAAAGGATGCAGTAAGGGAGGAGAGGAGGGTTGAGGAGGCAGAATCAGGAGATAGGTTGGAGAAAGTTTGAGCAGAGGGAAGAGAAGATAGGATGGAAGAGGAGAGAGTAGCGGGGGAGAGAGAGCGAAGGTTGGGACGGCGCGATACCATCCGAGTAGGGGCAGTGTGGGAAGTGTTGGATGAGAGCGAGAGGGAAAAGGATACAAGGTAGTGGTCGGAGACTTGGAGGGGAGTTGCAATGAGGTTAGTGGAAGAACAGCATCTAGTAAAGATGAGGTCAAGCGTATTGCCTGCCTTGTGAGTAGGGGGAAGGTGAGAGGGTGAGGTCAAAAGAGGAGAGGAGTGGAAAGAAGGAGGCAGAGAGGAATGAGTCAAAGGTAGACGTGGGGAGGTTAAAGTCGCCCAGAACTGTGAGAGGTGAGCCGTCCTCAGGAAAGGAGCTTATCAAGGCATCAAGCTCATTGATGAACTCTCCAAGGGAACCTGGAGGGCGATAAATGATAAGGATGTTAAGCTTGAAAGGGCTGGTAACTGTGACAGCATGGAATTCAAAGGAGGCAATAGACAGATGGGTAAGGGAGAAAGAGAGAAAGACCACTTGGGAGAGATGAGGATCCCGGTGCCACCACCCCGCTGACCAGAAGCTCTCGGGGTGTGCGAGAACACGTGGGCGGACGAGGAGAGAGCAGTAGGAGTAGCAGTGTTATCTGTGGTGATCCATGTTTCCGTCAGTGCCAAGAAGTCAAGGGACTGGAGGGAGGCATAGGCTGAGATGAACTCTGCCTTGTTGGCCGCAGATTGGCAGTTCCAGAGGCTACCGGAGACCTGGAACTCCACGTGGGTCGTACGCGCTGGGACCACCAGGTTAGGGTGGTCGCGGCCACGCGGTGTGGAGCGTTTGTATGGTCTGTGCAGAGAGGAGAGAACAGGGATAGACAGACACATAGTTGACAGGCTACAGAAAAGGCTACGCTAATGCAAGGAAATTGGAATGACAAGCGGACTACACGTCTCGAATGTTCAGAAAGTTAGGCTTACGTAGCAAGAATCTTATTGACTAAAATGATTAAAATGATACAGTACTGCTAAAGTAGGCTAGCTGGCAGTAGCTGCGTTGTTGACACTACACTAATCAAGTCGTTCCGTTGAGTGTAATAATTTCTACAGTGCTGCTATTCGGGGCTAGCTGGCTAGCTAGCAGTGTTGTTTACGTTACGTTGAGTTAAAAGAACGACAATAGCTGGCTAGCGAACCTCAGTGAATTAAGATAATCACTCCAAGGCTACACACACTAAACTACACAATTATCTTGGAAACAAAGACAGCTATGTAGCTAGCTAACACTGAACTAATCAAGTCGTACAGTTGAGTGAATAGCACTACAGTGATGCTAATCTGTGTGCGTTAGCTAGCGTTGCTAGCTCCTGGGCGAATAGCAGTGAAGGCTACGTTAGGGCGACGAAATACGAAATACGATAATTATGCAATTATCTCTGATACAAGGACGGCTATGTAGCTAGCTAAGAAGAATGGCTAAGATTATGTAGCTAGCTAACAGTAAACTAATCAAGTCGTACAGTTGAGTGAATAGCACTACAGTGATGCTAATCTGTGTGCGTTAGCCCGCTCAGCACTACAACCCCGCTCAGCACTACAACCCCGCTCAGCACTACAACCCCGCTCAGCACTACAACCCCGCTCAGCACTACAACCCCGCTCAGCACTACAACCCCGCTCAGCACTACAACCCCGCTCAGCACTACAACCCCGCTCAGCACTACAACCCCGCTCAGCACTACAACCCCGCTCAGCACTACAACCCCGCTCAGCACTACAACCCCGCTCAGCACTACAACCCCGCTCAGCACTACAACCCCGCTCAGCACTACAACCCCGCTCAACACTACAACCCCGCTCAACACTACAACCCCGCTCAGCACTACAACCCCGCTCAGCACTACAACCCCGCTCAACACTACAACCCCGCTCAGCACTACAACCCCGCTCAGCACTACAACCCCGCTCAGCACTACAACCCCGCTCAGCACTGCAACCCCGCTCAGCACTGCAACCCCGCTCAGCACTGCAACCCCGCTCAGCACTGCAACCCCACTCAGCACTGCAACCCCGCTCAGCACTACAACCCCACTCAGCACTACAACCCCACTCAGCACTACAACCCCGCTCAGCACTACAACCCCACTCAGCACTACAACCCCGCTCAGCACTACAACCCCACTCAGCACTACAACCCCGCTCAGCACTACAACCCCGCTCAGCACTACAACCCCGCTCAGCACTACAACCCCGCTCAGCACTACAACCCCACTCAGCACTACAACCCCACTCAGCACTACAACCCCACTCAGCACTACAACCCCACTCAACACTACAACCCCGCTCAACACTACAACCCCGCTCAGCACTACAACCCCGCTCAGCACTACAACCCCGCTCAACACTACAACCCCGCTCAGCACTACAACCCCGCTCAGCACTACAACCCCGCTCAGCACTACAACCCCGCTCAGCACTACAACCCCGCTCAGCACTACAACCCCGCTCAGCACTACAACCCCACTCAGCACTACAACCCCGCTCAGCACTACAACCCCGCTCAGCACTACAACCCCACTCAGCACTACAACCCCGCTCAGCACTACAACCCCACTCAGCACTACAACCCCGCTCAGCACTACAACCCCACTCAGCACTACAACCCCGCTCAGCACTACAACCCCACTCAGCACTACAACCCCTCTCAGCACTATTTCCCCCTCTTCTAAAGACTGTCCTCTTCATCTCAGTCTACCAGTACTCTCCACCAGGTGAGGTAGGAGAATATGGTGTTTTCATAGTAACTCACTTGGTTTAACTATCTCTAAATTCTGTCTGTGTGCTATGGGACCATCCATGCTTACAACATGCATGTCTGTGAGTCGCTTTGGATAAAGTGTCTGCTAAATTGTATGTATATATTAGTGTACTGGTCCAAACCTGAGGACCAAACGCAGCCAAAAGTACAGTATTTTAGCAGTGGGAATGCCTGTCTCTCCGTCAGCCTCCTACTACCCACTCAGCGGTTGGACGTCTGTGGTTCAAGCTGTTGTATCATCATCATCATCATCAATCTCTTATCCTCATCATCATCATCATCAGTTTCTTATCCTAGCTCCTTCATCATCAATCTCTTATCCTTGCCCCTTAATCATCAACATCAGTCCCTTATCCTCTTCATCATCACCAGTCTCTTATCCTAGCCCCATTCATCATCATCATCATCATCATCATCAATCTCTTATCATAGCCCCTTCATCATCAACATCAATCTCTTATCCTAGCCCCTTCATCATCAACAGTCTCTTAGCCTAGCCCCTTCATCATCAATCTCTTATCCTAGCCCCTTCATCATCAACAGTCTCTTATCCTAGCCCCTTTATCATCAATCTCTTGTCCTAGCCCCTTCATCAATCTCTTGTCCTAGCCCCTTCATCAATCTCTTGTCCTAGCCCCTTCATCAATCTCTTGTCCTAGCCCCTTCATCATCAATCTCTTGTCCTAGCCCCTTCATCAATCTCTTGTCCTAGCCCCTTCATCAATCTCTTGTCCTAGCCCCTTCATCATCACTCTTGTCCTAGCCCCTTCATCAATCTCTTGTCCTAGCCCCTTCATCAATCTCTTATCCTAGCCCCTTCATCAATCTCTTGTCCTAGCCCCTTCATCATCAATCTCTTGTCCTAGCCCCTTCATCAATCTCTTGTCCTAGCCCCTTCATCAATCTCTTGTCCTAGCCCCTTCATCATCACTCTTGTCCTAGCCCCTTCATCAATCTCTTGTCCTAGCCCCTTCATCAATCTCTTATCCTAGCCCCTTCATCAATCTCTTGTCCTAGCCCCTTCATCAATCTCTTGTCCTAGCCCCTTCATCATCAGCAGTCTCTTAGCCTAGCCCCTTCATCATCAATCTCTTATCCTAGCCCCTTCATCATCAACAGTCTCTTATCCTAGCCCCTTCATCATCAATCTCTTGTCCTAGCCCCTTCATCAATCTCTTGTCCTAGCCCCTTCATCAATCTCTTGTCCTAGCCCCTTCATCTTCAACATCAGTCTCTTATCCTAGCCCCTTCATCAATCTCTTATCCTAGCCCCTTCATCATCAATCTCTTGTCCTAGCCCCTTCATCAATCTCTTGTCCTAGCCCCTTCATCAATCTCTTGTCCTAGCCCCTTCATCAATCTCTTGTCCTAGCCCCTTCATCATCACTCTTGTCCTAGCCCCTTCATCAATCTCTTGTCCTAGCCCCTTCATCAATCTCTTATCCTAGCCCCTTCATCAATCTCTTGTCCTAGCCCCTTCATCAATCTCTTGTCCTAGCCCCTTCATCATCAATCTCTTATCCTAGCCCCTTCATCAATCTCTTGTCCTAGCCCCTTCATCAATCTCTTGTCCAAGCCCCTTCATCAATCTCTTATCCTAGCCCCTTCATTTTCAACATCAGTCTCTTATCCTAGCCCCTTCATCAATCTCTTATCCTAGCCCCTTCATCATCAATCTCTTATCCTAGCCCCTTCATCAATCTCTTATCCTAGCCCCTTCATCATCAACATCAGTTTCTTATCCTAGCTCCTTCATCATCAATCTCTTATCCTAGCCCCTTCATCATCAATCTCTTATCCTAGCCCCTTCATCATCAACATCATGATCATAACTATCCGTCACGTCTCGCCGTCCAAGCCACACGTCGGAGAGTATTAGATCGGTAGAGCTGACTTCCAAAGCCAATCTCCAACACATACTAGCACTCTATTGTCTGAACAGTGACGCATGGTTTCACAACACTTCATACCAGGAATGACTAAGTGAAGGGGAAGGAAAGGGAGTGCCAATATGCCATATCACTGTGTGTTTGTGTGTGTAAGATGGCTGAAGTACCCGTTTCCTGGCAGCTGATTAACCTCCCCCTTTCTCTCCCCCATCTACCTTCTCCCCCCTCTCTCTTTCTCTCCACACCATTCTCTCTCCCTCGCACTCTGTGAATGTGTGTGATGTGTGTGTCATCACCAGCACCCTAAAGGGCTGCCATGGCCTTTAGGTGAAGTGTTTACACAAAGCCTCTAATTTTAATGGAAACATCCCTGGTGTGAGCATTTGTAATAAAAAGCTCCATCAGTTCCCAGCTAAAGTGTGTGTGTTTCGGTGACTTCTCCTTCCAGCTCTCCTGTACCCCACCAGACGTGCCACCAGGGGTCTTTTCACAGTCCCCAGGTCCAGAGCAAATTCAAGGAAACGTACAGCATTATACAGAGCCGTGTCTGGAGCTCGTTTCCATATTATATAGTGCAAGTGGACAGAAAACCTGGTTTCAAAAAACAAATAAAGCAACACCTCACGGCACAACGCCTTTCCCCCATGTGACCTACTGGTTGTGTGTATGTACTGACATGTGACCTACTGGTTGTGTGTATGTACTGACATGTGACCTACTGGTTGTGTGTATGGACTGACATGTGACCTACTGGTTGTGTGTATGTACTGACATGTGACCTACTGGTTGTGTGTATGTACTGACATGTGACCTACTGGTTGTGTGTATGTACTGACATGTGACCTACTGGTTGTGTGTATGGACTGACATGTGACCTACTGGTTGTGTGTATGTACTGACATGTGACCTACTGGTTGTGTGTATGGACTGACATGTGACCTACTGGTTGTGTGTATGTACTGACATGTGACCTACTGGTTGTGTGTATGGACTGACATGTGACCTACTGGTTGTGTGTATGTACTGACATGTGACCTACTGGTTGTGTGTATGTACTGACATGTGACCTACTGGTTGTGTGTATGTACTGACATGTGACCTACTGGTTGTGTGTATGGACTGACATGTGACCTACTGGTTGTGTGTATGGACTGACATGTGACCTACTGGTTGTGTGTATGTACTGACATGTGACCTACTGGTTGTGTGTATGGACTGACATGTGACCTACTGGTTGTGTGTATGTACTGACATGTGACCTACTGGTTGTGTGTATGGACTGACATGTGACCTACTGGTTGTGTGTATGTACTGACATGTGACCTACTGGTTGTGTGTATGTACTGACATGTGACCTACTGGTTGTGTGTATGGACTGACATGTGACCTACTGGTTGTGTGTATGTACTGACATGTGACCTACTGGTTGTGTGTATGTACTGACATGTGACCTACTGGTTGTGTGTATGTACTGACATGTGACCTACTGGTTGTGTGTATGGACTGACATGTGACCTACTGGTTGTGTGTATGTACTGACATGTGACCTACTGGTTGTGTGTATGGACTGACATGTGACCTACTGGTTGTGTGTATGGACTGACATGTGACCTACTGGTTGTGTGTATGGACTGACATGTGACCTACTGGTTGTGTGTATGGACTGACATGTGACCTACTGGTTGTGTGTATGGACTGACATGTGACCTACTGGTTGTGTGTATGTACTGACATGTGACCTACTGGTTGTGTGTATGGACTGACATGTGACCTACTGGTTGTGTGTATGTACTGACATGTGACCTACTGGTTGTGTGTATGGACTGACATGTGACCTACTGGTTGTGTGTATGGACTGACATGTGACCTACTGGTTGTGTGTATGGACTGACATGTGACCTACTGGTTGTGTGTATGTACTGACATGTGACCTACTGGTTGTGTGTATGTACTGACATGTGACCTACTGGTTGTGTGTATGGACTGACATGTGACCTACTGGTTGTGTGTATGTACTGACATGTGACCTACTGGTTGTGTGTATGTACTGACATGTGACCTACTGGTTGTGTGTATGGACTGACATGTGACCTACTGGTTGTGTGTATGGACAGACATGTGACCTACTGGTTGTGTGTATGGACTGACATGTGACCTACTGGTTGTGTGTATGGACTGACATGTGACCTACTGGTTGTGTGCATGGACTGACATGTGACCTACTGGTTGTGTGTATGTACTGACATGTGACCTACTGGTTGTGTGTATGGACTGACATGTATGTGGAGCTGATAGATGCACACACACTGTACATGTTAATGTAAAGTATTTTGCCTGTAATGTATTTCTCGTTATGCGTCAGACCCCTGTAAGTCAAGCTGTCGCCAAGCTCATGGGGATTCTAATCAATCAAGTTTAAGCCTTAGTTCAGGTGTTAACTTCAAACTCTTAAGGTTAGTCATTAACTCTGAAAGGGTAAAGTAAGGATCAATGTTTGGGACAAGCTTACATTTAAAAAAAAAATTTTTTTTAACTTTCTATTGCTGGATTCAAAGTTGCAACCTTTGGAATCCAAGGCTTACGCCCGAGCAAAACCCAAACCTACTTGAAGGTAACATCACACATCATCATCTCCCGACATCCTCAGAGATGGATGGACATCGAATACTGACTTGTACCCCAGTTGACCTGGCTGGAATTCTCAGCAATCAGGGACAGGTGCAAACTCACATACAGTAGTAGCTGACACACACACACACACACACACACACACACACACACACACACACACACACACACACACACACACACACACACACACACACACACACACACACACACACACACACACACAGCTGGGCAATGAGGGAGAGTTCTTCACATCACGTGTGTGTGTGCATGCCAAGATTACATGCTATGGCACAGGCAGTGTAACACACTTATTTATAAACCACATGATCACATGACCCGAACCAGACACATCAGATAGAGCAGGCTAATGATATCATGTTGAACTTTCTCATGCACAGTGATTATACACACACACACACACATACGCTGCTGTAGGTTGCACACAAACACACACACACACACCCCTTCCTTCCAGTCAAGTTTCATTACCATCCCTCAACCACGGTCATTAGATTGTAGGAGAGAAAGCAGAGCCTGTTGAATTGAATGACACACACACACACACACACACACACACACACACACACACACACACACACACACACACACACACACACACACACACACACACACACACACACACACACACACACACACACACACAACATTTAAAGCCAAGGCCATATGTCATTCATTTAATTGAAATCAAATCACTCTGGAGACAGACATTGCAGCAATAGAAACAGACCCCATCAATCAATCGCAAGACAGTCAAGGTATAACTCTAAAATATACACGTGACATATGGGAAAAGTGGAAGATGCCAGGGTTTATTTTCAACCCAAATCTGACCCTCTCCTAACCCAGCGGGGACACCTCGCTTCCAGATTACTGTATGCTACAGTGGGTCAATATTACAACAACAAACATTATCCACCATTACAGATCAGTCTTCAGAGCTGGCTTCTCCCCCCAGGGTGACACAGTTAGGGAACAGTTAGGAGAACGTGGAGTAACTGGAAAGAGGCTAAATGCAGATTTGATGCAGACGGAGGCAGTACTTTGCCTGAGTGTCCTGGGACACAGGTCTGCTCTGCTAAGTGCAGCATCAAGCTATAATGACTATCTGATGTTATGACGAGTAGACCAGCTTATTCAGCATGTAGCTCAATATCAATTCTTCAAACAACTTATTTTTGTCTCCGAAACCTTCAGTCTTACAGCTACGGATTTTCAGTTACACCCAAAAGGAGATCCTACAGTGGCATTTAGGCACTTAAAAAAGACCCACTCTAATGCTTTGTTAAAGGGTTTGCATAGATACCTCTGTCACCGAGAAAGATGTTGTCATGGTTTTGCAAGGCGAGGAGGAAGAAAATGTGCAGCTGTTGAAAGGGACGTTGGTAGACTACAGAGACATGAAGGACAGCTCACAGCTGTCTAAAGGGACGTCTAAACTACAGAGACATGAAGGACAGTTCACAGCTGTCTAAAGGGACGTTGGTAAACTACAGAGACATGAAGGACAGCTCACAGCTGTCTAAAGGGACGTTGGTAAACTACAGAGACATGAAGGACAGTTCACAGCTGTCTAAAGGGACGTTGGTAAACTACAGAGACATGAAGGACAGCTCACAGCTGTTGAAAGGGACGTTGGTAAACTACAGAGACATGAAGGACAGTTCACAGCTGTTGAAAGGGACGTTGGTAAACTACAGAGACATGAAGGACAGTTCACAGCTGTTGAAAGGGACGTTGGTAAACTACAGAGACATGAAGGACAGCTCACAGCTGTCTAAAGGGACGTTGGTAAACTACAGAGACATGAAGGACAGCTCACAGCTGTCTAAAGGGACGTTGGTAAACTACAGAGACATGAAGGACAGCTCACAGCTGTCTAAAGGGACGTCTAAACTACAGAGACATGAAGGACAGTTCACAGCTGTCTAAAGGGACGTTGGTAAACTACAGAGACATGAAGGACAGCTCACAGCTGTCTAAAGGGACGTTGGTAAACTACAGAGACATGAAGGACAGTTCACAGCTGTCTAAAGGGACGTTGGTAAACTACAGAGACATGAAGGACAGCTCACAGCTGTCTAAAGGGACGTTGGTAAACTACAGAGACATGAAGGACAGTTCACAGCTGTCTAAAGGGACGTTGGTAAACTACAGAGACATGAAGGACAGTTCACAGCTGTCTAAAGGGACGTTGGTAAACTACAGAGACATGAAGGACAGCTCACAGCTGTCTAAAGGGACGTCTGTAAACTACAGAGACATGAAGGACAGCTCACAGCTGTCTAAAGGGACGTTGGTAAACTACAGAGACATGAAGGACAGCTCACAGCTGTCTAAAGGGACGTTGGTAAACTACAGAGACATGAAGGACAGTTCACAGCTGTCTAAAGGGACGTTGGTAAACTACAGAGACATGAAGGACAGCTCACAGCTGTCTAAAGGGACGTTGGTAAACTACAGAGACATGAAGGACAGCTCACAGCTGTCTAAAGGGACGTCTGTAAACTACAGAGACATGAAGGACAGCTCACAGCTGTCTAAAGGGACGTTGGTAAACTACAGAGACATGAAGGACAGCTCACAGCTGTCTAAAGGGACGTTGGTAAACTACAGAGACATGAAGGACAGTTCACAGCTGTCTAAAGGGACGTCTGTAAACTACAGAGACATGAAGGACAGCTCACAGCTGTCTAAAGGGACGTTGGTAAATTACAGAGACATGAAGGACAGCTCACAGCTGTCTAAAGGGACGTTGGTAAACTACAGAGACATGAAGGACAGCTCACAGCTGTCTAAAGGGACGTTGGTAAACTACAGAGACATGAAGGACAGCTCACAGCTGTCTAAAGGGACGTTGGTAAACTACAGAGACATGAAGGACAGCTCACAGCTGTCTAAAGGGACGTTGGTAAACTACAGAGACATGAAGGACAGCTCACAGCTGTCTAAAGGGACGTTGGTAAACTACAGAGACATGAAGGACAGCTCACAACTGTCTAAAGGGACGTTGGTAAACTACAGAGACATGAAGGACAGTTCACAGCTGTCTAAAGGGACGTTGGTAAACTACAGAGACATGAAGGACAGCTCACAGCTGTCTAAAGGGACGTTGGTAAACTACAGAGACATGAAGGACAGCTCACAGCTGTCTAAAGGGACGTTGGTAAACTACAGAGACATGAAGGACAGCTCACAGCTGTCTAAAGGGACGTCTGTAAACTACAGAGACATGAAGGACAGCTCACAGCTGTCTAAAGGGACGTTGGTAAACTACAGAGACATGAAGGACAGATCACAGCTGTCTAAAGGGACGTTGGTAAACTACAGAGACATGAAGGACAGCTCACAGCTGTCTAAAGGGACGTTGGTAAACTACAGAGACATGAAGGACAGTTCACAGCTGTCTAAAGGGACGTCTGTAAACTACAGAGACATGAAGGACAGCTCACAGCTGTCTAAAGGGACGTTGGTAAATTACAGAGACATGAAGGACAGCTCACAGCTGTCTAAAGGGACGTTGGTAAACTACAGAGACATGAAGGACAGCTCACAGCTGTCTAAAGGGACGTTGGTAAACTACAGAGACATGAAGGACAGCTCACAGCTGTCTAAAGGGACGTTGGTAAACTACAGAGACATGAAGGACAGCTCACAGCTGTCTAAAGGGACGTTGGTAAACTACAGAGACATGAAGGACAGCTCACAGCTGTCTAAAGGGACGTTGGTAAACTACAGAGACATGAAGGACAGCTCACAGCTGTCTAAAGGGACGTTGGTAAACTACAGAGACATGAAGGACAGCTCACAGCTGTCTAAAGGGACGTTGGTAAACTACAGAGACATGAAGGACAGCTCACAGCTGTCTAAAGGGACGTTGGTAAACTACAGAGACATGAAGGACAGCTCACAGCTGTCTAAAGGGACGTCTGTAAACTACAGAGACATGAAGGACAGCTCACAGCTGTCTAAAGGGACGTTGGTAAACTAGAGACATGAAGGACAGTTCACCCTGGACACTAAAGAGACCATGTTAATTTATTGTATTTATATTCATCACCAGGTCTCAAAGCATTTAATCTGTAGGTGAGGAACTCTCCAGATCCACCATCTGTAGGTGACGAACTCTCCAGATCCACCATCTGTAGGTGACGAACTCTCCAGATCCACCATCTGTAGGTGACGAACTCTCCAGAGCCACCATATGTAGGTGACGAACTCTCCAGATCCACCATCTGTAGCAATGGCACCAACCTGTATAGTCTGTCCATCCCTGACTTAACGTTAACCCTATCAGACCAGAAGAGGAGACAGTTAACATAGAATACACACTGCTTCTCAATCTCCCTCCATCCTCTATGTCAACTATATCTGTGCCAGTGGACCCAGAGAAAGCACCCACAGGACCCTGACTAATGTCTGGTGTGGTCCGACCCAACAGGACCTTTACTAGAAACATTGCTGTGGTCCGACCCAAAAGGACCTTTACTGCTGTGGTCACTATACACATGTGCTTTCCATCACAAAAGATACACACACAGGTACGCACACAGACACACTATTTTGCTGCAGTGAGGTGTGAAGTGATGTTATAGAGAACACTGTAATAACAATAGCAGCAACTGTATATCATTCATCAGCCAAGACTCCCTAAATTTTATCAGCATATCGATTGCGCAACCAGGGGTGGTAAAACCTTGGATCATTGTTACTCTAACTTCCGCGACGCATATAAGGCCCTGCCCCGCCCCCCTTTCGGAAAAGCTGACCACGACTCCATTTTGCTGATCCCTGCCTACAGGCAGAAACTAAAACAAGAGGCTCCCACGCTGAGGTCTGTCCAACGCTGGTCAGACCAAGCTGACTCCACACTCCAAGACTGCTTCCATCACGTGGACTGGGACATGTTTCGTATTGCGTCAGATAAAAATATTGACGAATACGCTGATTCGGTGTGCGAGTTCATTAGAACGTGCGTCGAAGATGTCGTTCCCATAGCAACGATAAAAACATTCCCTAACGAGAAACCGTGGATTGATGGCAGCATTCGCGTGAAACTAAAAGCGCGAACCACTGCTTTTAATCAGGGCAAGGTGTCTGGTAACATGTCCGAATATAAACAATGCAGCTATTCCCTCCGCAAGGCTATTAAACAAGCTAAGCGCGTCAGTACAGAGACAAAGTGGAATCTCAATTCAATGGCTCAGACACAAGAGGCATGTGGCAGGGTCTACAGTCAATCACGGACTACAAGAAGAAACCCAGCCCAGTCACGGACCAGGATGTCTTGCTCCCAGGCAGACTAAATAACTTTTTTGCCCGATTTGAGGACAATACAGTGCCACTGACACGGCCTGCAACGAAAACATGCGGTCTCTCCTTCACTGCAGCCGAGGTGAGTAAGACATTTAAACGTGTTAACCCTCGCAAGGCTGCAGGCCCAGACGGCATCCCCAGCCGCGCCCTCAAAGCATGCGCAGACCAGCTGGCCGGTGTGTTTACGGACATATTCAATCAATCCCTATACCTATACCTATACTATGGTGTTGAATATACTATTTAACACCATAGTACCCTCCAAGCTCGTCATCAAGCTCGAGACCCTGGGTCTCGACCCCGCCCTGTGCAACTGGGTACTGGACTTCCTGACGGGCCGCCCCCAGGTGGTGAGGGTAGGCAACAACATCTCCTCCCCGCTGATCCTCAACACGGGGGCCCCACAAGGGTGCGTTCTGAGCCCTCTCCTGTACTCCCTGTTCACCCACGACTGCGTGGCCACGCACGCCTCCAACTCAATAATCAAGTTTGCGGACGACACAACAGTGGTAGGCTTGATTACCAACAACGACGAGACGGCCTACAGGGAGGAGGTGAGGGCCCTCGGAGTGTGGTGTCAGGAAAATAACCTCACACTCAACGTCAACAAAACTAAGGAGATGATTGTGGACTTCAGGAAACAGCAGAGGGAACACCCCCCTATCCACATCGATGGAACAGTAGTGGAGAGGGTAGCAAGTCTTAAGTTCCTCGGCATACACATCACAGACAAACTGAATTGGTCCACTCACACTGACAGCGTCGTGAAGAAGGCGCAGCAGCGCCTCTTCAACCTCAGGAGGCTGAAGAAATTCGGCTTGTCACCAAAAGCACTCACAAACTTCTACAGATGCACAATCGAGAGCATCCTGGCGGGCTGTATCACCGCCTGGTACGGCAACTGCTCCGCCCTCAACCGTAAGGCTCTCCAGAGGGTAGTGAGGTCTACACAACGCATCACCGGGGGCAAACTACCTGCCCTCCAGGACACCTACACCACCCGATGTTACAGGAAGGCCATAAAGATCATCAAGGACATCAACCACCCGAACCACTGCCTGTTCACCCCGCTATCATCCAGAAGGCGAGGTCAGTACAGGTGCATCAAAGCTGGGACCGAGAGACTGAAAAACAGCTTCTATCCATCCGTGGTCCTTCTGTAGCTCAGTTGGTAGAGCATGGCGCTTGTAACGCCAGGGTAGTGGGTTCGATTCCCGGGACCACCCATACGTAGAATGTATGCACACATGACTGTAAGTCGCTTTGGATAAAAGCGTCTGCTAAATGGCATATATTATTATTATTATTTATTATTTATCTCAAAGCCATCAGACTGTTAAACAGCCACCACTAACATTGAGTGGCTGCTGCCAACACACTGTCATTGACACTGACCCAACTCCAGCCACTTTAATAATGGGAATTGATGGGAAATTATGTAAATATATCACTAGCCACTTTAAACAATGCTACCTTATACAATGTTACTTAACCTACATTATTCATCTCATATGCATACGTATATACTGTACTCTACATCATCGACTGCATCCTTATGTAATACATGTATCACTAGCCACTTTAACTATGCCACTTTGTTTACTTTGTCTACATACTCATCTCATATGTATATACTGTACTCGATACCATCTACTGTATGCTGCTCTGTACCATCACTCATTCATATATCCTTATGTAAATATTCTTTATCCCCTTACACTGTGTATAAGACAGTAGTTTTGGAATTGTTAGTTAGATTACTTGTTGGTTATCACTGCATTGTCGGAACTAGAAGCACAAGCATTTCGCTACACTCGCATTAACATCTGCTAACCATGTGTATGTGACAAATAAAATTTGATTTGATTTGATTTATTCAGAATTAAGTGTTTCTCCTAGAATTTATTTCTGCAGCGGTGGCAGAGTTAGCAGGGATCCCCGACAAATGTCACTTCTAAATGCATATAGGGGAAATGGGAAACACTGAGTAGCCTAAACATGTCTCAGACAGAAGTTAGAGCGAGGGTGCTGGGGAGGACAGGCTCCTGGTAATGGCTGGAGGGAATTAGTGGATTGGTATCAAATACATGTGTTTGATGCCATTGCATTCGCGCCATTCGAGCCGTCCTCCACTCAGCAGCCTCCACTGAGCTAGAGGTATGGAGAACTGTAAAACTGACTGTTAAAACTGTGTCTATCTGAGTGGGTTCTATACGCCATATGCACGACATAGTCCTTACGGTTCCTAATGAAATATTATTGAATCTCAAACACAGTGTGTTTGTGAGAAAAGATCAGCTCATGGGTTGGCTTCATCAATGTGCTGCTCTAAAGTGCACCACCAAAACAGTATTTACTGGTTATCACAATTACAACAATAGGAGTACAAATTCCCCACCATTCATCATGATACACTGAAGGTTAGGAATAATAGGCTACTTCATGTTGTTGACAGGTTTGGACAGGTTAAAATAGGTGTTGTTTAAAGGAGGAATCAAACAGTAAGATCGGAGACAGGTATGACAGTTGACCTAAGCTGACGAGGCAGCTATAAATTATATTCTTCAAGAATCAATGGGTATATATCTTTCATTTAAAAGTTTTTTAAATATGTAATCTACTACCTACGCATCGTAGAATTCCCCTTTACGGTATTTAACTAATACTATGCACCCTGCGCATTTAATTCGGAGGGCCATTGCCAAAATGATTATATATTCCATGTAAACATGTTCCAGACTACTATGGTATAATGACTATACACTGTGCCAATGAGGTTGTTTCGAGTCGTCTGCATATAAAGTACAATTATAACACTGTTTTTTTTACCTCTGTGGCTGCGACAAAATACTGACTTTCTCTGCTCCTGTAAACAAGTGGGAGATCCAAACCTGCCTCGTGTTTTACCAGGCAGTCGCCTCGTAAGTAGCCCAAACAAATGAGTACTTTAGTGAGAAAAATCAGTAAACCAATCAATGGAGATCCTTCATAAAGTCCAACTGATTTGGATATGTTTTTTGGAGCACCAGAGCGCATGATACCAAAGATATTGGGCGGATTCGATTATGCTGAGCCGCGGGGCAGCGGTTTATGGCCGGTGACGTGAACTGGCAAAAGGGAGGAGCGCCCTCCTCAAATCGAACAGCCTAATCTGTCTGCGCTGCTTGGTCATGTTGTCAACAAGGCAGCATGGTGCATTTTCAAGAAATATATAACATTTATTTTCCATAAAATATATGTTTTAATTTTCAAACAAGTTTTTATTGGAAAGGCAGATAAAGCGTTTTTTAAATGTTTTAAATCAAAAGCAATCATTACTCCACGTGCTAATTAGGTTGACTGGTGAGCTTAATGTGGTCATTACAAAGTGGTTTCAGAGTCCTGCAATGAGAGCTTTGACGCTAATATGTGTATAAACTCTATAGTTGTGTTCTGTTGGTGTCACTGGGTAGAGACTGATACCCCATTCCATGGGTGCACACTAGAGGAGCGCAGGTCAGCTGTTTGTTCACCTGCATCTGCCCGCATTTGCTAATCGACTGTGATAAAGTGAAAATCTGAGGCCTGCACCCAGCCCTAACCTGCATATTAACATGTGCTATAGGCTACAGTCAAAGACTGCAGGAAGATTTTTTGACAGGCGGTGCAGGATTTTTGTTGCTGCCTGATTTAGTTATGTTTCTGCTTATCATTTCTGACATTTGGTAGGCTATTTGGTAGGCTATTTGTTAGGCTATTTGGTAGGCTATTTGGTAGGCTATTTGTTAGGCTATTTGTTAGGCTATTGGGTAGGCTATTTGGTAGGCTATTTGGTAGGCTATTTGTTAGGCTATTTGGTAGGCTATTTGTTAGTCAATTGATCTATAATTAGATACCTGCATCTTCTCTTCTGTCATTATATGACAGAGAGGAGAATAAGAACACCTCCTCCCAGCTGCCCACTGCACTGAAGATAGGAAACACTGTCACCACTGATAAATCCACCATAATTGAGAATTTCAATAAGCATTTTTCTACGGCTGGCCATGCTTTCCACCTGGCTACTCCTACCCCGGTCAACAGCACTGCACCCCCAACATCAACTCGCCCAAGCCTTCCCCATTTCTCCTTCTCCCAAATCCGTTCAGCTGATGTTCTGAAAGAGCTGCAAAATCTGGACCCCTACAAATCAGCCGGGCTAGACAATCTGGGCCCTTTCTTTCTAAAATTATCTGCCGAAATTGTTGCCACCCCTATGACTAGCCTGTTCAACCTCTCTTTTGGGTCGTCTGAGATTGCCAAAGATTGGAAAGGAGGTGCGGTCATCCCCCTCTTCAAAGGGGGGGACACTCTTGACCCAAACTGCTACAGACCTATATCTATCCTACCATGCCTTTCTAAGGTCTTCGAAAGCCAAGTCAACAAACAGATTACCGACCATTTCGAATCTCACCATACCTTCTCTGCTATGCAATCTGGTTTCAGAGCTGGTCATGGGTGCACCTGAGCCACGCTCAAGGTCCTAAACAATATCTTAACCGCCATCGATAAGAAACATTACTGTGCAGCCGTATTCATTGATCTGGCCAAGGCTTTCGACTCTGTCAATCACCACATCCTCATCGGCAGACTCGACAGCCTTGGTTTCTCAAATGATTGCCTCGACTGGTTCACCAACTACTTCTCTGATAGAGTTCAGTGTGTCAAATCGGAGGGTCTGCTGTCCGTACCTCTGGCAGTCTCTATGGGGGTGCCACAGGGTTCAATTCTTGGACCGACTCTCTTCTCTGTATACATCAATGATGCTGCTCTTGCTGCTGGTGAGTCTCTGATCCACCTCTACGCAGACGACACCATTCTGTATACTTCTGGCCCTTCTTTGGACACTGTGTTAACAACCCTCCAGGCAAGCTTCAATGCCATACTACATCTCTCCTTCTGTGGCCTCCGATTGCTCTGAAATACAAGTAAAACTAAATGCATGCTCTTCAACCGATCGCTGTCTGCACCTGCCCGCCTGTCCCACATCACTACTCTGGACGGCTCTGACTTAGAATACGTGGACAACTACAAATACTTAGGTGTCTGGTTAGACTGTAAACTCTCCTTCCAGGCCCACATCAAACATCTCCAATCCAAAGTTAAATCTAGAATTGGCTTCCTATTTCGCAACAAAGCATCCAGCACTCATGCTGCCAAACATACCCTTGTAAAACTGACCATCCTACCAATCCTCGACTTTGGCGATGTCATTTACAAAATAGCCTCCAATACCCTACTCAACAAATTGGATGCAGTCTATCACAGTGCAATCCGTTTTGTCACCAAAGCCCCATATACTACCCACCATTGAGACCTGTACGCTCTCGTTGGCTGGCCCTCGCTTCATACTCGTCGCCAAACCCACTGGCTCCATGTCATCTACAAGACCCTGCTAGTTAAAGTCCCCCCTTATCTCAGCTCGCTGGTCACCATAGCATCACCCACCTGTAGCACACGCTCCAGCAGGTATATCTCTCTAGTCACCCCCAAAATCAATTCTTTCTTTGGCCGCCTCTCCTTCCAGTTCTCTGCTGCCAATGACTGGAACGAACTACAAAAATCTCTGGAACTGGAAACACTTATCTCCCTCACTAGCTTTAAGCACCAACTGTCAGAGCAGCTCACAGATTACTGCACCTGTACATAGCCCACCAACTGTATTTAATTGATTTATTTATTTTGCTCCTTTGCACCCCATTATTTGTATTTCTACTTTGCACATTCTTCCATTGCAAAACTACCATTCCAGTGTTTTACTTGATATATTTTATTTATTATGCCACCATGGCCTTTTTGCCTTTACCTCCCTTCTCACCTCATTTGCTCACCTCGTATATAGACTTGTTCACACTGTATTATTGACTGTATGTTTGTTTTACTCCATGTGTAACCCTGTGTCATTGTATCTGTCAAACTGATTTGCTTTATCTTGGCAAGGTCGCAATTGTAAATGAGAACTTGTTCTCAACTTGCCTACCTGGTTAAATAAAGGTGAAATAAAAAAAATAAAAAAATATGTTGATGTAGCAGACTAAATGAACCCTTTCTCAACAAAATAATGCAATAGATCGATAGAATGAATGCTTCAATCTAGTTGACATCAAATTAAATAAAATTGTATTTCAAGGCCTACCTTCAAACTCATTGCCTCTTTGCTTGACATCATTGGAAAATCAAAAGAAATCAGACGAGACCTCAGAAAAAGAAATTGTAGACCTCCACAAGTCTGGTTCATCCTTGGGAGCAATTTCCAAACGCCTGAAGGTACCACGTTCATCTGTACAAACAATAGTACGTAAGCATAAATACCATGGGACCACGCAGCCGTCATACCGCTCAGGAAGGATACGCTTTCGGTTTCCTAGAGATTAATGTACTTTGGTGCAAAAAGTGCAAATCAATCCCAGTGTGAAGATGCTGAAGGAAACCGGTACAAAGTATCTATATCCACCGTCAAACGAGTTCTATATTGACATAACCTGAAAGGCCACTCAGCAAGGAAGAAGCCACTGCTCCAAAACCGCCATAAAAAAAGCCAGACTATGGTTTGCGACTGCACATGGAGACAAAGATCGTATTTTTTGGAGAAATTTCCTGTGGTCTGATGAAGCAAAAATAGAACGGTTTGGCCATAATGACCATCGTTATGTTTGGAAGAAAAAGGGGGAGGCTGGCAAGCCGAAGAACACCATCCCAACCGTGAAGCACGGGGGTGGCAGCATCATGTTGTGGGAGTGCTTTGCTGCAGGAGAGATTGGTGCACTTCACAAAATAGATGGCATCATGAGGAAGGAAAATGATGTGGATATATTGAAGCAACATCTCAAGACATCAGTCAGGAAGGTAAAGCTTGGTCGCGAATTTGTCTTCCAAATGGACAATGACCCCAAGCATGCTTCCAAAGTTGTGACAAAATGGCTTAAGGACAACAAAGTCAAGTTATTGGAGTGGCCATCACAAAGCCCTGACCTCAATCCTATAGAAAATTTGTGGGCAGAACTGAAAAAGCGTGTGCGAGCAAGGAGGCCTACAATGCTGACTCAGTTACACCAGCTCTGTCAGGGGGAATGGGCCAAAATTCATCCAATTTATTGTGGGAAGCTGGTGGAAGGCTACCCAAAAAGTTTGACTCAAGTTAAACAATTTAAAGGCAATGCTACCAAATGCTAATTGAGTGTATGTAAACTTCTGACTCACTGGGAATGTGATGAAAGAAATAAAAGCTCAAATAAATAATTCTGTTTACATGACATTTCACATTCTTAAAATAAAGTGGTGAACCTAACTGACCTAAGACAGGGCATTTTTACTAGGATTAAATGTCAGGAATTGTGAAAAACTGAGTTTACATGTATTTGGCTGAGGTGTATGTAAACTTCCCACTTCAGCTGTATGTATGCAGTCACTGTGGGGATGATGAAGCCAGTGACTGATGTGCCGTACTCCTCAATGCCATCCGAGGAATCCCAGAACATATTCCAGTCTGTGCTATCAGAACAGTCCTGTAGTTTAGCATCTGCTTCATCTGACTCACTTTTTTATTGACCTGGTGCTTCCTGCTTCAAAGTGTTTTCTGTCATCTTCTTTCACGACGTTTAGGGGAGGAAATGCAATTACTGTTTATTGTCGAATAATTCATTATTGTATTTTTTTTGTAAGTGATATAAAAACATTCCGACCATGTTAAGCTAAATCTAGTCCAAATATGGCTTTATTTCACTATTTGAATCTGGTAAGGATCAGTTTCAATGCATAACTTTTATTTTAAAGGCCAACAGCAAATTCCACTTATTGTGTCTAATCATTATTGTGGCTTGCTTCACACAGGTGTGCTCTGCTTGTATCAAATTCTCCCGGTGAGCGGGTATGTTTTACGTACACGCGCCATTGTTCTCGAATTAGAGGCAAGAGGGTTCCCTCATAAAGAGGAGGAGGGACGCTTTTTGGGCCTCACCTGTGACACAGTAAAATATCATAAATGTATTTTACAACGTTAATGCTGTAGATTGCACTGCAGCCATTCTGCTGCCAGTACAATGCAGTACATTTACAGTACAGGAAAGGCTGGTCTACGATGATGGATATTCTTCATCCTGTTCTCTCCAGAGGGAAAATAACATGTAAATAATGAAACAAGCCCCAGGCTCTGTCTCAACTAGTTTTGCCTTTTTATTGAATCTGTTAATTCTGCAGCCTGCCTGCTGTTCAGGATCCGGTGGCCTTGAAAACAATATGTCCTCAACTGAAATCTAGCTTAACCTATGTCCTCAATCAACACCATTCTGTGTCAAATTACATCATGTTTGAATAAAATGAACTTTTCATGTCTGATAAGATAATGAAGGAATAATAAATAAATAAACAAACAAATGAATAAATACATAAATATATACAGAATCTTTTGTATTGAATGTTTTGCACCAAAAATGGGTGTCAGGGTAGCCTAGTGGTTAGAGTGTAGAGGTGTCAGGGTAGCCTAGTGGTTAGAGTGTAGAGGTGGCAGGGTAGCCTAGTGGTTAGAGTGTAGAGGTGTCAGGGTAGCCTAGTGGTTAGAGTGTAGAGGTGGCAGGGTAGCCTAGTGGTTAGAGTGTAGAGGTGGCAGGGTAGCCTAGTGGTTAGAGTGTAGAGGTGGCAGGGTAGCCTAGTGGTTAGAGTGTAGAGGTGGCAGGGTAGCCTAGTGGTTAGAGTGTAGAGGTGGCAGGGTAGCCTAGTGCTTAGAGTGTAGAGGTGGCAGGGTAGCCTAGTGGTTAGAGTGTAGAGGTGGCAGGGTAGCCTAGTGGTTAGAGTGTAGAGGTGGCAGGGTAGCCTAGTGGTTAGAGTGTTGAGGTGGCAGGGTAGCCTAGTGGTTAGAGTGTAGAGGTGGCAGGGTAGCCTAGTGGTTAGAGTGTAGAGGCGGCAGGGTAGCCTAGTGGTTAGAGTGTAGAGGCGGCAGGGTAGCCTAGTGGTTAGAGTGTAGAGGCGGCAGGGTAGCCTAGTGGTTAGAGTGTAGAGGCGGCAGGGTAGCCTAGTGGTTAGAGTGTTGGACTAGTAACTGAAAGGTTGCAAGTTCAAATCCCTGAGCTGACAAGGTACAGATCTGTCATTCTGCCCCTGAACAGGCAGTTAACCCACTGTTCCTAGGCTGTTATTGAAAATAAGAATGTGTTCTTAATTAACTGACTTGCCTAGTAAAAAAATAAGAACAATGGCATCATGTGAAGTCTGGCATTCCATGAAACACCTTGATGGTTAAAAATCAACTCGATGAGTCTGAGATGGATTTATTTTATGCAAGAGCTGCCTTGCATCAAGTGTGTGTGTTTGTTTGTTTGTTTGTTTGTTTGTGTGTGTGTGTGTGTGTGTGTGTGTGTGTGTGTGTGTGTGTGTGTGTGTGTGTGTGTGTGTGTGTGTGTGTGTGTGTGTGTGTGTGTGTGTGTGTGTGTGTGTGTGTGTGTGTGTGTGTGTGTGTGTGTGTGTGTGTGTGTGTTGAAGAATGCAATGTTGCTTGAGCAATAATTAGTCAGAATGAAAACAAGAAGTTCCAATGACCTGCTGCCTGCTTTGTGTTACAGTGTACTGAAAAAGGAATTGACTATCTTAAATAACATTTACATTTAAGTCATTTAGCAGACGCTCTTATCCAGAGCGACTTACAAATTGGTGCATACACCTTATGACATCCAGTGGAACAGCCACTTGCATCTAAATCTTTTTTTTTTTTTTTTGGGGGGAGAAGGGGGGTGAGAAGGATTACTTACCCTTACTTACCCTATCCTAGGTATTCCTTGAAGAGGTGGGGTTTCAGGTGTCTCCGGAAGGTGGTGATTGACTCCGCTGTCCTGGCGTCGTGAGGGAGTTTGTTCCACCATTGGGGGGCCAGAGCAGCGAACAGTTTTGACTGGGCTGAGCGGGATCTGTACTTCCTCAGTGGTAGGGAGGCGAGCAGTGGTAGGGAGGCGAGCAGGCCAGACCCCCTCCTCACCCCCCCCCCTCACCCCACAAGTAAATACATCGTAAGAATAAAAATAAATCTTGTCCTTCAAGTAGAAAAATGTCCTTACTATGATCTTAAGGACCAGATCCTTTTTTTCAATTTTCGCCTAAAATTACACCCAAATCTAACTGCCTGTAGCTCAGGACGTGAAGCAAGGATGTGCATATTCTTGATACTATTAGAAAGGAAACACTTTGAAGTTTGTGGAAATTGTAAACGAATGTAGGAGAATATAACACATTAGATCTGGTCAAAGATAATACAAAGACAAAAACCTGGGAAACACTGATCCTGTTCAAATGAATGTACTAACTGTGTGTCACTTTGGATAAGAGCGTCTGCTAAGTGGCTAAAATGTCAATGTAAAAAGTTACATTACAGATACCATAACCTTTAACACATTACCTGACCAAGACATAACTAGACCTTATCCATGACATTACAACAGCTCATTGTCAATGTATCATGGTGGAATGGGTATTGTTGTGAAGGGCCATGGGATCCTGTACTGTACATGCAGGTGTTTCCGTAACCATTTCTCTCCAACAGGGTGTGAGTGCTGGGATTTAGACCAGTTTTTCCACAGTAACCATGTTCCAACTGACTTCTATCACCCTCAGCCCTCAGGCCTGGAGCTGCATAACTACTGCATGTCAGCTATTTACCAGTGTGTGATCATTAATGAGACAGCTAGTCAAACAGGTATGTGTAGTGGTGTGTGTAGTGGTGTGTGTAGCGATGTGTTTTGTCAGGGATGCAGGGGAACACTGACTCTGAATGGTGTTATGATGACAGGGTGAAAGTACCTGGCAGGTATGTATCTATGCTATCACGCACAATGTGACATCCTTCTGTTTTTAAAAACCTTTAACGACCCACGTTCGTTATTGAGGACTAGCGACAGAAAGAACATTAGCATAAAATAACAATCACTGACAGGTTCATGGAGGATCCCACCCCCAACAGTGCAGTGAGTGATTACTATTTACACGAGGGTTGCCAGCTGTACTGCTCCAGACATTAGGGGAGGATGGAGACAGAGCCAACTGTACTGCCCCAGACCCTAGGGGAGGATGGAGACAGAGCCAGCTGTACTGCTCCAGACATTAGGGGAGGATGGAGACAGAGCCAGCTGTACTGCCCCAGACATTAGGGGAGGATGGAGACAGAGCCAGCTGTACTGCCCCAGACCCTAGGGGAGGATGGAGACAGAGCCAACTGTACTGCTCCAGACATTAGGGGAGGATGGAGACAGAGCCAACTGTACTGCCCCAGACATTAGGGGAGGATGGAGACAGAGCCAACTGTACTGCTCCAGACATTAGGGGAGGATGGAGACAGAGCCAACTGTACTGCTCCAGACATTAGGGGAGGATGGAGACAGAGCCAACTGTACTGCTCCAGACATTAGGGGAGGATGGAGACAGAGCCAGCTGTACTGCTCCAGACATTAGGGGAGGATGGAGACAGAGCCAACTGTACTGCTCCAGACATTAGGGAGGATGGAGACAGAGCCAGCTGTACTGCTCCAGACATTAGGGGAGGATGGAGACAGAGCCAACTGTACTGCTCCAGACATTAGGGGAGGATGGAGACAGAGCCAGCTGTACTGCTCCAGACATTAGGGGAGGATGGAGACAGAGCCAACTGTACTGCTCCAGACATTAGGGGAGGATGGAGACAGAGCCAGCTGTACTGCTCCAGACATTAGGGGAGGATGGAGACAGAGCCAACTGTACTGCCCCAGACCCTAGGGGAGGATGGAGACAGAGCCAGCTGTACTGCTCCAGACATTAGGGAGGATGGAGACAGAGCCAGCTGTACTGCTCCAGACATTAGGGGAGGATGGAGACAGAGCCAGCTGTACTGCTCCAGACATTAGGGGAGGATGGAGACAGAGCCAACTGTACTGCCCCAGACCCTAGGGGAGGATGGAGACAGAGCCAGCTGTACTGCTCCAGACATTAGGGGAGGATGGAGACAGAGCCAACTGTACTGCCCCAGACCCTAGGGGAGGATGGAGACAGAGCCAACTGTACTGCTCCAGACATTAGGGGAGGATGGAGACAGAGCCAACTGTACTGCCCCAGACATTAGGGGAGGATGGAGACAGAGCCAGCTGTACTGCTCCAGACATTAGGGGAGGATGGAGACAGAGCCAGCTGTACTGCCCCAGACCCTAGGGGAGGATGGAGACAGAGCCAGCTGTACTGCTCCAGACATTAGGGGAGGATGGAGACAGAGCCAACTGTACTGCCCCAGACTTTAGGGGAGGATGGAGACAGAGCCAGCTGTACTGCCCCAGACATTAGGGGAGGATGGAGACAGAGCCAACTGTACTGCTCCAGACATTAGGGGAGGATGGAGACAGAGCCAACTGTACTGCCCCAGACATTAGGGGAGGATGGAGACAGAGCCAGCTGTACTGCTCCAGACATTAGGGGAGGATGGAGACAGAGCCAGCTGTACTGCCCCAGACCCTAGGGGAGGATGGAGACAGAGCCAACTGTACTGCCCCAGACATTAGGGGAGGATGGAGACAGAGCCAACTGTACTGCCCCAGACATTAGGGGAGGATGGAGACAGAGCCAACTATACTGCCCCAGACATTAGGGGAGGATGGAGACAGAGCCAACTGTACTGCCCCAGACCCTAGGGGAGGATGGAGACAGAGCCAACTGTACTGCCCCAGACATTAGGGGAGGATGGAGACAGAGCCAACTGTACTGCCCCAGACCCTAGGGGAGGATGGAGACAGAGCCAGCTGTACTGCCCCAGACATTAGGGGAGGATGGAGACAGAGTCAGCTGTACTGCTCCAGACATTAGGGGAGGATGGAGACAGAGCCAACTGTACTGCTCCAGACATTAGGGGAGGATGGAGACAGAGCCAGCTGTACTGCCCCAGACATTAGGGGAGGATGGAGACAGAGCCAGCTGTACTGCCCCAGACCCTAGGGGAGGATGGAGACAGAGCCAACTGTACTGCCCCAGACATTAGGGGATGATGGAGACAGAGCCAACTGTACTGCCCCAGACATTAGGGGAGGATGGAGACAGAGCCAACTGTACTGCCCCAGACATTAGGGGAGGATGGAGACAGAGCCAGCTGTACTGCCCCAGACCCTAGGGGAGGATGGAGACAGAGCCAACTGTACTGCCACAGACATTAGGGGATGATGGAGACAGAGCCAACTGTACTGCCCCAGACATTAGGGGAGGATGGAGACAGAGCCAGCTGTACTGCTCCAGACATTAGGGGAGGATGGAGACAGAGCCAACTGTACTGCCCCAGACCCTAGGGGAGGATGGAGACAGAGCCAACTGTACTGCCCCAGACATTAGGGGAGGATGGAGACAGAGCCAACTGTACTGCCCCAGACATTAGGGGAGGATGGAGACAGAGCCAACTGTACTGCCCCAGACATTAGGGGAGGATGGAGACAGAGCCAACTGTACTGCCCCAGACATTAGGGGAGGATGGAGACAGAGCCAACTGTACTGCTCCAGACATTAGGGGAGGATGGAGACAGAGCCAACTGTACTGCCCCAGACATTAGGGGAGGATGGAGACAGAGCCAGCTGTACTGCCCCAGACCCTAGGGGAGGATGGAGACAGAGCCAACTGTACTGCCCCAGACATTAGGGGAGGATGGAGACAGAGCCAACTGTACTGCCCCAGACATTAGGGGAGGATGGAGACAGAGCCAACTGTACTGCCCCAGACATTAGGGGAGGATGGAGACAGAGCCAGCTGTACTGCCCCAGACCCTAGGGGAGGATGGAGACAGAGCCAACTGTACTGCCACAGACATTAGGGGATGATGGAGACAGAGCCAACTGTACTGCCCCAGACATTAGGGGAGGATGGAGACAGAGCCAGCTGTACTGCTCCAGACATTAGGGGAGGATGGAGACAGAGCCAGCTGTACTGCCCCAGACCCTAGGGGAGGATGGAGACAGAGCCAACTGTACTGCCCCAGACATTAGGGGAGGATGGAGACGGAGCCAACTGTACTGCCCCAGACATTAGGGGAGGATGGAGACAGAGCCAACTGTACTGCCCCAGACATTAGGGGAGGATGGAGACAGAGCCAACTGTACTGCCCCAGACATTAGGGGAGGATGGAGACAGAGCCAACTGTACTGCTCCAGACATTAGGGGAGGATGGAGACAGAACCAGCTGTACTGCCCCAGACATTAGGGGAGGATGGAGACAGAGCCAACTGTACTGCTCCAGACATTAGGGGAGGATGGAGACAGAGCCAGCTGTACTGCCCCAGACATTAGGGGAGGATGGAAACAGAGCCAACTGTACTGCTCCAGACATTAGGGGAGGATGGAGACAGAGCCAGCTGTACTGCCCCAGACATTAGGGGAGGATGGAAACAGAGCCAACAGTACTGCCCCAGACATTAGGGGAGGATGGAGACGGAGCCAACTGTACTGCTCCAGACATTAGGGGAGGATGGAGACAGAGCCAGCTGTACTGCTCCAGACATTAGGGGAGGATGGAGACAGAGCCAGCTGTACTGCCCCAGACCCTAGGGGAGGATGGAGACAGAGCCAGCTGTACTGCCCCAGACATTAGGGGAGGATGGAGACAGAGCCAGCTGTACTGCTCCAGACATTAGGGAGGATGGAGACAGAGCCAGCTGTACTGCCCCAGACCCTAGGGGAGGATGGAGACAGAGCCAGCTGTACTGCTCCAGACATTAGGGGAGGATGGAGACAGAGCCAGCTGTACTGCCCCAGACCCTAGGGGAGGATGGAGACAGAGCCAGCTGTACTGCCCCAGACCCTAGGGAGGATGGAGACAGAGCCAGCTGTACTGCTCCAGACATTAGGGAGGATGGAAACAGAGCCAGCTGTACTGCCCCAGACATTAGGGGAGGATGGAGACAGAGCCAGCTGTACTGCCCCAGACATTAGGGGAGGATGGAAACAGAGCCAACTGTACTGCTCCAGACATTAGGGGAGGATGGAGACAGAGCCAGCTGTACTGCCCCAGACATTAGGGGAGGATGGAAACAGAGCCAACAGTACTGCCCCAGACATTAGGGGAGGATGGAGACAGAGCCAACTATACTGCCCCAGACATTAGGGGAGGATGGAGACAGAGCCAACTGTACTGCCCCAGACCCTAGGGGAGGATGGAGACAGAGCCAACTGTACTGCCCCAGACATTAGGGGAGGATGGAGACAGAGCCAACTGTACTGCCCCAGACCCTAGGGGAGGATGGAGACAGAGCCAGCTGTACTGCCCCAGACATTAGGGGAGGATGGAGACAGAGTCAGCTGTACTGCTCCAGACATTAGGGGAGGATGGAGACAGAGCCAACTGTACTGCCCCAGACATTAGGGGAGGATGGAGACAGAGCCAACTGTACTGCCCCAGACATTAGGGGAGGATGGAGACAGAGCCAGCTGTACTGCCCCAGACCCTAGGTGGAGGATGGAGACAGAGCCAACTGTACTGCCCCAGACATTAGGGGATGATGGAGACAGAGCCAACTGTACTGCCCCAGACATTAGGGAGGATGGAGACAGAGCCAACTGTACTGCCCCAGACATTAGGGGAGGATGGAGACAGAGCCAGCTGTACTGCCCCAGACCCTAGGGGAGGATGAAGACAGAGCCAACTGTACTGCCACAGACATTAGGGGATGATGGAGACAGAGCCAACTGTACTGCCCCAGACATTAGGGGAGGATGGAGACAGAGCCAGCTGTACTGCTCCAGACATTAGGGGAGGATGGAGACAGAGCCAGCTGTACTGCCCCAGACCCTAGGGGAGGATGGAGACAGAGCCAACTGTACTGCCCCAGACATTAGGGGAGGATGGAGACGGAGCCAACTGTACTGCCCCAGACCCTAGGTGGAGGATGGAGACAGAGCCAACTGTACTGCCCCAGACATTAGGGGATGATGGAGACAGAGCCAACTGTACTGCCCCAGACATTAGGGGAGGATGGAGACAGAGCCAACTGTACTGCCCCAGACATTAGGGGAGGATGGAGACAGAGCCAGCTGTACTGCCCCAGACCCTAGGGGAGGATGAAGACAGAGCCAACTGTACTGCCACAGACATTAGGGGATGATGGAGACAGAGCCAACTGTACTGCCCCAGACATTAGGGGAGGATGGAGACAGAGCCAGCTGTACTGCCCCAGACCTTAGGGGAGGATGGAGACAGAGCCAGCTGTACTGCCCCAGACCCTAGGGGAGGATGGAGACAGAGCCAACTGTACTGCCCCAGACATTAGGGGAGGATGGAGACGGAGCCAACTGTACTGCCCCAGACATTAGGGGAGGATGGAGACAGAGCCAACTGTACTGCCCCAGACATTAGGGGAGGATGGAGACAGAGCCAACTGTACTGCCCCAGACATTAGGGGAGGATGGAGACAGAGCCAACTGTACTGCTCCAGACATTAGGGGAGGATGGAGACAGAGCCAACTGTACTGCCCCAGACATTAGGGGAGGATGGAGACAGAGCCAGCTGTACTGCCCCAGACCCTAGGGGAGGATGGAGACAGAGCCAACTGTACTGCCCCAGACATTAGGGGATGATGGAGACAGAGCCAACTGTACTGCCCCAGACATTAGGGGAGGATGGAGACAGAGCCAACTGTACTGCCCCAGACATTAGGGGAGGATGGAGACAGAGCCAGCTGTACTGCCCCAGACCCTAGGGGAGGATGGAGACAGAGCCAACTGTACTGCCACAGACATTAGGGGATGATGGAGACAGAGCCAACTGTACTGCCCCAGACATTAGGGGAGGATGGAGACAGAGCCAGCTGTACTGCTCCAGACATTAGGGAGGATGGAGACAGAGCCAGCTGTACTGCCCCAGACCCTAGGGGAGGATGGAGACAGAGCCAACTGTACTGCCCCAGACATTAGGGGAGGATGGAGACGGAGCCAACTGTACTGCCCCAGACATTAGGGGAGGATGGAGACAGAGCCAACTGTACTGCCCCAGACATTAGGGGAGGATGGAGACAGAGCCAACTGTACTGCCCCAGACATTAGGGGAGGATGGAGACAGAGCCAACTGTACTGCTCCAGACATTAGGGGAGGATGGAGACAGAGCCAGCTGTACTGCCCCAGACATTAGGGGAGGATGGAGACAGAGCCAACTGTACTGCTCCAGACATTAGGGGAGGATGGAGACAGAGCCAGCTGTACTGCCCCAGACATTAGGGGAGGATGGAAACAGAGCCAACTGTACTGCTCCAGACATTAGGGGAGGATGGAGACAGAGCCAGCTGTACTGCCCCAGACATTAGGGGAGGATGGAAACAGAGCCAACAGTACTGCCCCAGACATTAGGGGAGGATGGAGACGGAGCCAACTGTACTGCCCCAGACATTAGGGAGGATGGAGACAGAGCCAGCTGTACTGCTCCAGACATTAGGGGAGGATGGAGACAGAGCCAGCTGTACTGCCCCAGACCCTAGGGGAGGATGGAGACAGAGCCAGCTGTACTGCCCCAGACATTAGGGGAGGATGGAGACAGAGCCAGCTGTACTGCTCCAGACATTAGGGGAGGATGGAGACAGAGCCAGCTGTACTGCCCCAGACCCTAGGGGAGGATGGAGACAGAGCCAGCTGTACTGCTCCAGACATTAGGGGAGGATGGAGACAGAGCCAGCTGTACTGCCCCAGACCCTAGGGGAGGATGGAGACAGAGCCAGCTGTACTGCCCCAGACCCTAGGGGAGGATGGAGACAGAGCCAGCTGTACTGCTCCAGACATTAGGGGAGGATGGAAACAGAGCCAGCTGTACTGCCCCAGACATTAGGGGAGGATGGAGACAGAGCCAGCTGTACTGCCCCAGACATTAGGGGAGGATGGAAACAGAGCCAACTGTACTGCTCCAGACATTAGGGGAGGATGGAGACAGAGCCAGCTGTACTGCCCCAGACATTAGGGAGGATGGAAACAGAGCCAACAGTACTGCCCCAGACATTAGGGGAGGATGGAGACAGAGCCAACTATACTGCCCCAGACATTAGGGGAGGATGGAGACAGAGCCAACTGTACTGCCCCAGACCCTAGGGGAGGATGGAGACAGAGCCAACTGTACTGCCCCAGACATTAGGGGAGGATGGAGACAGAGCCAACTGTACTGCCCCAGACCCTAGGGGAGGATGGAGACAGAGCCAGCTGTACTGCCCCAGACATTAGGGGAGGATGGAGACAGAGTCAGCTGTACTGCTCCAGACATTAGGGGAGGATGGAGACAGAGCCAACTGTACTGCTCCAGACATTAGGGGAGGATGGAGACAGAGCCAGCTGTACTGCCCCAGACATTAGGGGAGGATGGAGACAGAGCCAGCTGTACTGCCCCAGACCCTAGGGGAGGATGGAGACAGAGCCAACTGTACTGCCCCAGACATTAGGGGATGATGGAGACAGAGCCAACTGTACTGCCCCAGACATTAGGGGAGGATGGAGACAGAGCCAACTGTACTGCCCCAGACATTAGGGGAGGATGGAGACAGAGCCAGCTGTACTGCCCCAGACCCTAGGGGAGGATGAAGACAGAGCCAACTGTACTGCCACAGACATTAGGGGATGATGGAGACAGAGCCAACTGTACTGCCCCAGACATTAGGGAGGATGGAGACAGAGCCAGCTGTACTGCTCCAGACATTAGGGGAGGATGGAGACAGAGCCAGCTGTACTGCCCCAGACCCTAGGGGAGGATGGAGACAGAGCCAGCTGTACTGCCCCAGACATTAGGGGAGGATGGAGACAGAGCCAACTGTACTGCCCCAGACATTAGGGGAGGATGGAGACAGAGCCAACTGTACTGCCCCAGACATTAGGGGAGGATGGAGACAGAGCCAACTGTACTGCCCCAGACATTAGGGGAGGATGGAGACAGAGCCAACTGTACTGCTCCAGACATTAGGGGAGGATGGAGACAGAGCCAGCTGTACTGCCCCAGACATTAGGGGAGGATGGAGACAGAGCCAACTGTACTGCCCCAGACATTAGGGGAGGATGGAGACAGAGCCAGCTGTACTGCCCCAGACATTAGGGGAGGATGGAAACAGAGCCAACTGTACTGCTCCAGACATTAGGGGAGGATGGAGACAGAGCCAGCTGTACTGCCCCAGACATTAGGGGAGGATGGAAACAGAGCCAACAGTACTGCCCCAGACATTAGGGGAGGATGGAGACGGAGCCAACTGTACTGCTCCAGACATTAGGGGAGGATGGAGACAGAGCCAGCTGTACTGCTCCAGACATTAGGGGAGGATGGAGACAGAGCCAGCTGTACTGCCCCAGACCCTAGGGGAGGATGGAGACAGAGCCAGCTGTACTGCCCCAGACATTAGGGGAGGATGGAGACAGAGCCAGCTGTACTGCTCCAGACATTAGGGGAGGATGGAGACAGAGCCAGCTGTACTGCCCCAGACCCTAGGGGAGGATGGAGACAGAGCCAGCTGTACTGCCCCAGACCCTAGGGGAGGATGGAGACAGAGCCAGCTGTACTGCCCCAGACCCTAGGGGAGGATGGAGACAGAGCCAGCTGTACTGCTCCAGACATTAGGGGAGGATGGAAACAGAGCCAGCTGTACTGCCCCAGACATTAGGGGAGGATGGAGACAGAGCCAGCTGTACTGCCCCAGACATTAGGGGAGGATGGAAACAGAGCCAACTGTACTGCTCCAGACATTAGGGAGGATGGAGACAGAGCCAGCTGTACTGCCCCAGACATTAGGGAGGATGGAAACAGAGCCAACAGTACTGCCCCAGACATTAGGGGAGGATGGAGACGGAGCCAACTGTACTGCTCCAGACATTAGGGGAGGATGGAGACAGAGCCAGCTGTACTGCTCCAGACATTAGGGGAGGATGGAGACAGAGCCAGCTGTACTGCCCCAGACCCTAGGGGAGGATGGAGACAGAGCCAGCTGTACTGCCCCAGACATTAGGGGAGGATGGAGACAGAGCCAGCTGTACTGCTCCAGACATTAGGGGAGGATGGAGACAGAGCCAGCTGTACTGCCCCAGACCCTAGGGGAGGATGGAGACAGAGCCAGCTGTACTGCTCCAGACATTAGGGGAGGATGGAGACAGAGCCAGCTGTACTGCCCCAGACCCTAGGGGAGGATGGAGACAGAGCCAGCTGTACTGCCCCAGACCCTAGGGGAGGATGGAGACAGAGCCAGCTGTACTGCTCCAGACATTAGGGGAGGATGGAAACAGAGCCAGCTGTACTGCCCCAGACATTAGGGGAGGATGGAGACAGAGCCAGCTGTACTGCCCCAGACATTAGGGGAGGATGGAGACAGAGCCAACTGTACTGCTCCAGACATTAGGGGAGGATGGAGACAGAGCCAGCTGTACTGCCCCAGACATTAGGGGAGGATGGAGACAGAGTCAACTGTACTGCCCCAGACATTAGGGGAGGATGGAGACGGAGCCAACTGTACTGCCCCAGACATTAGGGGAGGATGGAGACAGAGCCAACTGTACTGCTCCAGAATATTAGGGGAGGATGGAGACAGAGCCAGCTGTACTGCCCCAGACATTAGGGGAGGATGGAGACAGAGCCAACTGTACTGCCCCAGACATTAGGGGAGGATGGAGACAGAGCCAACTGTACTGCCCCAGACATTAGGGGAGGATGGAGACAGAGCCAACTGTACTGCTCCAGACATTAGGGAGGATGGAGACAGAGCCAGCTGTACTGCCCCAGACATTAGGGGAGGATGGAGACAGAGTCAACTGTACTGCCCCAGACATTAGGGGAGGATGGAGACGGAGCCAACTGTACTGCCCCAGACATTAGGGGAGGATGGAGACAGAGCCAACTGTACTGCTCCAGAATATTAGGGGAGGATGGAGACAGAGCCAGCTGTACTGCCCCAGACATTAGGGGAGGATGGAGACAGAGCCAACTGTACTGCCCCAGACATTAGGGGAGGATGGAGACAGAGCCAACTGTACTGCCCCAGACATTAGGGGAGGATGGAGACAGAGCCAACTGTACTGCTCCAGAATATTAGGGGAGGATGGAGACAGAGCCAGCTGTACTGCCCCAGACATTAGGGGAGGATGGAGACAGAGCCAGCTGTACTGCCCCAGACATTAGGGGAGGATGGAGACAGAGCCAGCTGTACTGCCCCAGACATTAGGGGAGGATGGAGACAGAGCCAAATGTACTGCCCCAGACATTAGGGGAGGATGGAGACAGAGCCAGCTGTACTGCCCCAGACATTAGGGGAGGATGGAGACAGAGCCAACTGTACTGCTCCAGAATATTAGGGGAGGATGGAGACAGAGCCAGCTGTACTGCCCCAGACATTAGGGGAGGATGGAGACAGAGCCAACTGTACTGCCCCAGACCCTAGGGGAGGATGGAGACAGAGCCAGCTGTACTGCCCCAGACATTAGGGGAGGATGGAGACAGAGCCAGCTGTACTGCCCCAGACATTAGGGGAGGATGGAGACAGAGCCAAATGTACTGCCCCAGACATTAGGGGAGGATGGAGACAGAGCCAACTGTACTGCCCCAGATCCTAGGGGAGGATGGAGACAGAGCCAACTGTACTGCCCCAGACCCTAGGGGAGGATGGAGACAGAGCCAACTGTACTGCCCCAGACATTAGGGGAGGATGGAGACAGAGCCAACTGTACTGCCCCAGACATTAGGGGAGGATGGAGACAGAGCCAACTGTACTGCCCCAGACCCTAGGGGAGGATGGAGACAGAGCCAACTGTACTGCTCCAGACATTAGGGGAGGATGGAGACAGAGCCAGCTGTACTGCTCCAGACATTAGGGGAGGATGGAGACAGAGCCAACTGTACTGCCCCAGACCCTAGGGGAGGATGGAGACAGAGCCAACTGTACTGCCCCAGACATTAGGAGAAGATGGAGACAGAGCAATCTTTATTACCATAGACATAGTTTGTGGTCATCACCATTAGACATGAATAATAACCTACCGAATCTCTATGGTCATTATGATCTACTAGCTAGGTCTGGAAACTCTATGGTGATTATTATCTACTAGCTAGGTCTGGAAACTATGGTCCTTAGGATCTACTAGCTAGGTCTGGATACTATGGTCCTTATGATCTACTAGATAAATCTGGAAACTATGGTGATTATTATCTACTAGCTAGGTCTGGAAACGCTATGGTCATTATGATCTACTAGCTATCTACTTCACTCCTCCATCAGTCTGGGCTCTCAGCTTCACTCCTCCATCAGTCTGGGCTCTCAGCTTCACTCCTCCATCAGTCTGGGCTCTCAGCTTCAGTCCTCCATCGGTCTGGACTCTCAATTTCACCATATCAGTCTGGGCTCTCAGCTTCACTCCTTCATCAGTCTGGACTCTCAATTTCACCATATCAGTCTGGGCTCTCAGCTTCACTCCTCCATCAGTCTGGGCTCCCATCTTCACTCCTCCATCAGTCTGGGCTCTCATCTTCACTCCTCCATCAGTCTGGGCTCTCAGCTTCACTCCTACATCAGTCTGGGGATGATGACAGCACTGACACAGATCACTGGGGTTCAGCAGGGCCAGATCATCTTGTCCTTATCTTGGCGCTTGTCGTATCCCATCTGGACTAGTGCAACTCTCTGTTGACTGGGCTCCCTGCTTGTGCCATCAGTGTGTGTTTGCATAGGGAGTGGTGTGTACTGCTAGAGGTGAAAGACCGACGTCTTTCTCAATAGGTTACGCCCACACACACACGGTCTGTAGGATCAGCAGCAAGATCTCTACCATGTGTGCAATTGGACCTTAATGAAATCTGTAGGCTTAACCCATCACTATAGTCAGAGGCTGAGAATGCATCCACCTACCACTACTAATACTTAAAGCAGTTGTAATGTAACCACACCGTACCCAGCCACGTCTCTGTCCACCCATCACTACTGGCTGTGTTAGTCATACCACTGCTTTTAGTACACACCCACTTCTACTATATTTAATGGAAAGAAAAACCTCACAAAGACAGAATTCCTTTTATAGGAATATTTTAATAGTTATTCAATGTTCTACATCTTACAGTACATATTATACAATAACAAACTTGGCTTAGTTATGGTACGAAGATCACTAACTGATCTTCAAAAAATAAAAACAAAAAAATGAACAAAAACATTAAAAAAAATAAATGAAAAACAGATTTACACTTCATATCACAAGCCTGACATGGGTCCGGAACACTGGACCAATAGCTAACATACAATTCAGTTCACGCAACGTTGAGAAAACGTTGTGCCATGTTTTGCCATAACGGTATGGTAATGTTACCATTGTTTGTGCAAACTGGGTACAAAACTTCAAGGGGGTTGTTCCTAAACTCGCTCCAGGGGGTTGTTCCTAAACTCGCTCCAGGGGGTTGTTCCTAAACTCGCTCCAGGGGGTTGTTCCTAAACTCGCTCCAGGGGGTTGTTCCTAAACTCGCTCCAGGGGGTTGTTCCTAAACTCGCTCCAGGGGGTTGTTCCTAAACTCGCTCCAGGGGGTTGTTCCTAAACTCGCTCCAGGGGGTTGTTCCTAAACTCGCTCCAGGGGGTTGTTCCTAAACTCGCTCCAGGGGGTTGTTCCTAAACTCGCTCCAGGGATAAAAGTCTTTTGGAAGACGAGGAATTTCCACTTTTTGCATCACATTTAGTGTTCAAATTATTATTTTAGAAATCTCCAACAAGTGAAATAAAAAGCTGCAGAACATTGAGGAAAAAACACAAAAATAAGTGCACTATTCCTCCAATAGTAGTGTTTTAATTTGAGGAAACTGCTAAGACATGAAAACGGCTAAAACATGAAAACTGCTAAGACATGACCACAGAGGTAAAAGAAAGAGTAAGAAAAAGAGGTGGATGTTTGAGTGGGTATTTAAACATACAAACACCATTTTGATGTGACGTAGTTGTGAAGAAATGAAGAGCAAAATACACAAAAACATCAACAACAAATTATCTTTTATCTTCTTTCACATTTTTTAAAAACTTATTCAGAGATGGAATGATACAAAAGGTGAAGGACTCATAAGTTGATAGCGAGCAAAAATACCTTCAAATATATCCTCCTTTGAGCTCTGCAGTTAAGTGTTAATCAGGGCTGGGGTCAGTTCCATGTCCACTCAGAATGAGTTGATATTCAGTTCCCTTCCTGAAATGACAACGTTGAAATGGAACTGACACGCACCCTGTTCATGACATCACTCACATCCAAAACACAGGCATGCAAACAAGTGTGAGCGAGAAAGTCAGAAACAAGCCCCCTCAGAGTGTGTGTGGGACACCGGACCCTCAGACTTGTGCTCTATGTATGAATAATAAACACCAAATTGCAGTTAAACCTTAAATAACACTTATGGTAAAAAGCGCTCAACTTTACACGGCTCAGGAAGTCCAACATATTCTGTTTCCTATTTTAGGCTGAGGTGTAGAATACTGGAGGGAACTCCTTTGCCCGTTCCAAAATTATCCCCTTTTTAGTTCCTCTTAAAGCATCAGATGGGTTTAAGCACCTACAGTAGCCTTCTGGAAGGTTCAGCAGAGTTGAACAACCATCTCTCTTCAACACATCCAAACGTCTCAGATCAACATGACGTGTGGAGGTAGAGGGTGATATAAGACTGGGCAACAGACTCTGGTTGGTTAGTGACCCCACATCCAGAGCCCAACCTCAGATAGGATTAGATTGTATTACATGAGACAGTCCTGCTTACTGTCATCTACATGGTTCCAGTCTGCCATTACACTTCACTTCTCATGACCTGTGTCATCACTTTATCTCTGCTATGAAGAGGTACCAACGCTTAAAGGGGGTGAGGGAGGGAGAGAAAAAGGGGGAGGGATGGTGTGAAGAAACAGCTGGAACACTGAGACACAGAGAGAGAAGAGACATCTGGAACACAGAGACACGGAGAGAGAGAGAGAGAGAGAGAGAGAGAGAGAGAGACAGAGAGAGAGAGACAGAGAGAGAGAGAGAGACAGAGAGAGACAGACAGAGACAGACAGAGAGAGAGAGACAGAGAGAGAGAGACAGAGAGAGAGAGACAGAGACAGAGAGAGAGAGAGAGAGACAGAGAGACAGAGAGAGAGAGACAGAGAGAGAGAGACAGAGAGAGAGAGACAGAGACAGAGAGAGAGAGAGAGAGAGACAGAGAGAGAGAGAGAGAGAGAGAGAGAGAGAGAGAGAGAGAGAGAGAGAGAGGAGACAGCTGGAACATAGAGACACAGAGAGAGAGAGAGAGAGAGGAGACAGCTGGAACATAGAGACACAGAGACACAGAGAGAGAGAGAGAGAGAGAGAGAGAGAGAGAGAGAGAGAGAGAGAGAGAGAGAGAGAGAGAGAGAGAGGAGACAGCTGGAAAATAGAGACAGAGAGAGGAGACTGCTGGAACACAGAGACACACCCAGAGAGAGGAGACGGCTGGAACACAGCGACACAGAGAGAGAGAGGAGACAGCTGGAACATAGAGACACAGAGAGAGAAGAGACAGCTGGAACACAGAGACAGAGAGAGAGGAGACAGCTGGAACAGAGACACAGAGAGAGAGAGGAGACAGCTGGAACACAGCGACACAGAGAGAGAGAGGAGACAGCTGGAACATAGAGACACAGAGAGAGAAGAGACAGCTGGAACACAGAGACACAGAGAGAGAAGAGACAGCTGGAACACAGAGACACAGAGAGAGAGGAGACAGCAGGAACAGAGACACACAGAGAGAGAGAGAGGAGACAGCTGGAACATAGAGACACAGAGAGAGAAGAGACAGCTGGAACACAGAGAGAGAGAAGAGACAGCTGGAACACAGAGAGAGAGAAGAAACAGCTGGAACACAGAGAGAGAGAAGAGACAGCTGGAACACAGAGACACAGAGAGAGAGAGAGGAGAGAGCTGGAACACAGAGCCACAGAGAGAGAGAGGAGACAGCTGGAACATAGAGACACAGAGAGAGAGAGAGGAGAGAGCTGGAACACAGAGACACACAGAGAGAGAGAGAGAGAGGAGACAGCTGGAACATAGAGACACACAGAGAGAGAGAGAGAGAGAGAGAGAGGAGACAGCTGGAACACAGAGACACACAGAGAGAGAGAGAGAGAGAGAGAGAGAGAGGAGACAGCTGGAACACAGACACACAGAGAGAGAGAGAGAGAGAGAGAGAGGAGACAGCTGGAACACAGAGACACACAGAGAGAGGGAGAGAGCTGGAACACAGAGCCACAGAGAGAGAGAGAGAGAGAGAGAGAGAGAGAGAGGAGAGAGCTGGAACACAGAGCCACAGAGAGAGTAAAATTGAGGAAGAGAGATATAGAATCAGATCAGTTCCAACCCCGATGGCAGGATGTGGAGGTCATTTTCAGACAGATCATGTTTGGAATAAACAAGTTACTAAAAATACACCACCAGAGTGATAGACAGAAATCAGACATTACTCTCTAGTCGCCCTCCTTCCTTCCTTCCTACCCTCTGGTTTTAGATTCTAAAGGTGGTGGATATCTTCATGTTAATTCAAGCACAGTAACACACAACCCCTCAGTGTATAAATAGACTGCATTGTGGTGCATGACGCTCCATGCTACACTACACCTGAATATGAACCAGCT
Source organism: Oncorhynchus keta (assembly GCF_023373465.1). NCBI lineage: Eukaryota > Metazoa > Chordata > Actinopteri > Salmoniformes > Salmonidae > Oncorhynchus > Oncorhynchus keta. The sequence goes on from NC_068438.1 coordinate 41,104,093, forward strand.
CAAAAGACCACGCAAGGAAAAACACGCCATCTTTTTCTTAACCTCAATGTGGAACAACAATGAAACAGTGGATGATTAAATAAATGCTCAGGAACAATAAGCCATTTTCTTATGTTGATATTTATACTAACTAGTACAAACATTATCAGGACTAAGGAACCCTTACTGAACCATTGATATCTATTGGTTTGTTTTCTTAAATGACAGTTGAAACTGCCTCCCTCTGTTTCACTACAAAGCCTAGCTACCTGGTACCTAGTAGAAATTATTGTTTCAGGTTTGTTTTATTATTGTGCAACGCTTCCTCGTGAAATTATTACAATAACTCTGATATGTACTGCTGACGCCTCAGAATACAGTAACAGTGAACTCTGATATGTACTGCTGACGCCTCAGAATACAGTAACAGTGAACTCTGATATGTACTGCTGACACCTCAGAATACAGTAACAGTGAACTCTGATATGTACTGCTGACACCTCAGAATACAGTAACAGTGAACTGATATGTACTGCTGACGCCACAGAATACAGTAACAGTGAACTCTGATATGTACTGCTGACGCCTCAGAATACAGTAACAGTGAACTCTGATATGTACTGCTGACGCCTCAGAATACAGTAACAGTGAACTCTGATATGTACTGCTGACACCTCAGAATACAGTAACAGTGAACTCTGATATGTACTGCTGACACCTCAGAATACAGTAACAGTGAACTGATATGTACTGCTGACGCCACAGAATACAGTAACAGTGAACTCTGATATGTACTGCTGACGCCTCAGAATACAGTAACAGTGAACTCTGATATGTACTGCTGACACCTCAGAATACAGTAACAGTGAACTCTGATATGTACTGCTGACACCTCAGAATACAGTAACAGTGAACTGATATGTACTGCTGACGCCACAGAATACAGTAACAGTGAACTCTGATATGTACTGCTGACGCCTCAGAATACAGTAACAGTGAACTCTGATATGTACTGCTGACGCCTCAGAATACAGTAACAGTGAACTCTGATATGTACTGCTGACGCAACAGAATACAGTAACAGTGAACTCTGATATGTACTGCTGACACCTCAGAATACAGTTACAGTGAACTCTGATATGTACTGCTGACGCCACAGAATACAGTAACAGTGAACTCTGATATGTACTGCTGACACCTCAGAATACAGTAACAGTGAACTCTGATATGTACTGCTGACGCAACAGAATACAGTAACAGTGAACTCTGATATGTACTGCTGACACCTCAGAATACAGTTACAGTGAACTCTGATATGTACTGCTGACGCCACAGAATACAGTAACAGTGAACTCTGATATGTACTGCTGAAACCTCAGAATACAGTAACAGTGAACTCTGATATGTACTGCTGAAACCTCAGAATACAGTAACAGTGATTCAAATGGATTGAGTCTGGATACACAGCCCATAATCCAGATTTAAGGATTATCAGGAATAAGAATTTTTAAATGATTTTAATTCTAAATTACTATAAAATAATTACTGTGCGGTAACCGTATAACGAGGCATGTTATCTTATTATTGCAGTTAACAACTTGATCTACTTTGATACACTGTAAATGCTTTGTAATTACCCGTGCCTCACAGATCCTAACTGTGATTCATACTTATCTATTAAAACCCTGAAACATGGTATACACTGTTCCCTGCTGCTGTCCCCCCCCCTGACCCACCTCTCTCCCTCCTGACCCTCCACTCCCCCCCCTGCTGACCCTCCACTCCCCCTGCTGACCCTCCACTCCCCCCCTGACCCACCTCTCTCCCTCCTGACCCTCCACTCCCCCTCCTGACCCTCCACTCCCCCTCCTGATGCTCCACTCCCCCTCCTGACCCTCCACTCCCCCCTCCTGATGCTCCACTCCCCCTCCTGACCCTCCACTCCCCCTCCTGACCCTCCACTCCCCCCCCCTGACCCACCTCTCTCCCTCCTGACCCTCCACTCTCCCTCCTGACCCTCCACTCCCCCTCCTGACCCTCCACTCTCCCTCCTGAGCCTCCACTCCCCCACCCCTGACCCACCTCTCTCCCTCCTGAGCCTCCACTCCCCCTGACCCACCTCTCTCCCTCCTGAGCCTCCACCCCCCTGACCCACCTCTCTCCCTCCTGAGCCTCCACCCCCCTGACCCACCTCTCTCCTTCCTGACCCACCTCTCCCCCCTCCTGACCCACCACTCCCCCTGACCCACCTCTCCCCCTCCTGACCCTCCACTCCCCCTCCTGACCCACCTCCCCCTGACCCACCTCTCTCCTTCCTGACCCACCTCTCCCCCTCCTGACCCACCACTCCCCGTCCTGACCCTCCACTCCCCCTCCTGACCCACCACTCCCTCCTGACCCACCACTCCCCTCCTGACCTTCCACTCCCCTCCTGACCCTCCACCCCCTCCTGACCCTCCACTCCCCCTCCTGACCCACTATTCCCCCTCCTGACCCTCCACTCCCCCTCCTGACCCATCACTCCCCCTCCCTCCTGACCCACCACTCTCCCTCCCTCCTGACCCTCCACTCCCCTCCTGACCCTCCACTCCCCCTCCTGACCCTCCACTCCCCTCCTGACCCACCACTTCCCCTCCTGACCCACCACTCTCCCTCCTGACCCTCCACTCCCCTCCTGACCCTCCACTCCCCCTCCTGACCCACCACTCCCCCTCCTGACCCACCACTCCCCTCCTGACCCACCACTCTCCCTCCCTCCTGACCCCCCACTCCCCCTCCTGCCCCACCCCTCCCCCTCCTGACCCTCCACTCCCCCTCCTGACCCTCCACTCCCCCTCCTGACCCACCACTCTCCCTCCCTTCTGACCCACCACTCTCCCTCCCTTCTGACCCTCCACTCCCCCTGCTGACCCTCCACTCCCCCTCCTGACCCTCCACTCCCCCTCCTGACCCTCCACTCCCCCTCCTGACCCTCCACTCCCCCTCCTGACCCTCCACTCCCCCTCCTGACCCCCACTCCCCCCTGACCCTCCACTCCACCTCCTGACCCTCCACTCCCCCTGACCCTCCACTCCCCCTCCTGACCCTCCACTCCACCTCCTGACCCTCCTCTGCCACGTCACCCTGCCCAGTGCTCCCATATCCCTTCAACTCCTAAACATGTTCCTCAATAAGCAATCAGTCCGAGTGGTGGTCTAATGTACTGTGTGTGTGTGTGTGTGTGTGTGTGTGTGTGTGTGTGTGTGTGTGTGTGTGTGTGTGTGTGTGTGTGTGTGTGTATGTGTGTGTGTGTATGTGTGTGTGTGTATGTATGTATGTATGTATGTGGGTGACTGTGTGCATGAACACATCCTGTACACACAGCTATATAAATATATTAACATTTTATAATTGATCAGTTTAAGCTAAATGACAAATGGCCTCTATATTGAGATGAATTCAGTAACTGGTAAGTACTTTGACCGTGTGATGCTGTACACCACGTCTTTACAGCCACACAGCAGATCTAGTCGTTACAGATCTAGTCAGATAGCGGATCTAGTCAGACAGTGGATCTAGACGTTGCAGATCTAGTCAGATAGGGGATCTAGTCAGACAGTGGATCTAGACGTTACAGATCTAGTCAGATAGCGGATCTGGACGTTACAGATCTAGTCAGATAGCGGATCTAGACGTTACAGATCTAGTCAGACAGTGGATCTAGACGTTACAGATCTAGTCAGATAGCGGATCTAGACGTTACAGATCTAGTCAGATAGCGGATCTAGTCAGACAGTGGATCTCGACGTTACAGATCTAGTCAGATAGCGGATCTAGTCAGACAGTGGATCTCGACGTTACAGATCTAGTCAGACAGTGGATCTAGACGTTACAGATCTAGTCAGACAGCGGATCTAGACGTTACAGATCTAGTCAGACAGCGGATCTAGACGTTACAGATCTAGTCAGACAGCGGATCTAGACGTTACAGATCTAGTCAGACAGCGGATCTAGACGTTACAGATCTAGTCAGACAGCGGATCTAGACGTTACAGATCTATCTAAGAAACAGCTAGCAGCTGGAAGACAACCCTTGTTATCAGAAGTGGAAGATGAACTGAAGATGAGAAGGAGAAGTGGAACAGAGATTGTGAACAAAGAGAAAAGAGGTTCCAAGACAGTGCTTTGTTGGAAAATGAAAAGGATTAAAACAAACAGAAAGACTGAAATCAAACCCCTGTGCTGACATCTAATCGTTAGGAAAATTTGGCAGCATAAATTGATGATGATGATGGCGTGATGATGAAGGTGGTGGTGGAAGTGTCCAGTACATTCCCACCATTGGATCTGGACCACACCAACAGAACACGGACCACAAGCAGAGCAACAGACACCCATGATTGGTCAATCACTCTGTGGAGTTCCAATGACAATGGAAAAATTGAAATAATGTAAAAAATTTAAAAAAATAAAGTTTAAAAAAATGAAATAAATAAAACAAGCAAAAGAAAGAAAACAACGTAACAAATTGACATATTGGCAAATCAAAGAAGAAGAAAAGAATCGTTGTGTAAAAAAAAATAAAAAATAAGCTTTTATAAAACACTACAGAATGCAGCAAGTGTCCGTTGCTCTTTAGTTTTGTTGTTGCAGACAGATGTGAGGTTGCCATGGTGACCATAAGAAGCCCGTGTAAGACTGGAGTAGTTGCATACGTTGGACTCCAGATCTGAAACGACAGAGACGGGACCCAGAGAAGGAGTTTAAAGACATTGGATTGATTGAGAGCGGAATGTGGACATTTGTAATTCTGAGATGACTTACCTCTCGGGGGCGGGGTCTACCAGTGGGGAGGGACATAGCTGTAACCAGGTGTGCCCTGGGACCGGTACTGTGGCATGGTGACGTGTTGGTGAGCACCCAGCTGAGCGTGCTGAGGCGTGGTCAACAGGGTTCCTACAGGACGACACATGCATCATCAGGGTAACATGTCATTTTGTCACTATCGTTTGGACCGTAACATAGGGCCTATATGACACAGACCAAACTAATACAACTTACACCAAAAACACAATCGTTTTAGCATAAGAATAATCCACTTTACATAGGAAATGAAATAGAATCATTTAAAAAAAGGTGTTTAATATGAAAATATATTTAATGTTCACGTGATGTCAACATGATGTAGCCACACCAGCTTCCTCAGTCATCCGTCCTACCTGCACTCATAGCCATGGTGGTCCCGGCAACCATCCCCATGGCAGCCATTCCGTTGTTTCTAGGGGCTTGGACCGGGGCGGGGTAGAGGGCCGAGGGCATGCTGTTTGGCTGAACCACTGTGGTGTGGTGGATTACATGAGGCTGAGGCTGAGCAGCATAAACAGGCTGGGTGTAATACGCCTACAGACACAGAGACAGAGGTTAGAGTGTGTCTGTGTTAGTGTGTGTCTGTGTGTGTTGATGTGTGTGTGCATGTGAGTAGTGTGTTGATTTACATAGGGCTGGGCAGCATACACTGGCTGGCCATAATACGCTGCTGCCTACAGGGAGACAGAGAGAGAGGTTAGGGTGTGTGTGTGTGTGCTTATCAGTACATAAAGGTCCTACTGAGGGTAGTAGACGTTCAGGGAGTAGGATGTGTGTGTACGCTGAGGTTAGGATTCTATATAGGTGTATGTGTGTGTGTTTGTATAGAAGCTGCTGAGGGTAGGAGTAGGGTGTGTGTGTGTGTGTGTGTGTGTGTGTTTGTGTGAAGGGTATGTGTGCTTACCTGTGCATATAAGTTCTGCAGGTTCTGCATGCTCTGCAGGTTCTGCATGCTCTGCATGTTCTGCTGGGGGTAGGCACTTCTGATAGGGTACATGGCTGTTTGGTAGGGGTTGGGGGAGGGGGAGTATGGCGGAGGGGCTCCGTTCGTCTGGGTGGGGGGCACTTTATACGGAGTACCCGCTGTAGTGTATCCTACACACACACACACACACACACACACACACACACACACACACACACACACACACACACACACACACACACACACACACACACACACACACACACACACACACACACACACACACACACACAGACAGAGAGAGAGAAAGAGAGATGAAACATAGATCCAGCGGCCAAGACATGTATAAGAGTAACAAATCCTTCCTCTCAGTCCTAATGTAGTACCTCAGCAGTGTTCATTTCATCAACAACAATAGTGACTCAAATATTTGTGAAACACCTATTTTTCAGTGGCAATTGACGAGACTTTAACTGACTAAATAGACCCAGAAAAAAAAAACTAAATTAAAATGATTTCAGTTGACTAAAACGTGACAAAATCATCTCTGTGACCAAAATCAGACGTGTAAATGGACTGGACAAGAGGTTTTGGAGAGATTGAGAGCTTTTCAGAAATGACCCATAATGACCCATAATAACCCACTGGCTCTATGTTTTGTTTCTTTCCTATCGTCCATTCATGAAGCATATAGTGGTCCGCTCTAACACCGGGCTACTTGCAGACCAGACCATTAACCATATGTTCAGGACACGCCTTGTTCAGTCATGTTACCTCATTAGGAAGCTACAGCTAACAACCTGCATTCAGCAGGATGCAACGTTCTGGAACATTCAGATAGACATATGGTATGTAGAACAAACATGCCTATGACATGTTGAATAAGGAATAACGTTAGAAATTCTGATAATAGACCTATCTTCAAATATGTTGCTCGGACAAGGCTATGCATGCTTGTGCACATGGAAGTCAGTGATTTATGTTTACTTTAGTTTAATGAGGCAATACAAATCTGATGTGACTTTGGCCCACTGTTTTTGTCATTTTGACAATAACTAGACTAAATCATTATTCAAATGACAAAACATGTGAATAAGACTTGATAATTTAGTCAAAATGACTACGACTAGAGAAAATTAAAAAAAATAGTGCAAAAATGAACACGGCAATAGAATGCAATCCAGTCAGAGTATGACTAGTCAATGTCTCCCCCTAGTGGTAGAGCCTCATCATTACAGTATCCAAGTGGTAAAAGCCTCATCACTACAGTCTCCTCCTAGTGGTGTAGCCTCATCATTACAGTCTCCTCCTAGTGGTGTAGTCTCATCATTACAGTCTCCTCCTAGTGGTAGAGCCTCATCACTACAGTCTCCTCCTAGTGGTAGAGTCTCATCATTACAGTCTCCTCCTAGTGGTAGAGCCTCATCATTACAGTCTCCTCCTAGTGGTAGAGTCTCATCATTACAGTCTCCTCCTAGTGGTAGAGACTCATCATTTCAGAATCCTCCTAGTGGTAGAGCCTCATCACTACAGTCTCCTCCTCGTGGTAGAGTCTCATCAATACAGTCTCCAAGTGGTAGAGTGTCATCGTTACCAGTCTCCTAGTGGTAGAGTCACATCATTACAGTCTCCTCCTAGTGGTGGAGCCTCATCACTACAGTCTCTTAGTGGTAGAGCCTCATCACTACAGTCTCCTCCTAGTGGTAAAGCCTCATCACTAGAGTCTCATCCTTGTGGTAAAGCCTCATCACTACAGTCTCCTAGTGGTAGAGCCTCATCACTACAGTCTCCTAGTGGCGTAGCCTCATCATTACAGTCTCCTCCAAGTGGAAGAGCCTCATCACTACAGTCTCCTCCTAGTGGTAGAGTCTCATCACTACAGTCTCCTCCTAGTGGTAGAGACTCATCATTACAGTCTCCTCCTAGTGGTAGAGCCTCATCACTACAGTCTCCTCCTAGTGGTAGAGTCTCATCATTACCAGTCTCCTAGTGGTAGAGTCACATCATTACAGTCTCCTCCTAGTGGTGGAGCCTCATCACTACAGTCTCTTCGTGGTAGAGCCTCATCACTACAGTCTCCTCCTAGTGGTAAAGCCTCATCACTAGAGTCTCATCCTTGTGGTAAAGCCTCATCACTACAGTCTCCTAGTTGTAGAGCCTCATCACTACAGTCTCCTAGTGGTAAAGCCTCACACTACAGTCTCCTAGTGGTTTAGTCTAATCATTACAGTCTCCTCCTAGTGGTAAAAAGCCTCATCACTACTGTCTCCTAGTGGTAGAGCATTACTAGTCTCCTAGTGGTAGAGCCTCATCACTACAGTCTCCTAGTGGTAAAGCCTCAAACTACAGTCTCCTAGTGGTAGAGTCTCATCATTACATTCTCCTCCTAGTGGTAAAAAGCCTCATCACTACAGTCTCCTAGTGGTAGAGCATTACTAGTCTCCTAGTGGTAGAGCCTCATCACTACAGTCTCCTAGTGGTAAAGCCTCATCACTACAGTTTCCTAGTGGTAGAGCCTCATCACTACAGTATCCTAGTGGTGGAGCCTCATCACTACAGTCTCCTAGTGGTAGAGCCTCATCACTACAGTCTCCTAGTGGTAAAGCCTCATAACTACAGTCTCCTAGTGGAAGAGCCTCATCATTACATTCTCCTCCTAGTGGTAAAAAGCCTCATCACTACAGTCTCCTAGTGGTAGAGCCTCATCACTACAGTCTCCTAGTGGTAGAGCCTCATCACTACAGTATCCTAGTGGTGGAGCCTCATCACTACAGTCTCCTAGTGGTAGAGCCTCATCACTACAGTCTCCTAGTGGTAAAGCCTCATAACTACAGTCTCCTAGTGGAAGAGCATTACTAGTCTCTCCAAGTGGTAGAGCCTCATCACTACCGTCTCATCCTAGTGGTAAAGCCTCATCACTACAGTCTCCTAGTGGTAAAGCCTCATCACTACAGCCTCCTAGTGGTGGAGCATTACTAGTCTCCTAGTGGTAGAGCCTCATCACTAGTCTCCTAGTGGTAAAGCCTCATCACTACAGTCTCCTAGTGGTAGAGCCTCATCACTAGTCTCCTAGTGGTAAAACCTCATCACTACAGTCTCCTAATGGTAAAGCCTCATCACTACAGTCTCCTAGTGGTAAAACCTCATCACTACAGTCTCCTAGTGGTAGAGCCTCATCACTACAGTCTCCTAGTGGTAGAGCCTCATCACTACAGTCTCCTAGTGGTAAAACTTCATCACTACAGTCTCCTAGTGGTAAAGCCTCATCACTACATTCTCCTAGTGGTAGAGCATTACTAGTCTCCTAGTGGTAAAGCCTCATCACTACAGTCTCCTAGTGGTAGAGCATTACTAGTCTCCAAGTGGTAGAGCCTCATCACTACCGTCTCATCCTAGTGGTAAAGCCTCATCACTACAGTCTCCTAGTGGTAAAGCCTCATCACTACAGCCTCCTAGTGGTGGAGCATTACTAGTCTCCTAGTGGTAGAGCCTCATCACTAGTCTCCTAGTGGTAAAACCTCATCACTACAGTCTCCTAATGGTAAAGCCTCATCACTACAGTCTCCTAGTGGTAAAGCCTCATCACTAGTCTCCTAGTGGTGGAGCCTCATCACTACAGTCTCCTAGTGGTAAAGCCTCATCACTACAGTCTCCTCCTAGTGGTAAAGCCTCATCACTACAGCCTCCTAGTTGTAGAGCCTCATCACTACATTCTCCTAGTGGTAGAGCCTCATCACTACAGCCTCCTAGTTGTAGAGCCTCATCACTACATTCTCCTAGTGGTAAAGCCTCATCACTACAGTCTCCTCCTAGTGGTAAAGCCTCATCACTACAGCCTCCTAGTGGTAGAGCCTCATCACTACATTCTCCTAGTGGTAAAGCCTCATCACTACAGTCTCCTCCTAGTGGTAAAGCCTCATCACTACATTCTCCTAGTGGTAGAGCCTCATCACTAGTCTCCTCCTAGTGAAAGTCACCCAGTAAAATACTACTTGAGTAAAAGTCCAACAGTTTTTGGTTTTAAATATACTTAAGTATCAAAAGTAAAAAATAAAAAGTAAAAAATAAACATATAAACCATTTAAAATTCTTTATATTAAGCAAAGCAGACGGCACAATATTTTTTTTGTTGTTTTTTTAATTGACGGATAGTCAGGGGGCACATTCCAACACTCAGACATAATTTACAAACGCAGCACAAGTGAGTCTGCCAGATCAGAGGCATGGGGATGACCAGCGATGTTCTCATGATAAGTGTGTGAATTGGACCATTTTCCTGTCAAAATGTAACGAGTACTTCTCAGGGAAAATGTATGGAGTAAAAAGTACTTTATTTTCTTTAGGTTAGTAGTGAAGTAAAAGTTGGCAAAAATATAAATAGTAAAGTAAAGTACAGATACTCCAAAAACGTCTTAAAGTAGTACTTTATTGTATTTTTACACCCCTGAGTATAGGCATTAGGCATCTAAAATATTGCTTCCTCCTGTCCCAAGTTTTCAGGTTAGAACAGGGAAAGGAAATGAAGCCACTGACATGATTTAGATCCACCACATGAATTACACAATATCTTATTAGCTACTTATATTGCTTTATGCTACATACATTAAACTATTAGGCTATATATAGTGGGTTATTGAGATGTGCCTATGGTTATCCTAGGACTGCACTATAGACCTCTTTACAGTGCCGCACGAGGCCGATGCGCACACCTTGGAAGGCAGCAACAAAAGCCTCTATTTACAAGCTGCGTTTGAGTGCATTTCTCACTACTTTTGGATTATAATTGGATTTTAAGGCTCGTATGAATGTCCTGCTTCATATAATGTTTGTGTCATCATCGCAAATCAACTGCATTATACTGCATTATACTGCATTATACTACATTATACTTCTTCTTCTTCTTTCTTCTAAAAAACAACTTCAACCAGTAATATTGCTCTTTGGCTAGCTTTTGCTACAGCCTATATCAATGAACGTTAGCATTCTAGCTAACAACCACTGCATCCAAAATAGTTATTTTGAAAAGATCACAACCAAATATAATCTTCAAGCAAATATAATCTTCAAGCAAAAACAAAACATAATTGTAAGTGTACAAGAACCCAAGAAAGTTATTTTGTTTTGAAGTAATAGAGCATAAATTTAGGCTGTTGTGAATGGGCGCAGAAGGAGATGGCTTCTTACTGCCACCATGAGTCGCACGCATCTGTGCATGACGTCAGTGTGTCGTGTGCTGGAAAAGGGTCTCTTTGTGTAGTACTCTGCTAGAACCACCAGGGGATAGCTGACTACTCTATACCAGGGGTCTCCGACCTTTTCTAGCATGAGAGCTACTTTAAAATAATGAAATATGTCGAGAGCTCATTCAAGCTTTCAAATAGGCACATTATTCTCTTCTCTTCTGGGTCCTTAGCGTACAAGAGAAAGTAGTGCAGTGTTTTCTGTCAATATACCTGTTCAAATAAAGGTTAATAAACAACTCTAAGGGGGTCCTATAAAATCAGTTTTATATATTCCCAAATGATGTTGTTTTCTCAGTTGTACATTTCCTGGTTTTAGATCGATTTTATATTTCACTCTCAAAATTACAATTGTTTATAGAGAAAATATGCAATTGGAGTCCATGTCAATGCTTAAATAAAACAAACACGTTTAGATTTGAGTGTAATTCCCCTTTAATTTCGCATCTGGCCCTTTAATTGCTCAGCTAACGAGTGAGGAATGTGCCGGTCTAGCAATGGTTCAGTACTGCTGCTGCTCATTTCATGGCAAAGTTTACAAATAATAAATAATAGATAAATGATAAACACTGAACAAAAATATAAACGCAACATGTAAAGTGCTGGTCCCATGTTTCGTGAGCTGAAATAAAAGATTCCAGAAATGTTCCATACGCACAAAAGGTTTATTTCTCTCAAATTTTTGTGCACAAATTTGTTTACATCCCTGTTAGTGAGCATTTCTCCTTTGCCAAGATAATCCATCCACCTGACAGGTGTGGCATATCAAGAAGCTGAATAAACAGCATGATCATTACACTGGAGCACTTTGTGCTGGGGACAATTAAAGGCCACTAAAATGTGCAGTTTTGTCACAACACAATGCCACAGATGTCTCAAGTTGAGGGAGCATGCAATTGGCATGCTGACTGCAGGAATGCCTATGAGAGCTGTTGCCAGACAAATGAAGGTTAATTTCTCTACCATAAGCCGCTGCCAATGTTGTTTTAAAGAATTTGGCAGTATACCCAACTGGCCTCAAACCGCAGACCACGTAAATGGCGTCGTGTGGGCGAGCGGTTTGCTGATGTCAACGTTGTGAACAGAGTGCCCCATAGTGGCGTGGGAATTATGGTATGGGCAGGCATAAGCTACGAACACAATTGCATTTTATTGATGGCAATTTGAATGCACAGAGATACTGTGACGAGATCCCGAGACCCATTGTTGTGCCATTCATCCGCCGTCATCACCTCATGTTTCACCATGATAATGCACGGCCCCATGTCGCAAATATCTGTACACAATTCCAGGAAACTGAAAATGTCCTAGGTTTTCCATGGCCTGCATAGTCACCAGACATGACACCCATTGAGCATGTTTGGGACGCTCCGAATTGATGTGTACGACAGCGTGTTCCAGTTCCCGTCAATATCAAGCAACTTCGCACAGCCATTGAAGAGGAGTGGGACAACATTCCCCAGGCCACAATCCCTATCTTTTTATAAGGTATCTGTGACCAACAGATGCATATCTGTATTCCCAGTCATGTGAAATCCATAGGTTAGTGGCTAATTAATTTATTTCAATTGACTGATATCCTTATATGAACTGTAACTCAGTAAAATCTTTGTAATTGTTGCGTTTACATTTTTGTTCAGTGTACTTATTATATAATTCTGCCAGGTAAGCATACTTTGCAGTTAACATTTAATTGAGAAGGGGAAAGAATTTCTGTCAACCTACATCAACTGGCTACAGACAGACTGATAGACAAACGTGTGCATCCCAGACAGACAGGGGCAATATTTATGGAAATGTATTGGCAGATTTTGAGTTAAGCTTTTTTTTAAAGCAAATAGCGGCTAACCGGGGGTGGGATAAAGTCAATGTTGTGTTGATTAGATAAAAGCTGGAAGCTTGCGTTGTCTGATACTTGTGAGATTTGATTGACAGTTTGGGGGGAAATCATAACAAATTGCATGTACTTTCAGAATTGTTTGGTGAGCTACTCATATGTGGGAAGGGAGCTACTGGTGGTTCCCCATTGACCTGTTGGGGGACCCCTGCTCTATGCATTTTTGTAGTACACGAGTAGTACTTTGTGTAGTAATCTGTTAGAACCACCAGGGGGCAGCTGAAGATCATGCTGCGCTGCTCAGAGGATTATAGAACACAAAGCCAAGGAAAGACACAGGAACAAAGAGAGCGAGGAGCTCCACCGTGCATCACCATCAGCCAGCTCTGAATGGCAATTACACAAGCATCAGCCGATATCAGTCTGTGTTATTGTGTCCAGTCTGAAGGCCATGGGTGAATGAATATTATGTGGACAATATATGAATCAATTTGTTACCCTCTAAATATGACTTAAGGGGGGTCGGCTATTCAGAACGTTGAAGTCTAGTGCTGTAGAAGAAAACATGTAGTCCTCAAGTAACCCACCAGAGAATCACTAGGGCCGGAAGGTGGAGATGAGACAAGGTTGTTAGCTACAGATTACGGGAAAAGAAAATTAAAAGCCACTTGTATCTCCGGATGCAATCATTTATTCGCCAAGCTGTCTTCTCCAGGGTAGCTTTAGATTTCTACCAAACAATGGAACATCCTTCGCCAAACCTTGGACACAATCACCTGAACTCTACATGGGGCGGCAGGGTAGCCTAGTGGTTAGAGCGTTGGACTAGTAAGTAAGTAAGTTCAAACCCCCGAGCTGACAAGGTACAAATCTGTCGTTCTGAACAGGCAGTTAACCCACTGTTCCTAGGCCGTCATTGAAAATAAGAATTTAAATAAAGGTCAAATAAAAAAATACACATTGATGTCCTAGTCTAGTGGGTCTGCTGGTCCACTAACACAGTGTGTGGAGCATGAGGACCACTGCTAGCCCATCTGCTGTGATCACAGACAGGGGGGGACAGACAGACAAGAGCACAGACAGGGGGACAAACGCTCCCATCAGGGAAGCTGTCAGTCACTATCATTCAGAATATATACTGGCCAGCAATGCCTTTACCCTCCACCTTCTAGACCAGGGATGAGCAACTTTGAAGTGGGTGGGAGCCACAAAAAAGCTGAACTCATCACCAGGGGCCACAGTTGCTCGCACGTCTGCGTACTCACATCCATTTGGTCTGCATACTCATATATGTATATGTTGGAGAGAATTGTTCGGAGTTCTTAATATGATAGTGAGACTGCTAACAAAATGAATGGGGGCCCCCCCCGGCCAGTAATTCGACCATGATTGCTAAGTTTAGATAGCTGGCCGCTAGGCTAACTTAACAATCTAAAAAAATGTTAGCTTACATGGGCTAATTGAGTGACTGACACAGCAAGAGAAAAACTGCTGATACACAACCACATTTCTAAATTCCTACTACTATTCTAACTCTCATTGTACACTCAACGGAACGACTTGATTAGTGTAGTGCCAACAACGCAGCTACTGCCAGCTAGCCTACTTTAGCAGTACTGTATCATTTTAATCATTTTAGTCAATAAGATTCTTGCTACGTAAGCTTAACTTTCTGAACATTCGAGACGTGTAGTCCACTTGTCATTCCAATTTCCTTGCATTAGCGTAGCCTTTTCTGTAGCCTGTCAACTATATGTCTGTCTATCCCTGTTCTCTCCTCTCTGCACAGACCATACAAACGCTCCACACCGCGTGGCCGCGACCACCCTAATCTGGTGGTCCCAGCGCGTACGACCCACGTGGAGTTCCAGGTCTCCGGTAGCCTCTGGAACTGCCGATCTGCGGCCAACAAGGCAGAGTTCATCTCAGCCTATGCCTCCCTCCAGTCCCTTGACTTCTTGGCACTGACGGAAACATGGATCACCACAGATAACACTGCTACTCCTACTGCTCTCTCCTCGTCCGCCCACGTGTTCTCGCACACCCCGAGAGCTTCTGGTCAGCGGGGTGGTGGCACCGGGATCCTCATCTCTCCCAAGTGGTCTTTCTCTCTTTCTCCCCTTACCCATCTGTCTATTGCCTCCTTTGAATTCCATGCTGTCACAGTTACCAGCCCTTTCAAGCTTAACATCCTTATCATTTATCGCCCTCCAGGTTCCTCGGAGAGTTCATCAATGAGCTTGATGCCTTGATAAGCTCCTTTCCTGAGGACGGCTCACCTCTCACAGTTCTGGGCGACTTTAACCTCCCCACGTCTACCTTTGACTCATTCCTCTCTGCCTCCTTCTTTCCACTCCTCTCCTCTTTGACCTCACCCTCTCACCTTCCCCCTACTCACAAGGCAGGCAATACGCTTGACCTCATCTTTACTAGATGCTGTTCTTCCACTAACCTCATTGCAACTCCTCCAAGTCTCCGACCACTACCTTGTATCCTTTTCCCTCTCGCTCTCATCCAACACTTCCCACACTGCCCCTACTCGGATGGTATCGCGCCGTCCCAACCTTCGCTCTCTCTCCCCGCTACTCTCTCCTCTTCCATCCTATCATCTCTTCCCTCTGCTCAAACTTTCTCCAACCTATCTCCTGATTCTGCCTCCTCAACCCTCCTCTCCTCCCTTACTGCATCCTTTGACTCTCTATGTCCCCTATCCTCCAGGCCGGCTCGGTCCTCCCTCCCGCTCCGTGGCTCGACGACTCATTGCGAGCTCACAGAACAGGGCTCCGGGCAGCCGAGCGGAAATGGAGGAAAACTCGCCTCCCTGCGGACCTGGCATCCTTTCACTCCCTCCTCTCTACATTTTCCTCCTCTGTCTCTGCTGCTAAAGCCACTTTCTACCATTCTAAATTCCAAGCATCTGCCTCTAACCCTAGGAAGCTCTTTGCCACCTTCTCCTCCCTCCTGAATCCTCCCCCCTCCTCCCTCTCTGCAGATGACTTCGTCAACCATTTTGAAAAGAAGGTCGATGACATCCGATCCTCGTTTGCTAAGTCAAACGACACCGCTGGTTCTGCTCACACTGCCCTACCCTATGCTCTGACCTCTTTCTCCCTCTCTCTCCAGATGAAATCTCGCGTCTTGTGACGGCCGGCCGCCCAACAACCTGCCCGCTTGACCCTATCCCTCCTCTCTTCTCCAGACCATTTCCGGAGACCTTCTCCCTTACCTCACCTCGCTCATCAACTCATCCCTGACCGCTGGCTACGTCCCTCCCGTCTTCAAGAGAGCGAGAGTTGCACCCCTTCTGAAAAAACCTACACTCGATCCCTCCGATGTCAACAACTACAGACCAGTATCCCTTCTCTCTTTTCTCTCCAAAACTCTTGAGCGTGCCGTCCTTGGCCAGCTCTACCGCTATCTCTCTCAGAATGACCTTCTTGATCCAAATCAGTCAGGTTTCAAGACTAGTCATTCAACTGAGACTGCTCTTCTCTGTATCACGGAGGCGCTCCGCACTGCTAAAGCTAACTCTCTCCTCTGCTCTCATCCTTCTAGACCTATCGGCTGCCTTCGATACTGTGAACCATCAGATCCTCCTCTCCACCCTCTCCGAGTTGGGCATCTCCGGCGCGGCCCACGCTTGGATTGCGTCCTACCTGACAGGTCGCTCCTACCAGGTGGCGTGGCGAGAATCTGTCTCCTCACCACGCGCTCTCACCACTGGTGTCCCCAGGGCTCTGTTCTAGGCCCTCTCTTATTCTCGCTATACACCAAGTCACTTGGCTCTGTCATAACCTCACATGGTCTCTCCTATCATTGCTATGCAGACGACACACAATTAATCTTCTCCTTTCCCCTTCTGATGACCAGGTGGCGAATCGCATCTCTGCATGTCTGGCAGACATATCAGTGTGGATGACGGATCACCACCTCAAGCTGAACCTCAGCAAGACGGAGCTCCTCTTCCTCCCGGGAAGGACTGCCCGTTCCATGATCTCGCCATCACGGTTGACAACTCCATTGTGTCCTCCTCCCAGAGCGCTAAGAACCTTGGCGTGATCCTGGACAACACCCTGACGTTCTCAACTAACATCAAGGCGGTGTCCTGTTCCTGTAGGTTCATGCTCTACAACATCCGCAGAGTACGACCCTGCCTCACACAGGAAGCGGCGCAGGTCCTAATCCAGGCACTTGTCATCTCCCGTCTTGACTACTGCAACTCGCTGTTGGCTGGGCTCCCTGCCTGTGCCATTAAACCCCTACAACTCATCCAGAACGCCGCAGCCCGTCTGGTGTTCAACCTTCCCAAGTTCTCTCACGTCACCCCGCTCCTCCGCTCTCTCCACTGGCTTCCAGTTGAAGCTCGCATCCGCTACAAGACCATGGTGCTCGCCACGGAGCTGTGAGGGGAACGGCACCTCAGTACCTCCAGGCCCTGATCAGGCCCTACACCCAAACAAGGGCACTGCGTTCATCCACCTCTGGCCTGCTCGCCTCCCTACCACTGAGGAAGTACAGTTCCCGCTCAGCCCAGTCAAAACTGTTCGCTGCTCTGGCCCCCAATGGTGGAACAAACTCCCCCTCACGACGCCAGGACAGCGGAGTCAATCACCACCTTCCGGAGACACCTGAAACCCCACCTCTTCAAGGAATACCTAGGATAGGGTAAGTAAGGGTAAGTAATCCTTCTCCCCCCTTCTCTCCCCCAACAAGATGCAAGTGGCTGTTCCACTGGTTGTCATAGGTGTTTGCACCAATTTGCAAGTCGCTCTGGATAAGAGCGTCTGCTAAATGACTTAAATGTAATGACTTAAATGTAAATGATTTAGACAGCGACTGATCTGATTGACAGCTACAGTAGTAACTCCTCTACCTCCTAGAGCTAGCTGACAGCTACAGTAGTAACTACCTCCTAGAGCTAGCTGACAGCTACAGTAGTAACTCCTCTACCTCCTAGAGCTAGCTGACAGCTACAGTAGTAACTACCTCCTAGAGCTAGCTGATAGCTACAGTAGTAACTACCTCCTAGAGCTAGCTGATAGCTACAGTAGTAACTACCTCCTAGAGCTAGCTGACAGCTACAGTAGTAACTACCTCCTAGAGCTAGCTGATAGCTACAGTAGTAACTACCTCCTAGAGCTAGCTGACAGCTACAGTAGTAACTACCTCCTAGAGCTAGCTGACAGCTACAGTAGTAACTACCTCCTAGAGCTAGCTGATAGGGGCGGCAGGGTAGCCTAGTGGTTAGAGCGTCGGACTAGTAACTGAAAGGTTTCATGTTCAAATCCCCGAGCTGACAAGGTTCAAATCTGTCGTTCTGCTCCTGAACAGGCAGTTAACCCACTGTTTCTAGGCCGTCATTGAAAAAAAGAATTTGTTCTTAACTGACTTGCCTAGTTAAATAAAGGTAAAATATATATATATATTATTTTTTTGAATAGCTACAGTAGTAACTACCCCCTAGAGCTAGCTGACAGCTACAGTAGTAGCTACCTCCTAGAGTGAGCTGATAGCTACAGTAGTAACTACCTCCTAGAGCGAGCTGATAGCTACAGTAGTAACTACCTCCTAGAGCTATCTGTAGTAGCTACCTCCTAGAGCAGTAGTAGCTACCTCCTAGAGCTAGCTGACAGCTACAGTAGTAACTACCTCCTAGAGCTAGCTGACAGCTACAGTAGTAACTACCTCCTAGAGCTAGCTGACAGCTACAGTAGTAACTACCTCCTAGAGCTAGCTGACAGCTACAGTAGTAACTACCTCCTAGAGCTAGCTGACAGCTACAGTAGTAACTACCTCCTAGAGCTAGCTGACAGCTACAGTAGTAACTACCTCCTAGAGCTAGCTGATAGGGGCGGCAGGGTAGCCTAGTGGTTAGAGCGTCGGACTAGTAACTGAAAGGTTTCATGTTCAAATCCCCGAGCTGACAAGGTTCAAATCTGTCGTTCTGCTCCTGAACAGGCAGTTAACCCACTGTTTCTAGGCCGTCATTGAAAAAAAGAATTTGTTCTTAACTGACTTGCCTAGTTAAATAAAGGTAAAATATATATATATATTATTTTTTTGAATAGCTACAGTAGTAACTACCCCCTAGAGCTAGCTGACAGCTACAGTAGTAGCTACCTCCTAGAGTGAGCTGATAGCTACAGTAGTAACTACCTCCTAGAGCGAGCTGATAGCTACAGTAGTAACTACCTCCTAGAGCTATCTGATAGCTACAGTAGTAGCTACCTCCTAGAGCTAGCTGACAGCTACAGTAGTAACTACCTCCTAGAGCTAGCTGACAGCTACAGTAGTAACTACCTCCTAGAGCTAGCTGACAGCTACAGTAGTAACTACCTCCTAGAGCTAGCTGACAGCTACAGTAGTAACTACCTCCTAGAGCTAGCTGACAGCTACAGTAGTAACTACCTCCTAGAGCTAGCTGACAGCTACAGTAGTAACTACCTCCTAGAGCTAGCTGACAGCTACAGTAGTAACTACCTCCTAGAGCTAGCTGACAGCTACAGTAGTAACTACCTCCAAGAGGTTGGGTGTGTGTTCTTACCTGGTGGGTACCCTGGACTACCCGTTTGGTAGAGGTTAGGTGTGTGTGTGTTCTTACCTGGTGGGTACCCTGGACTACCCGTTTGGTAGAGGTTAGGTGTGTGTGTGTTCTTACCTGGTGGGTACCCTGGACTACCCGTTTGGTAGAGGTTGGGTGTGTGTGTGTTCTTACCTGGTGGGTACCCTGGACTACCCGTTTGGTAGAGGTTAGGTGTGTAGGTGGGAGCAGCAGTAGGGTAACCTCCTGGGTAGCCTACAGACACAGGACAAGAGAGAGTCTTAAGGTGCCTGCATGCTTCCCATCTGAAACAGTTTGTGCATATAGTTTGACAATTTTTGTTTGTTTTGGTCTCCGGGCAAGTTTTTCCCCTGGCTGTTTTTTCCGGAAGTCCACGCCCTTTCTTCAATGATTGGTCACCAGTAGGGATTCTTCAATTAAGTGATGGTTGTCATTCAACGAGAGAAAACACATTTTTACACTTGAAAAATACGGCACCAAACATCTTAAGATGTAACATTTTGCGATTAAGACCTCCCCAGCAAAAACAGTCAACCATTAATTACATATTTCTTGATTTATCTTAGATTGAATCGGACTATTTTGAGAAAGTGCTCCTGGTTATGTGTTTGGTACGGCGTCTCAAGGAGGGACACACAGTATTAGTACCCTTTTCTTCTTGTTTTTCAGGGGAACATATTTTAAGAGAGTATGAGAGCACAGATGTTCACTTCGCCTAGCCGAGTTCTGCTAGGTGCAAACCCAACCTATGTATGCTGACGCCTTGAGAGAGCGGGAGAGACACCACTAGGTAGAGAGTGGGTAGTTACTTAGCAGGATGTGCACAGATGGTGATCATTACACATTGTCGGTCTCAATAACACACACTCGGATGAACGCAACACACACACTGGCATTCAACACACTCTGGGGTGAATGTACAATTGTAAATGTTGACATGTGAATAGATGCATACAAAGAAACCCCTTAACCTTGGACACACAGCTATGACCTGTAGGGAGGGGTGTGTGTGTGTGTATAAGGCCTGTCTCGGTCTTAATGTATGTATGCATATGGCTCTAAAACACAGCAGGAGGGAGAGAGCTCTCATGCTGAGTTAACACCTGTGTCGGTCTCTGTGTGTGTGTGTGTGTGTGTGTGTGTGTGTGTGTGTGTGTGTAGACAGAACATAGTGCCTGTGTCACAAAGAAAAGAAAAGCCACACACACTAGGAGCTCAGACGCAATAATTGAATAACCTAATATCCAACTGTCTTCATCTGGGTATTATACCCTGATGAAGACAGCTTGTCTGTCGAAACGTTGGATACTAGGTTATTCAACAGCATCTGAGCTCCTAGAGTGTGCGGCTCTCCTTTAATTTCTCCAGTGTTCTACTTCGCAGGTGTGCGTTTATCACGCCTCCAGATTAGTCTGTGTCAAAAAGAACACACTGCAAAGTGCATAAACAAATGCAGATCGTGTCCTGATTTTTTGTTCAGCAGTCTACAGCAGGTTGAATAGTGTCGGTTCTAACTCTTCATTACACATATGGTTAACACACTGTCTGGTCCCAGTTGTCTGGTTGTGTGAAACACCTAAGTGGAGACAGCTAATTGTTTCACCAATTAGCAGACATTACAACCCCCCACTCTAACCACTAACGAGACACTGTGTCGGAGGAGGGTGAGAAATGAGAGGAGGAAGGAGAGGGAACGATGAATAAAAGAGTGTAAATTAAGGAAGTAGACACAGAAGAGCAGGAAGAGAGAAAGAGGATATATAGTATGTACACTATATAGACACAAAGGTAGGTGGACACCCCTTCAAATGAGTGGATTTGGTTATTTCAGCCACCTGCTGACAGGTGTGTTAAATCAAGCACACGCAAGCACATGCAATCTCCACAGACAAACATTGGCAGTGGATTTGCCTTACTGAAGAGCTCAGTGGAGCGAGCGGTCGCATCCGCACTTCGCTCCGCAGGTAGTATAACTTTTCATTACATTTCATTATAGTACAACGGTTTGATTTGTCTAATCTTAGCAATTTCTTCTTAGCTAGCTACATAGCCGTCTTTGTATCAAAGATAATTGCGTAATTATCGTATTTCGTCGTCCTAACGTAGTCTACACTGCTATCTGCCCAGCAGCTAGCCAGCTAGCAAACGTCCACCGTCTACCGTCTACCGAATAGAAGCACTGTAGAAACTATTACACTCAACTGAACGACTTGATTAGTGTAGTGTTAGCTAGCTACATAGTTGTCTTTGCTGTCTTCGTATCCAAGATAATTGTGTAGTTTAGAGTGTGTAGTGTTAGAGTGATTATCTTAATTTACTGAGGTTAGCTAGCCAGCTATTTGTCGTCCTTAACGTAGGAGACACTGCTAGCTAGCCAACAGCTAGCCAACGTCTATTGAATAGAACTACTGCACTCAACAACCCGGTCGCATTCCGCTTTGCTCCACAGGTAGTATCACATTTTCATTTCATTTCATTACAGCACAACGGTTTGATTTGTTTGATCGTAGCTAGCTACATAGCTAGCTACATAGCCGTCTTTGTATCAAAGATAATTGTGTAGTCTAGAGCGATTTTCTAGGTTAGCTAGCCAGCTATTGTCGTTCTTTTAACGCAACGTAACGTAATCAACACTGCTAGCTAGCCAGCTAGCCCCGAATAGCAGCACTGTAGAAACTATTACACTCAACGGAACGACTTGATTAGTGTAGTGTCAACAACGCAGCCACTGCCAGCTAGCCTACAAAGTCAACAACGCAGCCACTGCCAGCTAGCCTACTTCAGCAGTACTGTATCATTTTAATCATTTTAGTCAATAAGATTCTTGCTACGTAAGCTTAACTTTCTGAACATTCGAGACGTGTAGTCCACTTGTCATTCCAATCTCCTTGCATTAGCGTAGCCTCTTCTGTAGCCTGTCAACTATGTGTCTGTCTATCCCTGTTCTCTCCCTCTGCACAGACCATACAAACGCTCCACACCGCGTGGCCGCGGCCACCCTAATCTGGTGGTCCCAGCGCGCACGACCCACGTGGAGTTCCAGGTCTCCGGTAGCCTCTGGAACTGCCGATCTGCGGCCAACAAGGCAGAGTTCATCTCAGCCTATGCCTCCCTCCAGTCCCTCGACTTCTTGGCACTGACGGAAACATGGATCACCAGAGATAACACTGCTACTCCTACTGCTCTCTCTTCGTCCGCCCACGTGTTCTGCTCTCTCCTTGTCCGCCCACGTGTTCTGGGTGGTGGCACCGGGATCCTCATCTCTCCCAAGTGGTCATTCTCTCTTTATCCCCTTACCCATCTGTCTATCGCCTCCTTTGAATTCCATGCTGTCACAGTTACCAGCCCTTTCAAGCTTAACATCCTTATCATTTATCGCCCTCCAGGTTCCCTCAGAGAGTTCATCAATGAGCTTGATGCCTTGATAAGCTCCTTTCCTGAGGACGGCTCACCTCTCACAGTTCTGGGCGACTTTAACCTCCCCACGTCTACCGTTGACTCATTCCTCTCTGCCTCCTTCTTTCCACTCCTCTCCTCTTTTGACCTCACCCTCTCACCTTCCCCCTACCCACAAGGCAGGCAATACGCTCGACCTCATCTTTACTAGATGCTGTTCTTCCACTAACCTCATTGCAACTCCCTCCAAGTCTCCGACCACTACCTTGTATCCTTTTCCCTCTCGCTCTCATCCAACACTTCCCACACTGCCCCTCGGATGGTATCGCGCCGTCCCAACCTTCGCTCTCTCTCCCCCGCTACTCTCTCCTCTTCCATCCTATCATCTCTTCCCTCTGCTCAAACCTTCTCCAACCTATCTCCTGATTCTGCCTCCTCAACCCTCCTCTCCTCCCTTTCTGCATCCTTTGACTCTCTATGTCCCCTATCCTCCAGGCCGGCTCGGTCCTCCCCTCCCGCCGCTCCGTGGCTCGACGACTCATTGCGAGCTCACAGAACAGGGCTCCGGGCAGCCGAGCGGAAATGGAGGAAAACTCGCCTCCCTGCGGACCTGGCATCCTTTCACTCCCTCCTCTCTACATTTTCCTCCTCTGTCTCTGCTGCTAAAGCCACTTTCTACCACTCTAAATTCCAAGCATCTGCCTCTAACCCTAGGAAGCTCTTTGCCACCTTCTCCTCCCTCCTGAATCCTCCTCCCCTCCCCCCTCCTCCCTCTCTGCAGATGACTTCGTCAACCATTTTGAAAAGAAGGTCGACGACATCCGATCCTCGTTTGCTAAGTCAAACGACACCGCTGGTTCTGCTCACACTGCCCTACCCTATGCTCTGACCTCTTTCTCCCCTCTCTCTCCAGATGAAATCTCGCGTCTTGCGACGGCCGGCCGTCCAACAACCTGCCCGCTTGACCCTATCCCTCCTCTCTTCTCCAGACCATTTCCGGAGACCTTCTCCCTTACCTCACCTCGCTCATCAACTCATCCCTGACCGCTGGCTACGTCCCTTCCGTCTTCAAGAGAGCGAGAGTTGCACCCCTTCTGAAAAAACCTACACTCGATCCCTCCGATGTCAACAACTACAGACCAGTATCCCTTCTTTCTTTTTTTCTCCAAAACTCTTGAACGTGCCGTCCTTGGCCAGCTCTCCCGCTATCTCTCTCAGAATGACCTTCTTGATCCAAATCAGTCAGGTTTCAAGACTAGTCATTCAACTGAGACTGCTCTTCTCTGTATCACGGAGGCGCTCCGCACTGCTAAAACTAACTCTCTCTCCTCTGCTCTCATCCTTCTAGACCTATCGGCTGCCTTCGATACTGTGAACCATCAGATCCTCCTCTCCACCCTCTCCGAGTTGGGCATCTCCGGCGCGGCCCACGCTTGGATTGCGTCCTACCTGACAGGTTGCTCCTACCAGGTGGCGTGGCGAGAATCTGTCTCCTCACCACGCGCTCTCACCACTGGTGTCCCCCAGGGCTCTGTTCTAGGCCCTCTCCTATTCTCGCTATACACCAAGTCACTTGGCTCTGTCATAACCTCACATGGTCTCTCCTATCATTGTTATGCAGACGACACACAATTAATGTTCTCCTTTCCCCCTTCTGATGACCAGGTGGCGAATCGCATCTCTGCATGTCTGGCAGACATATCAGTGTGGATGACGGATCACCACCTCAAGCTGAACCTCGGCAAGACGGAGCTGCTCTTCCTCCCGGGAAGGACTGCCCGTTCCATGATCTCGCCATCACGGTTGACAACTCCATTGTGTCCTCCTCCCAGAGCGCTAAGAACCTTGGCGTGATCCTGGACAACACCCTGTCGTTCTTAACTAACATCAAGGCGGTGGCCCGTTCCTGTAGGTTCATGCTCTACAACATCTGCAGAGTACGACCCTGCCTCACACAGGAAGCGGCGCAGGTCCTAATCCAGGGACTTGTCATCTCCCGTCTCGATTACTGCAACTCGCTGTTGGCTGGGCTCCCTGCCTGTGCCATTAAACCCCTACAACTCATCCAGAACGCCGCAGCCCATCTGGTGTTCAACCTTCCCAAGTTCTCTCACGTCACCCCGCTCCTCCGCTCTCTCCACTGGCTTCCAGTTGAAGCTCGCATCCGCTACAAGACCATGGTGCTTGCCTACGGAGCTGTGAGGGGAATGGCACCTCAGTACCTCCAGGCTCTGATCAGGCCCTACACCCAAACAAGGGCACTGCGTTCATCCACCTCTGGCCTGCTCGCCTCCCTACCACTGAGGAAGTACAGTTCCCGCTCAGCCCAGTCAAAACTGTTCGCTGCTCTGGCCCCCAATGGTGGAACAAACTCCCTCACGACGCCAGGACAGCGGAGTCAATCACCACCTTCCGGAGACATCTGAAACCCCACCTCTTTAAGGAATACCTAGGATAGGATAAAGTAATCCTTCTCACCCCCCTTAAAAGATTTAGATGCACTATTGTAAAGTGGCTGTTCCACTGGATGTCATAAGGTGAATGCACCAATTTGTAAGTCGCTCTGGATAAGAGCGTCTGCTAAATGACTTAAATGTAATGTAAATGTAAATGTTTCAACATGGCACCGTCACAGGATGCCACCTTTCCAATAAGTCAGTTGGTCACATTTCTGCCCTGCTAGAGCTGCCCCGGTCAACTGTAAGTGCTGTTATTGTGAAGTGGAAACGGGAAGTGGTAGGACACACAAGCTCACAGAACGGGACCATTGGACTCTGGAGCAGTGGAAACGCGTTCTCTGGAGTGATGAATCACGCCTCACCCTCGGGCAGTCCGACGGATGAATCTGGGTTTGGCGGATGTCAGGAGAACACTATCTGCCCCAATGCATAGTGTCAACTGTGAAGTTTGATGGAGGAGGAATAATGGTCTGGGGATGTTTTTCATGGTTCAGGCCCCTTAGTTCCAGTGAAGGGAAATCTTAATCTTAATGCAAAACGCCAGTCTCAACGTCAACAGTGAAGAGGCGACTCTGGGATGCAATTTCTGAGGCTGGTAACTAATAAACTGATCCTCTGCAGCAGAGGTAACTCTGGGTCTTCCTTTCCTGTGGCGGTCCTCATGAGAGCCAGTTTCATCATAGCGCTTGATGGTTTTTGCGACTGCATTTGAAGAAACTTTTAAAGTTCTTAAAATTTTCCGGATTACTACTTTGAAGAATATAAAATATATTTTGATTTGTTTAGAACTTTTTGGGTTACTACATATGTGTTATTTCATAGTTTTGATGTCTTCAGTATTTGATCCCCTGCTGATTTTGTACGTTTGCCCACTGACAAAGAAATGATCAGTCTATAATTTTAATGGTAGGTTTATTTGAACAGTGAGAGACAGAACAACAACAAAAGAATCCAGAAAAACGCATGTCAAAAATGTTATAAATTGATTTGCATTTTAATGAGGGACATAAGTATTTGACCCCTCTGCAAAACATGACTTAGTACTTGGTGGCAAAACCCTTGTTGGCAATCACAGAGGTCAGACGTTTCTTGTAGTTGGCCACCAGGTTTGCACACATCTCAGGAGGGATTTTGTCCCACTCCTCTTTACAGATCTTCTCCAAGTCGTTGAGGCTAATGTTTGGCAACTCGAACCTTCAGCTCCCTCCACAGATTTTCTATGGGATTAAGGTCTGGAGACTGTTTAGGCCACTCCAGGACCTTAATGTGCTTCTTCTTGAGCCACTACTTTGTTGCCTTGGCCGTGTGTTTTGGGTCATTGTCATGCTGGAATATCCATCCTAGACCCATTTTCAATGCCCTGGCTGAGGGAAGGAGGTTCTCACCCAAGATTTGACGGTACATGGCCCCGTCCATTGTCCCTTTGATGCGGTGAAGTTGTCCTGTCCCCTTAGCAGAAAAACACCCCCAAAGCATGTTTCCACTTCCATGTTTGACGGTGGGGATGGTGTTCTTGGGGTCATAGGCAGCATTCCTCCTCCTCTCATCTGACCACAACACTTTCACCAAGTTGTCCTCTGAATTATTCAGATGTTCATTGGCAAACTTCAGACGGGCATGTATATGTGCTTTCTTGAGCAGGGGGACCTTGCGGGCTCTGCAGGATTTCAGTCCTTTACGGCGTAGTGTGTTACCAATTGTTTTCTGCCTTGAGATCATTGACAAGATCCTCCCGTGTAGTTCTGGGCTGATTCCTCACCGTTCTCATGATCATTGCAACTCCACGAGGTGAGATCTTGCATGGAGCCCCAGGCCGAGGGAGATTGACAGTTCTTTTGTGTTTCTTCCATTTGCGAATAATCGCACCAACTGTTGTCACCTTCTCACCAAGGTGCTTGGCGATGGTCTTGTAGCCCATTCCAGCCTTGTGTAGGTCTACAATCTTGTCCCTGACATCCTTGGAGAGCTCTTTGGTCTTGGCCATGGTGGAGAGTTTGGAATCTGATTGATTGATTGCTTCTGTGGACAGGAGTCTTTTATACAGGTAACAAACTGAGATTAGGAGAACTCCCTTTAAGAGTGTGCTCCTAATCTCAGCTCGTTACCTGTATAAAAGACACCTGGGAGCCAGAAATCTTTCTGATTGAGAGGGGGTCAAATACTTATTTCCCTCATTAAAATGCAAATCAATTTATAACATTTTTGACATGCGTTTTTCTGGATTTTTTTTATGTTATGCTGTCTCTCACTGTTCAAATAAACCTACCATTAAAATTATAGACTGATCATGTCTTTGTCAGTGGGCAAACGTACATCAGCAGGGGATAAACATCAGCAGGGGGTCAGATACTTTTTTTCCCTCACTGTATATAACACACACACACATAAACACTTTGTTTTTGCATTATTTAAACATGTTTCATTATTTATTTGAGGCTAAATTGATTCTATTGGTGTATTATATTAAGTTAAAATAAGTGTTCATTCAGTATTGTTATAATTGTCATTATTACAAATAAAATGTAAAAATTATTATTATTTTTTAAACCGCCCAATTAAATCGGTATCTGCATTTTTTTGGTCCTCCAATAATCGGTATCGGCGTTAAAATCATAATCGGTCGACCTCTAGTCATAACATCCCTGTTATAGTGAATGGCTGTCATACTATGATTGTAGAGGAGACGGTTGTAGAGGAGACGGTTGTAGAGGAGACTGTGGTAGAGGAGACTGTGGTAGAGGAGACTGTGGTAGAGGAGACTGTGGTAGAGGAGACTGTTGTAGAGGAGACTGTTGTAGAGGGGACTGTCGTAGAGGAGACTGTCGTAGAGGAGACTGTCGTAGAGGAGACTGTCGTAGAGGAGACTGTCGTAGAGGAGACTGTCGTAGAGGAGACGGTTGTAGAGGAGACTGATAGATCAGAACGGGTCACTTCCTGAACGTTTAAACGTTAACGATTCCAGTGTGTGTTCAGTCTGTTGCGTATAGAATACCCTTGCCTATTCAGTAATGATAGGTTTTGCTTTACTGAAGTTGCGAGACATTACAAGCCAATAAATGGCAAAATACAACATTACATTGTGAGGTAAAGCTTTTGTTTGCCGAAAAGATAGGCCTAGTGCTGGGTTCTGCCTCCATCTGCCTGGTGGCCTGCCTGCCTATACCGTGCCCCTCCTCTCTCTCCGTCCCTTGCTAGCTCTCTATGAAAGATGCCAGGTTTGTGTTCATGGAAGTACGGCAACTAATCAGTCTCCTCCGTTCCAAAAATACTGAATATTAGGATTCGCACCCTACCAGAAGATATGTTTTAGTTCTGCTACATGTCTTGGTAAATCACGGTTTTTAACAAACTTTAAAGGACTTTTTTTTAGGAGACAGTGGTCAGAGTACAGGAACTGGCATTCCTTTACAGACAAGTAAAAGAACCATTCAGTGGCACAGAGTAAAATAACCGTTCAGTGCACAGAGTAAAATAACCATTCAGTGGCACAGAGTAAAATAACCATTCAGTGGCACAGAGTAAAATAACCATTCAGTGGCACAGAGTAAAAT
>NC_068438.1:41137886-41280386 GCF_023373465.1 Oncorhynchus keta
CGACACCTTGTAGAGTCCACATGGGCCAGCATCCCTGTGGAACACATTCGACACCTTGTAGAGTCCACATGGGCCAGCATCCCTGTGGAACACATTCGACACCTTGTAGAGTCCATTGTCCGACGAATTGAGGCTGTTGCAGCTCAATATTAGGAAGTTCTTAATGTTTTGTATACGTGTGTGTGTGTGTGTGTGTGTGTGTGTGTGTGTGTGTGTGTGTGTGTGTGTGTGTGTGTGTGTGTGTGTGTGTGTGTGTGTGTGTGTGTGTGTGTGTGTGTGTGTGTGTGTGTGTGTGTATATATATGTCCATGCAATGCACAGGAGGCAGCAAAGCAAACACACCACCAGCCGGTGAGAAGGCACAAACACACAGAGAGAGGGACAGAAGGAGAGAGAATATAGGGGTTTGCCAAATCATCCACCAAGCAATGGATCAATACACAGATGAGCTAATCAAAGCAAATGTGTTGCGAGTCAAGTGTGTGTGTGCGCCTGTCAGTCAGTGTGGTGCTGTATGTGTGCCCATCTGTATTTTACTGCATTGTGTAGACTGCATACATGTTATTTAGTGTTGAGTTATTGTGTCTGTTGTGTGCTATTCTGGGGTGTGTGTTGTTCCACTCTGTGTCTGATTAATCCTTGACAGGATCACCTTGTTCTGCTGATAGAAAATGAAGGTGCCCCCGAGTGCTCCACATCCCTCCATGTCTCTCCCTCCCTCCCCCACATCCCTCCCTCCATGTCACTCCCCCATATCCCTCCCTCCATGTCACTCCCCCATATCACTCCCTCCATGTCACTCCCCCATATCACTCCCTCCCTCCATGTCTCTCCCTCCCTCCCCACATCACTCCCTCCATGTCACTCCCCCATATCCCTCCCTCCATGTCACTCCCTCCCTCCCCCATATCCCTCCCTCCATGTCACTCCCCCCATATCACTCCCTCCCTCCATGTCGCTCCCCCATATCCCTCCCTCCCTCCATGTCTCTCCCCCATATCCCTCCCTCCCATCATGTCACTCCCTCCCTCCCCCATATCCCTCTCTCCCTCCATGTCACTCCCTCCCTACCCCATATCCCTCCCTCCCCATGTCACTCCCTCCCTCCCCCCCCCCTCTCTCCCTCTATGTCTCTCCCTCCCTCCCTCCCCCATATCCCTCCCTCCATGTCTCTCCCCCATATCCCTCCCTCCATGTCACTCCCCCATATCCCTCTCTCCCCCATATCCCTCTCTCCCTCCATGTCACTCCCTCCCTCCCTCCCTCCCTCCCTGTCTCTCCCCCCATATCCCTCCCTCCCTCCATGTCACTCCCTCCCTCCCCCATATCCCTCTCTCCCCCCATATCCCTCCCTCCCTCCATGTCACTCCCTCCCTCCCTCCCTCCCTCCCTCCCTCCCTGTCTCTCCCCCATATCCCTCCCTCCCTCCATGTCACTCCCCCATATCCCTCTCTTCCTCCATGTCTCTCCCCCATCATGTCACTCCCTCCCTCATATCCCTCCCTCCCTCCATGTCACTCCCCCCATATCCCTGTCTCCCTTCATGTCTCTCCCCCATATCCCTCCCTCCCATCATGTCACTCCCTCCCTCCCCATATCCCTCCCTCCCTCCCTCCATGTCACTCCCCCATATCCCTCTCTCCCTCCATGTCTCTCCCCCATATCCCTCCCCTCCCATCATGTCACTCCCTCCCTCCCCCCCATATCCCTCCCTCCCTCCTCCATGTCACTCCCCCATATCCCTCCCTCCCATCATGTCACTCCCCCTCCCCCATATCCCTCTCTCCCTCCATGTCACTCCCGCCCCATATCCCTCCCTCCCCATGTCACTCCCTCCCACCCCCATATCCCTCCCTCCCCCATGTCACTCCCTCCCTCCCCCATATCCCTCCCTCCATGTCACTCCCTCCCTCCCTCCATATCCCTCTCTCCCTCCATGTCACTCCCTCCCCCATATCCCTCTCTCCCTCCATGTCACTCCCTCCCTCCCCATATCCCTCTCTCCCTCCCTCCCTCCCTCCCTCCATGTCTCTCCCCCATATCCCTCCCTCCCTCCATGTCACTCCCCCATCATGTCACTCCCTCCCTCCCCATATCCCTCCCTCCCTCCCCCATATCCCTCTCTCCCTCCATGTCTCTCCCCCATCATGTCACTCCCTCCCTCCCCATATCCCTCCCTCCCTCCCCCATATCCCTCCCTCCCTCCCTCCATGTCACTCCCCCATATCCCTCTCTCCCTCCATGTCTCTCCCCCATATCCCTCCCTCCCTCCATGTCACTCCCCCATATCCCTCTCTCCCTCCATGTCTCTCCCCCATCATGTCACTCCCTCCCTCCCCATATCCCTCCCTCCCCATATCCCTCCCTCCCTCCCTCCATGTCACTCCCCCCATATCCCTCTCTCCCTCCATGTCTCTCCCCCATATCCCTCCCTCCCATCATGTCACCCCCCCCATATCCCTCTCTCCCTCCATGTCACTCCCTCCCTCCCCCATGTCACTCCCTCCCACCCCCATATCCCTCCCTCCATGTCACTCCCTCCCTCATGTCACTCCCTCCCTCCCCCATGTCACTCCCTCCCTCCCCCCCATGTCACTCCCTCCCTCATGTCACTCCCTCCATATCCCTCCCCCATATCCCTCTCTCCCTCCATGTCACTCCCTCCCTCCCCCATATCCCTCTCTCCCTCCATGTCACTCCCTCCCTCCCCCATGTCACTCCCTCCCTCCCCCATGTCACTCCCTCCCACCCCCATATCCCTCCCTCCATGTCACTCCCTCCCTCCCCCATGTCACTCCCTCCCACCCCCATGTCACTCCCTCCCTCCCTCATGTCACTCCCTCCATATCCCTCCCCCATATCCCTCTCTCCCTCCATGTCACTCCCTCCCTCCCCCATATCCCTCTCTCCCTCCATGTCACTCCCTCCCTCCCTCTCCCCCATATCCCTCCCTCCCATCATGTCACTCCCTCCCCATATCCCTCTCTCCTCCATGTCACTCCCTCCCTCCCCCATGTCACTCCCTCCCACCCCCATATCCCTCCCCCATGTCACTCCCTCCCTCATGTCACTCCCTCCCTCCCCCATGTCACTCCCTCCCACCCCCATATCCCTCCCTCCCCCATGTCACTCCCTCCCTCCCCCATGTCACTCCCTCCCACCCCCATGTCACTCCCTCCCACCCCCATATCCCTCCCTCCCCCATGTCACTCCCTCCCTCATGTCACTCCCTCCATGTCACTCCCTCCCACCCCCATATCCCTCTCTCCCCATGTCCCTCCCTCCCCCCATGTCACTCCCTCTCTCCCCCATATCCCTCCCTCCATGTCACTCCCTCCCTCCCCCATATCCCTCCCTCCATGTCACTCCCTCCCTCCCTCCCTCCATGTCACTCCCTCCCTCCCCCATATCCCTCCCTCCATGTCACTCCCTCCCTCCCCATATCCCTCCCTCCCTCCCCCATATCCCTCCCTCCATGTCACTCCCTCCCTCCCTCCCTCCCTCCATGTCACTCCCTCCCTCCCCCATATCCCTCCCTCCATGTCACTCCCTCCCCATATCCCTCCCTCCATGTCACTCCCTCCCTCCCCCATATCCCTCCCTCCATGTCAGTCCCTCCCCCATATCCCTCCCTCCCTCCCCCATATCCCTCCCTCCATGTCACTCCCTCCCTCCATGTCACTCCCTCCCTCCCCCATATCCCTCCCTCCATGTCACTCCCTCCCTCCCCCATATCCCTCCCTCATGTCACTCCCTCCCTCCCTCCCTCCCTGTCGTCCTTCTGTAGCTCAGTTGGTAGAGCATGGTGCTTGTAACGCCAGGGTAGTGGGTTCGACTCCCGGGACCACCCATACGTAGAATGTATGCACACATGACTGTAAGTCGCTTTGGATAAAAGCGTCTGCTAAATGGCATATATTATTATTACCACTCTACCATTCACTAGCTCTATTGATAGTGGGCCTATATTTCTACTTTCTTTACTGAAAATGTGTTGCATTTTCAATAAATGGGCCTATGGTGTTGCAATATGAACATGTTCAAATAGAAAAATAATAATATTATTTTTTAATGAGTGCATTAGATTTAAGCCCGATACTTCCCATAAACAGACAATTACAAATCACACTTAACCCTACCTGGTGGCAGGGTAGCCTAGTGGTTAGAGCGTTGGACGAGTAACCGGAAGGTTGCAAGTTCAAATCCTCGAGCTGACAAGGTAAAAATCTGTCGTTCTGCCCCTGAACAGGTGTGCATGGTATAATTTTAGGTGTGAATGGCACTGTTCCTAGGCCGTCATTGAAAATAAAAATTTGTTCTTAACCAACTTGCCTAGTTAAATAAAGGTAAAACATTTTACATGTGAAAAATCCTGCCATTCACACCTAAAATCATACCATGCACACTTGTAAATCTACCATTCAAAATCTACCATTCACACTTAAAATCTACCATTCATGAACACTTAAAATCTACCATTCACACTTAAAATCTACCATTCATGCACACTTAAAATCTACCATTCATGCACACTTAAAATCTACCATTCATGCATACTTAAAATCTACCATTCATGCATACTTAAAATCTACCATTCACACTTAAATCCTACCATACCATAATAGATGAGCAGACCACCTTGTTAAAGGAATGTGGTTTTGCTTTTCTTAAACTGCTTGTGTGTTTTTATTCCGTTGTATTTGTATAGTAAACGTTTTACAATGCAGGGTTTCCATTAGCCAGACAAGTTTCAGAGAAGAACAAACCATGTCTTGTGAAATGTTTTCCCCTTAGTCATTGATGCAGACACCAGTTGATGGAAATGCATTTCACCGGTCACGCTTATCGGTCTACCGGTTCATTTGCATAATCTTGTGTCATTAGATTGCCGCGTGTATATATTCTTTAAGTATATTATTTATCACATGTCAGACAGCGGTTTTAAGCCAAATCATTGGGCCACCATTAAAAATACCTATTATTTTTTATTTCTCAACTTGTAATAGAAGCGTGCTTCCCATTCGCCATTAAAATGAATAGTCAACAACAGGCAGGCTTCATCAGCGAGTCACACACCAGTTTGCAATGAGCTGGAGGCAGTATACACTTTGAAAACATACAGCAACTTAACGTTTTAATACATATTATGAGGCATGTTTAACCTGGCTTCAAAATAGCCTCGTCAAAATCAAACCATATCTGTGGAGGCAACTGTTTTATAAAGACTTCCACGTGCCATTGATACCAGCAGCCTAGTGTTTTATAAAGACTTCCACGTGCCATTGATACCAGCAGCCTAGTGTTTTATAAAGACTTCCACGTGCCATTGATACCAGCAGCCTGTTTTATAAAGACTTCCACATGCCATTGATACCAGCAGCCTAGTGTTTTATAAAGACTTCCACATGCCATTGATACCAGCAGCCTGTTTTATAAAGACTTCCACGTGCCATTGATACCAGCAGCCTAGTGTTTTATAAAGACTTCCACATGCCATTGATACCAGCAGCCTGTTTTATAAAGACTTCCACGTGCCATTGATACCAGCAGCCTAGTGTTTTATAAAGACTTCCACATGCCATTGATACCAGCAGCCTGTTTTATAAAGACTTCCACGTGCCATTGATACCAGCCGCATAGTGTTTTATAAAGACTTCCACGTGCCATTGATACCAGCAGCCTAGTGTTTTATAAAGACTTCCACGTGCCATTGATACCAGCAGCCTAGTGTTTTATGAAGACTTCCACGTGCCATTGATACCAGCAGCCTGTTTTATAAAGACTTCCACGTGCCATTGATACCAGCAGCCTAGTGTTTTATAAAGACTTCCACATGCCATTGATACCAGCAGCCTGTTTTATAAAGACTTCCACGTGCCATTGATACCAGCAGCCTAGTGTTTTATAAAGACTTCCACGTGCCATTGATACCAGCCGCATAGTGTTTTATAAAGACTTCCACATGCCATTGATACCAGCCGCATAGTGTTTTATAAAGACTTCCACGTACCATTGATACCAGCAGCCTAGTGTTTTATAAAGACTTCCACATGCCATTGATACCAGCAGCCTAGTGTTTTATAAAGACTTCCACATGCCATTGATACCAGCAGCCTAGTGTTTTATAAAGACTTCCACATGCCATTGATACCAGCAGCCTGTTTTATAAAGACTTCCACGTGCCATTGATACCAGCAGCATAGTGTTTTATAAAGACTTCCACGTGCCATTGATACCAGCAGCCTAGTGTTTTATAAAGACTTCCACGTGCCATTGATACCAGCAGCCTAGTGTTTTATAAAGTCTTCCACATGCCATTGATACCAGCAGCCTGTTTTATAAAGACTTCCACATGCCATTGATACCAGCAGCCTGTTTTATAAAGACTTCCACGTGCCATTGATACCAGCAGCCTAGTGTTTTATAAAGACTTCCACATGCCATTGATACCAGCAGCCTGTTTTATAAAGACTTCCACATGCCATTGATACCAGCAGCCTGTTTTATAAAGACTTCCACGTGCCATTGATACCAGCAGCCTGCCATTGTGTTTTATAAAGACTTCCACATGCCATTGATACCAGCAGCCTGTTTTATAAAGACTTCCACATGCCATTGATACCAGCAGCCTGTTTTATAAAGACTTGTTTTATAAAGACTTCCACATGCCATTGATACCAGCAGCCTGTTTTATAAAGACTTCCACGTGCCATTGATACCAGTAGCCTGTTTTATAAAGACTTCCACATGCCATTGATACCAGCAGCCTGTTTTATAAAGACTTCCACATGCCATTGATACCAGCAGCCTGTTTTATAAAGACGTCCACATGCCATTGATACCAGCAGCCTAGTGTTTTATAAAGACTTCCACGTGCCATTGATACCAGCAGCCTGTTTTATAAAGACTTCCACATGCCATTGATACCAGCAGCCTAGTGTTTTATAAAGACTTCCACGTGCCATTGATACCAGCAGCCTGGTGTTTTATAAAGACTTCCTCATGCCATTGCTACCAGCAGCCTGTTTTATAAAGACTTCCACATGCCATTGATACCAGCAGCCTAGTGTTTTATAAAGACTTCCACGTGCCATTGATACCAGCAGCCTGTTTTATAAAGACTTCCATGTGCCATTGATACCAGCAGCCTAGTGTTTTATAAAGACTTCCACATGCCATTGATACCAGCAGCCTGTTTTATAAAGACTTCCACATGCCATTGATACCAGCAGCCTAGTGTTTTATAAAGACTTCCACATGCCATTGATACCAGCAGCCTGTTTTATAAAGACTTCCACGTGCCATTGATACCAGCAGCCTAGTGTTTTATAAAGACTTCCACATGCCATTGATACCAGCAGCCTAGTGTTTTATAAAGACTTCCACGTGCCATTGATACCAGCAGCCTGTTTTATAAAGACTTCCACGTGCCATTGATACCAGCCGCATAGTGTTTTATAAAGACTTCCACGTGCCATTGATACCAGCAGCCTAGTGTTTTATAAAGACTTCCACATGCCATTGATACCAGCAGCCTGTTTTATAAAGACTTCCACGTGCCATTGATACCAGCAGCCTAGTGTTTTATAAAGACTTCCACGTGCCATTGATACCAGCAGCCTGTTTTATAAAGACTTCCACGTGCCATTGATACCAGCAGCCTGTTTTATAAAGACTTCCACATGCCATTGATACCAGCAGCCTGTTTTATAAAGACTTCCACATGCCATTGATACCAGCAGCCTAGTGTTTTATAAAGACTTCCACGTGCCATTGATACCAGCAGCCTGTTTTATAAAGACTTCCACATGCCATTGATACCAGCAGCCTAGTGTTTTATAAAGACTTCCACGTGCCATTGATACCAGCAGCCTAGTGTTTTATAAAGACTTCCACGTGCCATTGATACCAGCAGCCTGTTTTATAAAGACTTCCACGTGCCATTGATACCAGCAGCCTAGTGTTTTATAAAGACTTCCACATGCCATTGATACCAGCAGCCTGTTTTATAAAGACTTCCACGTGCCATTGATACCAGCAGCCTAGTGTTTTATAAAGACTTCCACATGCCATTGATACCAGCAGCCTAGTGTTTTATAAAGACTTCCACGTGCCATTGATACCAGCAGCCTGTTTTATAAAGACTTCCACGTGCCATTGATACCAGCCGCATAGTGTTTTATAAAGACTTCCACGTGCCATTGATACCAGCAGCCTAGTGTTTTATAAAGACTTCCACGTGCCATTGATACCAGCAGCCTGTTTTATAAAGACTTCCACGTGCCATTGATACCAGCAGCCTAGTGTTTTATAAAGACTTCCACGTGCCATTGATACCAGCAGCCTGTTTTATAAAGACTTCCACATGCCATTGATACCAGCAGCCTAGTGTTTTATAAAGACTTCCACATGCCATTGATACCAGCAGCCTGTTTTATAAAGACTTCCACGTGCCATTGATACCAGCAGCCTAGTGTTTTATAAAGACTTCCACCTGCCATTGATACCAGCAGCCTAGTGTTTTATAAAGACTTCCACGTGCCATTGATAGCAGCAGCCTGTTTTATAAAGACTTCCACATGCCATTGATACCAGCAGCCTGTTTTATAAAGACTTCCACGTGCCATTGATACCAGCAGCCTAGTGTTTTATAAAGACTTCCACATGCCATTGATACCAGCAGCCTAGTGTTTTATAAAGACTTCCACGTGCCATTGATACCAGCAGCCTAGTGTTTTATAAAGACTTCCACATGCCATTGATACCAGCAGCCTAGTGTTTTATAAAGACTTCCACGTGCCATTGATACCAGCAGCCTAGTGTTTTATAAAGACTTCCACATGCCATTGATACCAGCCGCATAGTGTTTTATAAAGACTTCCACGTACCATTGATACCAGCAGCCTAGTGTTTTATAAAGACTTCCACGTGCCATTGATACCAGCCGCATAGTGTTTTATAAAGACTTCCACATGCCATTGATACCAGCCGCATAGTGTTTTATAAAGACTTCCACGTGCCATTGATACCAGCAGCCTAGTGTTTTATAAAGACTTCCACATGCCATTGATACCAGCAGCCTAGTGTTTTATAAAGACTTCCACATGCCATTGATACCAGCAGCCTAGTGTTTTATAAAGACTTCCACATGCCATTGATACCAGCAGCCTGTTTTATAAAGACTTCCACGTGCCATTGATACCAGCCGCATAGTGTTTTATAAAGACTTCCACGTGCCATTGATACCAGCAGCCTAGTGTTTTATAAAGACTTCCACATGCCATTGATACCAGCAGCCTAGTGTTTTATAAAGACTTCCACATGCCATTGATACCAGCAGCCTGTTTTATAAAGACTTCCACATGCCATTGATACCAGCAGCCTGTTTTATAAAGACTTCCACGTGCCATTGATACCAGCAGCCTAGTGTTTTATAAAGACTTCCACGTGCCATTGATACCAGCAGCCTGTTTTATAAAGACTTCCACATGCCATTGATACCAGCAGCCTGTTTTATAAAGACTTCCACATGCCATTGATACCAGCAGCCTGTTTTATAAAGACTTCCACATGCCATTGATACCAGCAGCCTGTTTTATAAAGACTTCCACATGCCATTGATACCAGCAGCCTGTTTTATAAAGACTTCCACATGTCATTGATACCAGCAGCCTAGTGTTTTAAAGACTTCCACATGCCATTGATACCAGCAGCCTGTTTTATAAAGACTTCCACGTGCCATTGATACCAGTAGCCTGTTTTATAAAGACTTCCACATGCCATTGATACCAGCAGCCTGTTTTATAAAGACTTCCACATGCCATTGATACCAGCAGCCTGTTTTATAAAGACTTCCACATGCCATTGATACCAGCAGCCTAGTGTTTTATAAAGACTTCCACGTGCCATTGATACCAGCAGCCTGTTTTATAAAGACTTCCACATGCCATTGATACCAGCAGCCTAGTGTTTTATAAAGACTTCCACGTGCCATTGATACCAGCAGCCTAGTGTTTTATAAAGACTTCCACATGCCATTGATACCAGCAGCCTGTTTTATAAAGACTTCCACATGCCATTGATACCAGCAGCCTAGTGTTTTATAAAGACTTCCACGTGCCATTGATACCAGCAGCCTGTTTTATAAAGACTTCCATGTGCCATTGATACCAGCAGCCTAGTGTTTTATAAAGACTTCCACATGCCATTGATACCAGCAGCCTGTTTTATAAAGACTTCCACATGCCATTGATACCAGCAGCCTAGTGTTTTATAAAGACTTCCACATGCCATTGATACCAGCAGCCTGTTTTATAAAGACTTCCACGTGCCATTGATACCAGCAGCCTAGTGTTTTATAAAGACTTCCACATGCCATTGATACCAGCAGCCTAGTGTTTTATAAAGACTTCCACGTGCCATTGATACCAGCAGCCTGTTTTATAAAGACTTCCACGTGCCATTGATACCAGCAGCATAGTGTTTTATAAAGACTTCCACGTGCCATTGATACCAGCAGCCTAGTGTTTTATAAAGACTTCCACATGCCATTGATACCAGCAGCCTGTTTTATAAAGACTTCCACGTGCCATTGATACCAGCAGCCTAGTGTTTTATAAAGACTTCCACGTGCCATTGATACCAGCAGCCTGTTTTATAAAGACTTCCACGTGCCATTGATACCAGCAGCCTGTTTTATAAAGACTTCCACATGCCATTGATACCAGCAGCCTGTTTTATAAAGACTTCCACATGCCATTGATACCAGCAGCCTAGTGTTTTATAAAGACTTCCACGTGCCATTGATACCAGCAGCCTGTTTTATAAAGACTTCCACATGCCATTGATACCAGCAGCCTAGTGTTTTATAAAGACTTCCACGTGCCATTGATACCAGCAGCCTAGTGTTTTATAAAGACTTCCACATGCCATTGATACCAGCAGCCTGTTTTATAAAGACTTCCACGTGCCATTGATACCAGCAGCCTAGTGTTTTATAAAGACTTCCACATGCCATTGATACCAGCAGCCTGTTTTATAAAGACTTCCACGTGCCATTGATACCAGCAGCCTAGTGTTTTATAAAGACTTCCACATGCCATTGATACCAGCAGCCTAGTGTTTTATAAAGACTTCCACGTGCCATTGATACCAGCAGCCTGTTTTATAAAGACTTCCACGTGCCATTGATACCAGCCGCATAGTGTTTTATAAAGACTTCCACGTGCCATTGATACCAGCAGCCTAGTGTTTTATAAAGACTTCCACGTGCCATTGATACCAGCAGCCTGTTTTATAAAGACTTCCACGTGCCATTGATACCAGCAGCCTAGTGTTTTATAAAGACTTCCACGTGCCATTGATACCAGCAGCCTGTTTTATAAAGACTTCCACATGCCATTGATACCAGCAGCCTAGTGTTTTATAAAGACTTCCACATGCCATTGATACCAGCAGCCTGTTTTATAAAGACTTCCACGTGCCATTGATACCAGCAGCCTAGTGTTTTATAAAGACTTCCACATGCCATTGATACCAGCAGCCTAGTGTTTTATAAAGACTTCCACATGCCATTGATACCAGCAGCCTGTTTTATAAAGACTTCCACGTGCCATTGATACCAGCAGCCTAGTGTTTTATAAAGACTTCCACATGCCATTGATACCAGCAGCCTAGTGTTTTATAAAGACTTCCACGTGCCATTGATACCAGCAGCCTGTTTTATAAAGACTTCCACGTGCCATTGATACCAGCAGCATAGTGTTTTATAAAGACTTCCACGTGCCATTGATACCAGCAGCCTAGTGTTTTATAAAGACTTCCACATGCCATTGATACCAGCAGCCTAGTGTTTTATAAAGACTTCCACATGCCATTGATACCAGCAGCCTGTTTTATAAAGACTTCCACGTGCCATTGATACCAGCAGCCTGTTTTATAAAGACTTCCACATGCCATTGATACCAGCAGCCTGTTTTATAAAGACTTCCACGTGCCATTGATACCAGCAGCCTGTTTTATAAAGACTTCCACGTGCCATTGATACCAGCAGCCTAGTGTTTTATAAAGACTTCCACGTGCCATTGATACCAGCAGCCTGTTTTATAAAGACTTCCACATGCCATTGATACCAGCAGCCTGTTTTATAAAGACTTCCACATGCCATTGATACCAGCAGCCTGTTTTATAAAGACTTCCACGTGCCATTGATACCAGCAGCCTAGTGTTTTATAAAGACTTCCACGTGCCATTGATACCAGCAGCCTGTTTTATAAAGACTTCCACATGCCATTGATACCAGCAGCCTGTTTTATAAAGACTTCCACATGCCATTGATACCAGCAGCCTGTTTTATAAAGACTTCCAATGCCATTGATACCAGCAGCCTGTTTTATAAAGACTTCCACATGCCATTGATACCAGCAGCCTGTTTTATAAAGACTTCCACGTGCCATTGATACCAGCAGCCTAGTGTTTTAAAGACTTCCACATGCCATTGATACCAGCAGCCTGTTTTATAAAGACTTCCACGTGCCATTGATACCAGTAGCCTGTTTTATAAAGACTTCCACATGCCATTGATACCAGCAGCCTGTTTTATAAAGACTTCCACATGCCATTGATACCAGCAGCCTGTTTTATAAAGACTTCCACATGCCATTGATACCAGCAGCCTAGTGTTTTATAAAGACTTCCACGTGCCATTGATACCAGCAGCCTGTTTTATAAAGACTTCCACATGCCATTGATACCAGCAGCCTAGTGTTTTATAAAGACTTCCACGTGCCATTGATACCAGCAGCCTAGTGTTTTATAAAGACTTCCACATGCCATTGATACCAGCAGCCTGTTTTATAAAGACTTCCACATGCCATTGATACCAGCAGCCTAGTGTTTTATAAAGACTTCCACGTGCCATTGATACCAGCAGCCTGTTTTATAAAGACTTCCACGTGCCATTGATACCAGCAGCCTAGTGTTTTATAAAGACTTCCACATGCCATTGATACCAGCAGCCTGTTTTATAAAGACTTCCACATGCCATTGATACCAGCAGCCTAGTGTTTTATAAAGACTTCCACATGCCATTGATACCAGCAGCCTGTTTTATAAAGACTTCCACGTGCCATTGATACCAGCAGCCTAGTGTTTTATAAAGACTTCCACATGCCATTGATACCAGCAGCCTAGTGTTTTATAAAGACTTCCACATGCCATTGATACCAGCAGCCTGTTTTATAAAGACTTCCACGTGCCATTGATACCAGCAGCATAGTGTTTTATAAAGACTTCCACGTGCCATTGATACCAGCAGCCTAGTGTTTTATAAAGACTTCCACATGCCATTGATACCAGCAGCCTGTTTTATAAAGACCCACGTGCCATTGATACCAGCAGCCTAGTGTTTTATAAAGACTTCCACGTGCCATTGATACCAGCAGCCTGTTTTATAAAGACTTCCACGTGCCATTGATACCAGCAGCCTGTTTTATAAAGACTTCCACATGCCATTGATACCAGCAGCCTGTTTTATAAAGACTTCCACATGCCATTGATACCAGCAGCCTAGTGTTTTATAAAGACTTCCACGTGCCATTGATACCAGCAGCCTGTTTTATAAAGACTTCCACATGCCATTGATACCAGCAGCCTAGTGTTTTATAAAGACTTCCACGTGCCATTGATACCAGCAGCCTAGTGTTTTATAAAGACTTCCACGTGCCATTGATACCAGCAGCCTGTTTTATAAAGACTTCCACGTGCCATTGATACCAGCAGCCTAGTGTTTTATAAAGACTTCCACATGCCATTGATACCAGCAGCCTGTTTTATAAAGACTTCCACGTGCCATTGATACCAGCAGCCTAGTGTTTTATAAAGACTTCCACATGCCATTGATACCAGCAGCCTAGTGTTTTATAAAGACTTCCACGTGCCATTGATACCAGCAGCCTGTTTTATAAAGACTTCCACGTGCCATAGATACCAGCAGCATAGTGTTTTATAAAGACTTCCACGTGCCATTGATACCAGCAGCCTAGTGTTTTATAAAGACTTCCACGTGCCATTGATACCAGCAGCCTGTTTTATAAAGACTTCCACGTGCCATTGATACCAGCAGCCTAGTGTTTTATAAAGACTTCCACATGCCATTGATACCAGCAGCCTGTTTTATAAAGACTTCCACATGCCATTGATACCAGCAGCCTAGTGTTTTATAAAGACTTCCACATGCCATTGATACCAGCAGCCTGTTTTATAAAGACTTCCACGTGCCATTGATACCAGCAGCCTAGTGTTTTATAAAGACTTCCACATGCCATTGATACCAGCAGCCTAGTGTTTTATAAAGACTTCCACATGCCATTGATACCAGCAGCCTGTTTTATAAAGACTTCCACGTGCCATTGATACCAGCAGCCTAGTGTTTTATAAAGACTTCCACATGCCATTGATACCAGCAGCCTAGTGTTTTATAAAGACTTCCACGTGCCATTGATACCAGCAGCCTGTTTTATAAAGACTTCCACGTGCCATTGATACCAGCAGCCTAGTGTTTTATAAAGACTTCCACGTGCCATTGATACCAGCAGCCTAGTGTTTTATAAAGACTTCCACATGCCATTGATACCAGCAGCCTAGTGTTTTATAAAGACTTCCACATGCCATTGATACCAGCAGCCTGTTTTATAAAGACTTCCACGTGCCATTGATACCAGCAGCCTGTTTTATAAAGACTTCCACATGCCATTGATACCAGCAGCCTGTTTTATAAAGACTTCCACATGCCATTGATACCAGCAGCCTGTTTTATAAAGACTTCCACATGCCATTGATACCAGCAGCCTAGTGTTTTATAAAGACTTCCACGTGCCATTGATACCAGCAGCCTGTTTTATAAAGACTTCCACATGCCATTGATACCAGCAGCCTGTTTTATAAAGACTTCCACGTGCCATTGATACCAGCAGCCTGTTTTATAAAGACTTCCACGTGCCATTGATACCAGCAGCCTGTTTTATAAAGACTTCCACATGCCATTGATACCAGCAGCCTGTTTTATAAAGACTTCCACATGCCATTGATACCAGCAGCCTGTTTTATAAAGACTTCCACATGCCATTGATACCAGCAGCCTGTTTTATAAAGACTTCCACGTGCCATTGATACCAGCAGCCTAGTTTTATAAAGACTTCCACATGCCATTGATACCAGCAGCCTGTTTTATAAAGACTTCCACGTGCCATTGATACCAGCAGCCTGTTTTATAAAGACTTCCACATGCCATTGATACCAGCAGCCTGTTTTATAAAGACTTCCACATGCCATTGATACCAGCAGCCTAGTGTTTTATAAAGACTTCCACGTGCCATTGATACCAGCAGCCTGTTTTATAAAGACTTCCACATGCCATTGATACCAGCAGCCTAGTGTTTTATAAAGACTTCCACGTGCCATTGATACCAGCAGCCTGTTTTATAAAGACTTCCACATGCCATTGATACCAGCAGCCTGTTTTATAAAGACTTCCACGTGCCATTGATACCAGCAGCCTAGTGTTTTATAAAGACTTCCACGTGCCATTGATACCAGCAGCCTGTTTTATAAAGACTTCCACATGCCATTGATACCAGCAGCCTAGTGTTTTATAAAGACTTCCACGTGCCATTGATACCAGCAGCCTAGTGTTTTTTTATTGATACCAGCAGCCTGTTTTATAAAAGACTTCCACATGCCATTGATACCAGC
This sequence comes from Oncorhynchus keta, assembly GCF_023373465.1. Taxonomy (NCBI): domain Eukaryota; kingdom Metazoa; phylum Chordata; class Actinopteri; order Salmoniformes; family Salmonidae; genus Oncorhynchus; species Oncorhynchus keta. The sequence continues at coordinate 41,153,637 of NC_068438.1, forward strand.
AGCCTGTTTTATAAAGACTTCCACGTGCCATTGATACCAGCAGCCTAGTGTTTTAAAGACTTCCACATGCCATTGATACCCAGCCTGTTTTATAAAGACGTGCCATTGATACCAGCAGCCTAGTGTTTTATAAAGACTTCCACGTGCCATTGATACCAGCAGCCTGTTTTATAAAGACTTCCACATGCCATTGATACCAGCAGCCTAGTGTTTTATAAATACTTCCACATGCTATTGATACCAGCAGCCTAGTGTTTTAAAGACTTCCACATGCCATTGATACCAGCAGCCTGTTTTATAAAGACTTCCACATGACATTGATACCAGCAGCCTGTTTTATAAAGACTTCCACGTGCCATTGATACCAGCAGCCTGTTTTATAAAGACTTCCACATGCCATTGATACCAGCAGCCTGTTTTATAAAGACTTCCACATGCCATTGATACCAGCAGCCTGTTTTATAAAGACTTCCATGTGTCATTGATACCAGCAGCCTGTTTTATAAAGACTTCCACGTGCCATTGATACCAGCAGCCTGTTTTATAAAGACTTCCACATGCCATTGATACCAGCAGCCTGTTTTATAAAGACTTCCACATGCCATTGATACCAGCAGCCTGTTTTATAAAGACTTCCACATGCCATTGATACCAGCAGCCTGTTTTATAAAGACTTCCACGTGCCATTGATACCAGCAGCCTGTTTTATAAAGACTTCCACATGCCATTGATACCAGCAGCCTGTTTTATAAAGACTTCCACGTGCCATTGATACCAGCAGCCTGTTTTATAAAGACTTCCACGTGCCATTGATACCAGCAGCCTGTTTTATAAAGACTTCCACGTGCCATTGATACCAGCAGCCTGTTTTATAAAGACTTCCACATGCCATTGATACCAGCAGCCTGTTTTATAAAGACTTCCACATGCCATTGATACCAGCAGCCTGTTTTATAAAGACTTCCACATGTCATTGATACCAGCAGCCTAGTGTTTTAAAGACTTCCACATGCCATTGATACCAGCAGCCTGTTTTATAAAGACTTCCACGTGCCATTGATACCAGCAGCCTGTTTTATAAAGACTTCCACATGCCATTGATACCAGCAGCCTGTTTTATAAAGACTTCCACATGCCATTGATACCAGCAGCCTAGTGTTTTATAAAGACTTCCACGTGCCATTGATACCAGCAGCCTGTTTTATAAAGACTTCCACATGCCATTGATACCAGCAGCCTAGTGTTTTATAAAGACTTCCACGTGCCATTGATACCAGCAGCCTAGTGTTTTATAAAGAATTCCACATGCCATTGATACCAGCAGCCTGTTTTATAAAGACTTCCACGTGCCATTGATACCAGCAGCCTAGTGTTTTATAAAGACTTCCACGTGCCATTGATACCAGCAGCCTGTTTTATAAAGACTTCCACATGCCATTGATACCAGCAGCCTAGTGTTTTATAAAGACTTCCACATGCCATTGATACCAGCAGCCTAGTGTTTTAAAGACTTCCACATGCCATTGATACCAGCAGCCTGTTTTATAAAAGACTTCCACATGCCATTGATACCAGCAGCCTGTTTTATAAAGACTTCCACGTGTCATTGATACCAGCAGCCTAGTGTTTTAAAGACTTCCACATGCCATTGATACCAGCAGCCTGTTTTATAAAGACTTCCACGTGCCATTGATACCAGCAGCCTAGTGTTTTATAAAGACTTCCACGTGCCATTGATACCAGCAGCCTGTTTTATAAAGACTTCCACATGCCATTGATACCAGCAGCCTAGTGTTTTATAAAGACTTCCACATGCCATTGATACCAGCAGCCTAGTGTTTTAAAGACTTCCACATGCCATTGATACCAGCAGCCTGTTTTATAAAGACTTCCACATGCCATTGATACCAGCAGCCTGTTTTATAAAGACTTCCACGTGCCATTGATACCAGCAGCCTAGTGTTTTATAAAGAATTCCACATGCCATTGATACCAGCAGCCTGTTTTATAAAGACTTCCACATGCCATTGATACCAGCAGCCTGTTTTATAAAGACTTCCATGTGTCATTGATACCAGCAGCCTAGTGTTTTATAAAGACTTCCACATGCCATTGATACCAGCAGCCTGTTTTATAAAGACTTCCACATGCCATTGATACCAGCAGACTGTTTTATAAAGACTTCCACATGCCATTGATACCAGCAGCCTGTTTTATAAAGACTTCCACATGCCATTGATACCAGCAGCCTGTTTTATAAAGACTTCCACGTGCCATTGATACCAGCAGCCTGTTTTATAAAGACTTCCACATGCCATTGATACCAGCAGCCTAGTGTTTTATAAAGACTTCCACATGCCATTGATACCAGCAGCCTAGTGTTTTATAAAGACTTCCACATGCCATTGATACCAGCAGCCTAGTGTTTTATAAAGACTTCCACGTGTCATTGATACCAGCAGCCTAGTGTTTTATAAAGACTTCGACATGCCATTGATACCAGCAGCCTAGTGTTTTATAAAGACTTCCACATGCCATTGATACCAGCAGCCTAGTGTTTTATAAAGACTTCCACGTGCCATTGATACCAGCAGCCTGTTTTATAAAGACTTCCACATGCCATTGATACCAGCAGCCTAGTGTTTTATAAAGACTTCCACATGCCATTGATAGCTCAGTTGGTAGAGCAGCCTGTGGGTTTTATAAAGACTTCACATGACAGTGCCATAAAGCGTCTGCTAAATGGCATATATTATTATTATATTATACCAGCAGCCTAGTGTTTTAAAGACTTCCACATGCCATTGATACCAGCAGCCTGTTTTATAAAGACTTCCATGTGCCATTGATACCAGCAGCCTAGTGTTTTATAAAGACTTCCACATGCCATTGATACCAGCAGCCTGTTTTATAAAGACTTCCACGTGCCATTGATACCAGCAGCCTAGTGTTTATAAAGACTTCCACATGCCATTGATACCAGCAGCCTGTTTTATAAAGACTTCCACGTGCCATTGATACCAGCAGCCTGTTTTATAAAGACTTCCACATGCCATTGATACCAGCAGCCTGTTTTATAAAGACTTCCACGTGCCATTGATACCAGCAGCCTGTTTTATAAAGACTTCCACGTGCCATTGATACCAGCAGCCTAGTGTTTTATAAAGACTTCCACATGCCATTGATACCAGCAGCCTGTTTTATAAAGACTTCCACGTGCCATTGATACCAGCAGCCTGTTTTATAAAGACTTCCACATGCCATTGATACCAGCAGCCTGTTTTATAAAGACTTCCACATGCCATTGATACCAGCAGCCTAGTGTTTTATAAAGACTTCCACATGCCATTGATACCAGCAGCCTAGTGTTTTATAAAGACTTCCACGTGCCATTGATACCAGCAGCCTGTTTTATAAAGACTTCCACGTGCCATTGATACCAGCAGCCTAGTGTTTTATAAAGACTTCCACGTGCCATTGATACCAGCAGCCTGTTTTATAAAGACTTCCACATGCCATTGATACCAGCAGCCTAGTGTTTTATAAAGACTTCCACATGCCATTGATAGTGGTCCTTCTGTAGCCAGTTGGTGATACCACAGTGGGTGCCATTGTTTTATAAAGACTTCCACTGCTAAATGCCATTGATACCAGCAGCCTAGTGTTTTAAAGACTTCCACATGCCATTGATACCAGCAGCCTGTTTTATAAAGACTTCCATGTGCCATTGATACCAGCAGCCTAGTGTTTTATAAAGACTTCCACATGCCATTGATACCAGCAGCCTGTTTTATAAAGACTTCCACGTGCCATTGATACCAGCAGCCTAGTGTTTTATAAAGACTTCCACGTGCCATTGATATCAGCAGCCTGTTTTATAAAGACTTCCACATGCCATTGATACCAGCAGCCTGTTTTATAAAGACTTCCACATGCCATTGATACCAGCAGCCTAGTGTTTTATAAAGACTTCCACATGCCATTGATACCAGCAGCCTAGTGTTTTAAAGACTTCCACATGCCATTGATACCAGCAGCCTGTTTTATAAAGACTTCCACATGCCATTGATACCAGCAGCCTGTTTTATAAAGACTTCCACGTGCCATTGATACCAGCAGCCTAGTGTTTTATAAAGACTTCCACATGCCATTGATACCAGCAGCCTAGTGTTTTATAAAGACTTCCACGTGCCATTGATACCAGCAGCCTAGTGTTTTATAAAGACTTCCACATGCCATTGATACCAGCAGCCTGTTTTATAAAGACTTCCACGTGCCATTGATACCAGCAGCCTAGTGTTTTATAAAGACTTCCACGTGCCATTGATACCAGCAGCCTGTTTTATAAAGACTTCCACATGCCATTGATACCAGCAGCCTAGTGTTTTATAAAGACTTCCACATGCCATTGATACCAGCAGCCTAGTGTTTTAAAGACTTCCACATGCCATTGATACCAGCAGCCTGTTTTATAAAGACTTCCACATGCCATTGATACCAGCAGCCTGTTTTATAAAGACTTCCACATGCCATTGATACCAGCAGCCTGTTTTATAAAGACTTCCACGTGCCATTGATACCAGCAGCCTAGTGTTTTATAAAGACTTCCACGTGCCATTGATACCAGCAGCCTGTTTTATAAAGACTTCCACGTGCCATTGATACCAGCAGCCTAGTGTTTTATAAAGACTTCCACGTGCCATTGATACCAGCAGCCTGTTTTATAAAGACTTCCACATGCCATTGATACCAGCAGCCTAGTGTTTTAAAGACTTCCACATGCCATTGATACCAGCAGCCTGTTTTATAAAGACTTCCACGTGCCATTGATACCAGCAGCCTAGTGTTTTATAAAGACTTCCACATGCCATTGATACCAGCAGCCTGTTTTATAAAGCAGCCTGATACCAGCAGCCTAGTGTTTTATAAAGACTTCCACATGCCATTGATACCAGCAGCCTAGTGTTTATAAAGACTTCCACATGCCATTGATACCAGCAGCCTGTTTTATAAAGACTTCCACATGCCATTGATACCAGCAGCCTAGTGTTTTATAAAGACTTCCACGTGCCATTGATACCAGCAGCCTAGTGTTTTATAAAGACTTCCACATGCCATTGATACCAGCAGCCTGTTTTATAAAGACTTCCACGTGCCATTGATACCAGCAGCCTAGTGTTTTATAAAGACTTCCACGTGCCATTGATACCAGCAGCCTGTTTTATAAAGACTTCCACGTGCCATTGATACCAGCAGCCTGTTTTATAAAGACTTCCACATGCCATTGATACCAGCAGCCTAGTGTTTTATAAAGACTTCCACGTGCCATTGATACCAGCAGCCTAGTGTTTTATAAAGACTTCCACATGCCATTGATACCAGCAGCCTGTTTTATAAAGACTTCCACATGCCATTGATACCAGCAGCCTGTTTTATAAAGACTTCCACGTGCCATTGATACCAGCAGCCTAGTGTTTTATAAAGACTTCCACATGCCATTGATACCAGCAGCCTAGTGTTTTATAAAGACTTCCACGTGCCATTGATACCAGCAGCCTAGTGTTTTATAAAGACTTCCACGTGCCATTGATACCAGCAGCCTGTTTTATAAAGACTTCCACATGCCATTGATACCAGCAGCCTAGTGTTTTATAAAGACTTCCACATGCCATTGATACCAGCAGCCTAGTGTTTTAAAGACTTCCACATGCCATTGATACCAGCAGCCTGTTTTATAAAGACTTCCACATGCCATTGATACCAGCAGCCTAGTGTTTTATAAAGACTTCCACGTGCCATTGATACCAGCAGCCTAGTGTTTTATAAAGACTTCCACGTGCCATTGATACCAGCAGCCTGTTTTATAAAGACTTCCACATGCCATTGATACCAGCAGCCTGTTTTATAAAGACTTCCACGTGCCATTGATACCAGCAGCCTAGTGTTTTATAAAGACTTCCACATGCCATTGATACCAGCAGCCTAGTGTTTTATAAAGACTTCCACGTGCCATTGATACCAGCAGCCTAGTGTTTTATAAAGACTTCCACATGCCATTGATACCAGCAGCCTGTTTTATAAAGACTTCCACGTGCCATTGATACCAGCAGCCTGTTTTATAAAGACTTCCACATGCCATTGATACCAGCAGCCTAGTGTTTATAAAGACTTTGCCATTGATACCAGCAGCCTGTTTTATAAAGACTTCCACATGCCATTGATACCAGCAGCCTGTTTTATAAAGACTTCCACATGCCATTGATACCAGCAGCCTGTTTTATAAAGACTTCCACATGCCATTGATACCAGCAGCCTGTTTTATAAAGACTTCCACGTGCCATTGATACCAGCAGCCTAGTGTTTTATAAAGACTTCCACATGCCATTGATACCAGCAGCCTAGTGTTTTATAAAGACTTCCACGTGCCATTGATACCAGCAGCCTGTTTTATAAAGACTTCCACGTGCCATTGATACCAGCAGCATAGTGTTTTATAAAGACTTCCACGTGCCATTGATACCAGCAGCCTAGTGTTTTATAAAGACTTCCACGTGCCATTGATACCAGCAGCCTGTTTTATAAAGACTTCCACGTGCCATTGATACCAGCAGCCTAGTGTTTTATAAAGACTTCCACGTGCCATTGATACCAGCAGCCTGTTTTATAAAGACTTCCACATGCCATTGATACCAGCAGCCTAGTGTTTTATAAAGACTTCCACATGCCATTGATACCAGCAGCCTGTTTTATAAAGACTTCCACGTGCCATTGATACCAGCAGCCTAGTGTTTTATAAAGACTTCCACATGCCATTGATACCAGCAGCCTAGTGTTTTATAAAGACTTCCACATGCCATTGATACCAGCAGCCTGTTTTATAAAGACTTCCACGTGCCATTGATACCAGCAGCCTAGTGTTTTATAAAGACTTCCACATGCCATTGATACCAGCAGCCTAGTGTTTTATAAAGACTTCCACGTGCCATTGATACCAGCAGCCTGTTTTATAAAGACTTCCACGTGCCATTGATACCAGCCGCATAGTGTTTTATAAAGACTTCCACGTACCATTGATACCAGCAGCCTAGTGTTTTATAAAGACTTCCACATGCCATTGATACCAGCAGCCTAGTGTTTTATAAAGACTTCCACATGCCATTGATACCAGCAGCCTGTTTTATAAAGACTTCCACATGCCATTGATACCAGCAGCCTGTTTTATAAAGACTTCCACATGCCATTGATACCAGCAGCCTGTTTTATAAAGACTTCCACATGCCATTGATACCAGCAGCCTGTTTTATAAAGACTTCCACGTGCCATTGATACCAGCAGCCTAGTGTTTTATAAAGACTTCCACGTGCCATTGATACCAGCAGCCTGTTTTATAAAGACTTCCACATGCCATTGATACCAGCAGCCATTGATACCAGCAGCCTGTTTTATAAAGACTTCCACGTGCCATTGATACCAGCAGCCTGTTTTATAAAGACTTCCACATGCCATTGATACCAGCAGCCTGTTTTATAAAGACTTCCACATGCCATTGATACCAGCAGCCTGTTTTATAAAGACTTCCACATGCCATTGATACCAGCAGCCTGTTTTATAAAGACTTCCACATGTCATTGATACCAGCAGCCTAGTGTTTTAAAGACTTCCACATGCCATTGATACCAGCAGCCTGTTTTATAAAGACTTCCACATGCCATTGATACCAGCAGCCTGTTTTATAAAGACTTCCACATGCCATTGATACCAGCAGCCTGTTTTATAAAGACTTCCACATGCCATTGATACCAGCAGCCTAGTGTTTTATAAAGACTTCCACGTGCCATTGATACCAGCAGCCTGTTTTATAAAGACTTCCACATGCCATTGATACCAGCAGCCTAGTGTTTTATAAAGACTTCCACGTGCCATTGATACCAGCAGCCTGTTTTATAAAGACTTCCACATGCCATTGATACCAGCAGCCTGTTTTATAAAGACTTCCACGTGCCATTGATACCAGCAGCCTAGTGTTTTATAAAGACTTCCACGTGCCATTGATACCAGCAGCCTGTTTTATAAAGACTTCCACATGCCATTGATACCAGCAGCCTAGTGTTTTAAAGACTTCCACATGCCATTGATACCAGCAGCCTGTTTTATAAAGACTTCCACATGCCATTGATACCAGCAGCCTGTTTTATAAAGACTTCCACGTGTCATTGATACCAGCAGCCTAGTGTTTTAAAGACTTCCACATGCCATTGATACCAGCAGCCTGTTTTATAAAGACTTCCACGTGCCATTGATACCAGCAGCCTAGTGTTTTATAAAGACTTCCATGTGCCATTGATACCAGCAGCCTGTTTTATAAAGACTTCCACATGCCATTGATACCAGCAGCCTAGTGTTTTATAAAGACTTCCACATGCCATTGATACCAGCAGCCTAGTGTTTTAAAGACTTCCACATGCCATTGATACCAGCAGCCTTGTGTTTTATAAAGACTTCCACATGCCATTGATACCAGCAGCCTTGTGTTTTATAAAGACTTCCACATGCCATTGATACCAGCAGCCTAGTGTTTTAAAGACTTCCACATGCCATTGATACCAGCAGCCTGTTTTATAAAGACTTCCACGTGCCATTGATACCAGCAGCCTAGTGTTTTATAAAGACTTCCACATGCCATTGATACCAGCAGCCTGTTTTATAAAGACTTCCACATGCCATTGATACCAGCAGCCTAGTGTTTTATAAAGACTTCCACATGCCATTGATACCAGCAGCCTAGTGTTTTAAAGACTTCCACATGCCATTGATACCAGCAGCCTAGTGTTTTATAAAGACTTCCACATGCCATTGATACCAGCAGCCTAGTGTTTTATAAAGACTTCCACGTGCCATTGATACCAGCAGCCTAGTGTTTTATAAAGAATTCCACATGCCATTGATACCAGCAGCCTGTTTTATAAAGACTTCCACATGCCATTGATACCAGCAGCCTGTTTTATAAAGACTTCCATGTGCCATTGATACCAGCAGCCTAGTGTTTTATAAAGACTTCCACATGCCATTGATACCAGCAGCCTGTTTTATAAAGACTTCCACATGCCATTGATACCAGCAGCCTGTTTTATAAAGACTTCCACGTGCCATTGATACCAGCAGCCTGTTTTATAAAGACTTCCACGTGCCATTGATACCAGCAGCCTGTTTTATAAAGACTTCCACGTGCCATTGATACCAGCAGCCTGTTTTATAAAGACTTCCACATGCCATTGATACCAGCAGCCTAGTGTTTTATAAAGACTTCCACGTGCCATTGATACCAGCAGCCTGTTTTATAAAGACTTCCACGTGCCATTGATACCAGCAGCCTGTTTTATAAAGACTTCCACGTGCCATTGATACCAGCAGCCTAGTGTTTTATAAAGACTTCCACGTGCCATTGATACCAGCAGCCTGTTTTATAAAGACTTCCACGTGCCATTGATACCAGCAGCCTGTTTTATAAAGACTTCCACGTGCCATTGATACCAGCAGCCTGTTTTATAAAGACTTCCACATGCCATTGATACCAGCAGCCTAGTGTTTTATAAAGACTTCCACATGCCATTGATACCAGCAGCCTGTTTTATAAAGACTTCCACGTGCCATTGATACCAGCAGCCTAGTGTTTTATAAAGACTTCCACATGCCATTGATACCAGCAGCCTAGTGTTTTATAAAGACTTCCACATGCCATTGATACCAGCAGCCTGTTTTATAAAGACTTCCACGTGCCATTGATACCAGCAGCCTAGTGTTTTATAAAGACTTCCACATGCCATTGATACCAGCAGCCTAGTGTTTTATAAAGACTTCCACATGCCATTGATACCAGCAGCCTGTTTTATAAAGACTTCCACGTGCCATTGATACCAGCAGCCTAGTGTTTTATAAAGACTTCCACGTGCCACATTGATACCAGCAGCCTAGTGTTTTAAAGACTTCCACATGCCATTGATACCAGCAGCCTGTTTTATAAAGACTTCCACGTGCCATTGATACCAGCAGCCTGTTTTATAAAGACTTCCACATGCCATTGATACCAGCAGCCTGTTTTATAAAGACTTCCACATGCCATTGATACCAGCAGCCTAGTGTTTTATAAAGACTTCCACATGCCATTGATACCAGCAGCCTGTTTTATAAAGACTTCCACGTGTCATTGATACCAGCAGCCTAGTGTTTATAAAGACTTCCACATGCCATTGATACCAGCAGCCTGTTTTATAAAGACTTCCACATGCCATTGATACCAGCAGCCTGTTTTATAAAGACTTCCACATGCCATTGATACCAGCAGCCTGTTTTATAAAGACTTCCACATGCCATTGATACCAGCAGCCTAGTGTTTTATAAAGACTTCCACGTGCCATTGATACCAGCAGCCTGTTTTATAAAGACTTCCACATGCCATTGATACCAGCAGCCTAGTGTTTTATAAAGACTTCCACGTGCCATTGATACCAGCAGCCTAGTGTTTTATAAAGACTTCCACATGCCATTGATACCAGCAGCCTGTTTTATAAAGACTTCCACGTGCCATTGATACCAGCAGCCTGTTTTATAAAGACTTCCACATGCCATTGATACCAGCAGCCTGTTTTATAAAGACTTCCACATGCCATTGATACCAGCAGCCTAGTGTTTTAAAGACTTCCACATGCCATTGATACCAGCAGCCTGTTTTATAAAGACTTCCACATGCCATTGATACCAGCAGCCTGTTTTTAAAGACTTCCACGTGTCATTGATACCAGCAGCCTAGTGTTTTAAAGACTTCCACATGCCATTGATACCAGCAGCCTGTTTTATAAAGACTTCCACGTGCCATTGATACCAGCAGCCTGTTTTATAAAGACTTCCACGTGCCATTGATACCAGCAGCCTGTTTTATAAAGACTTCCACATGCCATTGATACCAGCAGCCTAGTGTTTTATAAAGACTTCCACATGCCATTGATACCAGCAGCCTAGTGTTTTAAAGACTTCCACATGCCATTGATACCAGCAGCCTGTTTTATAAAGACTTCCACATGCCATTGATACCAGCAGCCTGTTTTATAAAGACTTCCACGTGTCATTGATACCAGCAGCCTAGTGTTTTAAAGACTTCCACATGCCATTGATACCAGCAGCCTGTTTTATAAAGACTTGTGCCATTGATACCAGCAGCCTAGTGTTTTATAAAGACTTCCACATGCCATTGATACCAGCAGCCTGTTTTATAAAGACTTCCACATGCCATTGATACCAGCAGCCTAGTGTTTTATAAAGACTTCCACATGCCATTGATACCAGCAGCCTAGTGTTTTATAAAGACTTCCACATGCCATTGATACCAGCAGCCATTGATACCAGCAGCCTGTTTTATAAAGACTTCCACGTGCCATTGATACCAGCAGCCTAGTGTTTTATAAAGACTTCCACATGCCATTGATACCAGCAGCCTGTTTTATAAAGACTTCCACATGCCATTGATACCAGCAGCCTGTTTTATAAAGACTTCCACATGCCATTGATACCAGCAGCCTGTTTTATAAAGACTTCCATGTGTCATTGATACCAGCAGCCTAGTGTTTTATAAAGACTTCCACGTGCCATTGATACCAGCAGCCTGTTTTATAAAGACTTCCACATGCCATTGATACCAGCAGCCTGTTTTATAAAGACTTCCACGTGCCATTGATACCAGCAGCCTGTTTTATAAAGACTTCCACGTGCCATTGATACCAGCAGCCTGTTTTATAAAGACTTCCACGTGCCATTGATACCAGCAGCCTAGTGTTTTATAAAGACTTCCACATGCCATTGATACCAGCAGCCTAGTGTTTTATAAAGACTTCCACGTGCCATTGATACCAGCAGCCTGTTTTATAAAGACTTCCACGTGCCATTGATACCAGCAGCATAGTGTTTTATAAAGACTTCCACATGCCATTGATACCAGCAGCCTAGTGTTTTATAAAGACTTCCACGTGCCATTGATACCAGCAGCCTGTTTTATAAAGACTTCCACGTGCCATTGATACCAGCAGCCTAGTGTTTTATAAAGACTTCCACGTGCCATTGATACCAGCAGCCTGTTTTATAAAGACTTCCACATGCCATTGATACCAGCAGCCTAGTGTTTTATAAAGACTTCCACATGCCATTGATACCAGCAGCCTGTTTTATAAAGACTTCCACGTGCCATTGATACCAGCAGCCTAGTGTTTTATAAAGACTTCCACATGCCATTGATACCAGCAGCCTAGTGTTTTATAAAGACTTCCACATGCCATTGATACCAGCAGCCTGTTTTATAAAGACTTCCACGTGCCATTGATACCAGCAGCCTAGTGTTTTATAAAGACTTCCACATGCCATTGATACCAGCAGCCTGTTTTATAAAGACTTCCACGTGCCATTGATACCAGCAGCCTGTTTTATAAAGACTTCCACGTGCCATTGATACCAGCAGCCTAGTGTTTTATAAAGACTTCCACGTGCCATTGATACCAGCAGCCTAGTGTTTTATAAAGACTTCCACATGCCATTGATACCAGCAGCCTAGTGTTTTATAAAGACTTCCACGTGCCATTGATACCAGCAGCCTGTTTTATAAAGACTTCCACATGCCATTGATACCAGCAGCCTGTTTTATAAAGACTTCCACATGCCATTGATACCAGCAGCCTAGTGTTTTATAAAGACTTCCACGTGCCATTGATACCAGCAGCCTGTTTTATAAAGACTTCCACGTGCCATTGATACCAGCAGCCTAGTGTTTTAAAGACTTCCACATGCCATTGATACCAGCAGCCTGTTTTATAAAGACTTCCACGTGCCATTGATAGCAGCAGCCTGTTTTATAAAAACTTCCACATGCCATTGATACCAGCAGCCTGTTTTATAAAGACTTCCACATGCCATTGATACCAGCAGCCTAGTGTTTTATAAAGACTTCCACATGCCATTGATACCAGCAGCCTGTTTTATAAAGACTTCCACATGCCATTGATACCAGCAGCCTAGTGTTTTATAAAGACTTCCACGTGCCATTGATACCAGCAGCCTAGTGTTTTATAAAGACTTCCACATGCCATTGATACCAGCAGCCTGTTTTATAAAGACTTCCACGTGCCATTGATACCAGCAGCCTAGTGTTTTATAAAGACTTCCACGTGCCATTGATACCAGCAGCCTGTTTTATAAAGACTTCCACATGCCATTGATACCAGCAGCCTAGTGTTTTAAAGACTTCCACATGCCATTGATACCAGCAGCCTGTTTTATAAAAGACTTCCACATGCCATTGATACCAGCAGCCTGTTTTATAAAGACTTCCACGTGTCATTGATACCAGCAGCCTAGTGTTTTAAAGACTTCCACATGCCATTGATACCAGCAGCCTGTTTTATAAAGACTTCCACGTGCCATTGATACCAGCAGCCTAGTGTTTTATAAAGACTTCCACGTGCCATTGATACCAGCAGCCTGTTTTATAAAGACTTCCACATGCCATTGATACCAGCAGCCTAGTGTTTTATAAAGACTTCCACATGCCATTGATACCAGCAGCCTAGTGTTTTAAAGACTTCCACATGCCATTGATACCAGCAGCCTGTTTTATAAAAGACTTCCACATGCCATTGATACCAGCAGCCTGTTTTATAAAGACTTCCACGTGTCATTGATACCAGCAGCCTAGTGTTTTAAAGACTTCCACATGCCATTGATACCAGCAGCCTGTTTTATAAAGACTTCCACGTGCCATTGATACCAGCAGCCTAGTGTTTTATAAAGACTTCCACGTGCCATTGATACCAGCAGCCTGTTTTATAAAGACTTCCACATGCCATTGATACCAGCAGCCTAGTGTTTTATAAAGACTTCCACATGCCATTGATACCAGCAGCCTAGTGTTTTAAAGACTTCCACATGCCATTGATACCAGCAGCCTGTTTTATAAAGACTTCCACATGCCATTGATACCAGCAGCCTGTTTTATAAAGACTTCCACGTGCCATTGATACCAGCAGCCTAGTGTTTTATAAAGAATTCCACATGCCATTGATACCAGCAGCCTGTTTTATAAAGACTTCCACATGCCATTGATACCAGCAGCCTGTTTTATAAAGACTTCCATGTGTCATTGATACCAGCAGCCTAGTGTTTTATAAAGACTTCCACATGCCATTGATACCAGCAGCCTGTTTTATAAAGACTTCCACATGCCATTGATACCAGCAGCCTGTTTTATAAAGACTTCCACATGCCATTGATACCAGCAGCCTGTTTTATAAAGACTTCCACATGCCATTGATACCAGCAGCCTGTTTTATAAAGACTTCCACGTGCCATTGATACCAGCAGCCTAGTGTTTTATAAAGACTTCCACATGCCATTGATACCAGCAGCCTAGTGTTTTATAAAGACTTCCACGTGCCATTGATACCAGCAGCCTGTTTTATAAAGACTTCCACGTGCCATTGATACCAGCCATTGCATAGTGTTTTATAAAGACTTCCACGTGCCATTGATACCAGCAGCCTAGTGTTTTATAAAGACTTCCACGTGCCATTGATACCAGCAGCCTGTTTTATAAAGACTTCCACGTGCCATTGATACCAGCAGCCTAGTGTTTTATAAAGACTTCCACGTGCCATTGATACCAGCAGCCTGTTTTATAAAGACTTCCACATGCCATTGATACCAGCAGCCTAGTGTTTTATAAAGACTTCCACATGCCATTGATACCAGCAGCCTGTTTTATAAAGACTTCCACGTGCCATTGATACCAGCAGCCTAGTGTTTTATAAAGACTTCCACATGCCATTGATACCAGCAGCCTAGTGTTTTATAAAGACTTCCACATGCCATTGATACCAGCAGCCTGTTTTATAAAGACTTCCACGTGCCATTGATACCAGCAGCCTAGTGTTTTATAAAGACTTCCACATGCCATTGATACCAGCAGCCTAGTGTTTTATAAAGACTTCCACGTGCCATTGATACCAGCAGCCTGTTTTATAAAGACTTCCACGTGCCATTGATACCAGCCGCATAGTGTTTTATAAAGACTTCACACCATTGATACCAGCAGCCTAGTGTTTTAAAGACTTCCACATGCCATTGATACCAGCAGCCTGTTTTATAAAGACTTCCACGTGCCATTGATACCAGCAGCCTGTTTTATAAAGACTTCCACATGCCATTGATACCAGCAGCCTGTTTTATAAAGACTTCCACATGCCATTGATACCAGCAGCCTAGTGTTTTATAAAGACTTCCACATGCCATTGATACCAGCAGCCTAGTGTTTTATAAAGACTTCCACGTGTCATTGATACCAGCAGCCTAGTGTTTTATAAAGACTTCCACATGCCATTGATACCAGCAGCCTGTTTTATAAAGACTTCCACGTGCCATTGATACCAGCAGCCTAGTGTTTTATAAAGACTTCCACGTGCCATTGATACCAGCAGCCTGTTTTATAAAGACTTCCACATGCCATTGATACCAGCAGCCTGTTTTATAAAGACTTCCACATGCCATTGATACCAGCAGCCTGTTTTATAAAGACTTCCACATGCCATTGATACCAGCAGCCTGTTTTATAAAGACTTCCACGTGTCATTGATACCAGCAGCCTAGTGTTTTTAAAGACTTCCACATGCCATTGATACCAGCAGCCTAGTGTTTTATAAAGACTTCCACGTGCCATTGATACCAGCAGCCTGTTTTATAAAGACTTCCACATGCCATTGATACCAGCAGCCTGTTTTATAAAGACTTCCACATGCCATTGATACCAGCAGCCTAGTGTTTTATAAAGACTTCCACGTGCCATTGATACCAGCAGCCTGTTTTATAAAGACTTCCACATGCCATTGATACCAGCAGCCTAGTGTTTTATAAAGACTTCCACGTGCCATTGATACCAGCAGCCTAGTGTTTTATAAAGACTTCCACGTGCCATTGATACCAGCAGCCTAGTGTTTTATAAAGACTTCCACGTGCCATTGATACCAGCAGCCTAGTGTTTTATAAAGACTTCCACGTGCCATTGATACCAGCAGCCTGTTTTATAAAGACTTCCACATGCCATTGATACCAGCAGCCTAGTGTTTTAAAGACTTCCACATGCCATTGATACCAGCAGCCTGTTTTATAAAGACTTCCACATGCCATTGATACCAGCAGCCTGTTTTATAAAGACTTCCACGTGTCATTGATACCAGCAGCCTAGTGTTTTAAAGACTTCCACATGCCATTGATACCAGCAGCCTGTTTTATAAAGACTTCCACGTGCCATTGATACCAGCAGCCTAGTGTTTTATAAAGACTTCCACGTGCCATTGATACCAGCAGCCTGTTTTATAAAGACTTCCACATGCCATTGATACCAGCAGCCTAGTGTTTTATAAAGACTTCCACATGCCATTGATACCAGCAGCCTAGTGTTTTAAAGACTTCCACATGCCATTGATACCAGCAGCCTGTTTTATAAAAGACTTCCACATGCCATTGATACCAGCAGCCTGTTTTATAAAGACTTCCACGTGTCATTGATACCAGCAGCCTAGTGTTTTAAAGACTTCCACATGCCATTGATACCAGCAGCCTGTTTTATAAAGACTTCCACGTGCCATTGATACCAGCAGCCTAGTGTTTTATAAAGACTTCCACGTGCCATTGATACCAGCAGCCTGTTTTATAAAGACTTCCACATGCCATTGATACCAGCAGCCTAGTGTTTTATAAAGACTTCCACATGCCATTGATACCAGCAGCCTAGTGTTTTAAAGACTTCCACATGCCATTGATACCAGCAGCCTGTTTTATAAAGACTTCCACATGCCATTGATACCAGCAGCCTGTTTTATAAAGACTTCCACGTGCCATTGATACCAGCAGCCTAGTGTTTTATAAAGACTTCCACATGCCATTGATACCAGCAGCCTGTTTTATAAAGACTTCCACATGCCATTGATACCAGCAGCCTGTTTTATAAAGACTTCCATGTGTCATTGATACCAGCAGCCTAGTGTACCAGCAGCCTAGTGTTTTATAAAGACTTCCACATGCCATTGATACCAGCAGCCTGTTTTATAAAGACTTCCACATGCCATTGATACCAGCAGCCTGTTTTATAAAGACTTCCACGTGCCATTGATACCAGCAGCCTGTTTTATAAAGACTTCCACATGCCATTGATACCAGCAGCCTGTTTTATAAAGACTTCCACGTGCCATTGATACCAGCAGCCTAGTGTTTTATAAAGACTTCCACATGCCATTGATACCAGCAGCCTAGTGTTTTATAAAGACTTCCACGTGCCATTGATACCAGCAGCCTGTTTTATAAAGACTTCCACGTGCCATTGATACCAGCAGCCTGTTTTATAAAGACTTCCACGTGCCATTGATACCAGCAGCCTGTTTTATAAAGACTTCCACGTGCCATTGATACCAGCAGCCTAGTGTTTTATAAAGACGTGCCATTGATACCAGCAGCCTGTTTTATAAAGACTTCCACATGCCATTGATACCAGCAGCCTAGTTTTATGTTTTATAAAGACTTCCACATGCCATTGATACCAGCAGCCTGTTTTATAAAGACTTCCACGTGCCATTGATACCAGCAGCCTAGTGTTTTATAAAGACTTCCACATGCCATTGATACCAGCAGCCTAGTGTTTTATAAAGACTTCCACATGCCATTGATACCAGCAGCCTGTTTTATAAAGACTTCCACGTGCCATTGATACCAGCAGCCTAGTGTTTTATAAAGACTTCCACATGCCATTGATACCAGCAGCCTAGTGTTTTATAAAGACTTCCACGTGCCATTGATACCAGCAGCCTGTTTTATAAAGACTTCCACGTGCCATTGATACCAGCCCTAGTGTTTTATAAAGACTTCCACGTACCATTGATACCAGCAGCCTAGTGTTTTATAAAGACTTCCACATGCCATTGATACCAGCAGCCTAGTGTTTTATAAAGACTTCCACATGCCATTGATACCAGCAGCCTGTTTTATAAAGACTTCCACGTGTCATTGATACCAGCAGCCTGTTTTATAAAGACTTCCACATGCCATTGATACCAGCAGCCTGTTTTATAAAGACTTCCACAGCCTGTTTTATAAAGACTTCCACGTGCCATTGATACCAGCAGCCTAGTGTTTTATAAAGACTTCCACATGCCATTGATACCAGCAGCCTGTTTTATAAAGACTTCCACATGCCATTGATACCAGCAGCCAGCCATTGATACCAGCAGCCTGTTTTATAAAGACTTCCACATGCCATTGATACCAGCAGCCTGTTTTATAAAGACTTCCACATGCCATTGATACCAGCAGCCTGTTTTATAAAGACTTCCACATGCCATTGATACCAGCAGCCTGTTTTATAAAGACTTCCACATGCCATTGATACCAGCAGCCTGTTTTATAAAGACTTCCACATGCCATTGATACCAGCAGCCTGTTTTATAAAGACTTCCACTGTTTTATAAAGACTTCCACATGCCATTGATACCAGCAGCCTGTTTTATAAAGCCTGTTTTAGTGTTTTAAAGACTTCCACATGCCATTGATACCAGCAGCCTGTTTTATAAAGACTTCCACGTGCCATTGATACCAGCAGCCTGTTTTATAAAGACTTCCACATGCCATTGATACCAGCAGCCTGTTTTATAAAGACTTCCACATGCCATTGATACCAGCAGCCTAGTGTTTTATAAAGACTTCCACGTGCCATTGATACCAGCAGCCTGTTTTATAAAGACTTCCACATGCCATTGATACCAGCAGCCTAGTGTTTTATAAAGACTTCCACATGCCATTGATACCAGCAGCCTAGTGTTTTATAAAGACTTCCACATGCCATTGATACCAGCAGCCTGTTTTATAAAGACTTCCACGTGCCATTGATACCAGCAGCCTGTTTTATAAAGACTTCCAGTGTTTTATAAAGACTTCCACGTGCCATTGATACCAGCAGCCTGTTTTATAAAGACTTCCACATGCCATTGATACCAGCAGCCTAGTGTTTTAAAGACTTCCACATGCCATTGATACCAGCAGCCTGTTTTATAAAGACTTCCACATGCCATTGATACCAGCAGCCTGTTTTATAAAGACTTCCACGTGCCATTGATACCAGCAGCCTAGTGTTTTAAAGACTTCCACATGCCATTGATACCAGCAGCCTGTTTTATAAAGACTTCCACGTGCCATTGATACCAGCAGCCTAGTGTTTTATAAAGACTTCCACGTGCCATTGATACCAGCAGCCTGTTTTATAAAGACTTCCACATGCCATTGATACCAGCAGCCTAGTGTTTTATAAAGACTTCCACATGCCATTGATACCAGCAGCCTAGTGTTTTAAAGACTTCCACATGCCATTGATACCAGCAGCCTGTTTTATAAAAGACTTCCACATGCCATTGATACCAGCAGCCTGTTTTATAAAGACTTCCACGTGTCATTGATACCAGCAGCCTAGTGTTTTAAAGACTTCCACATGCCATTGATACCAGCAGCCTGTTTTATAAAGACTTCCACGTGCCATTGATACCAGCAGCCTAGTGTTTTATAAAGACTTCCACGTGCCATTGATACCAGCAGCCTGTTTTATAAAGACTTCCACATGCCATTGATACCAGCAGCCTAGTGTTTTATAAAGACTTCCACATGCCATTGATACCAGCAGCCTAGTGTTTTAAAGACTTCCACATGCCATTGATACCAGCAGCCTGTTTTATAAAGACTTCCACATGCCATTGATACCAGCAGCCTGTTTTATAAAGACTTCCACGTGCCATTGATACCAGCAGCCTAGTGTTTTATAAAGACTTCCACATGCCATTGATACCAGCAGCCTGTTTTATAAAGACTTCCACATGCCATTGATACCAGCAGCCTGTTTTATAAAGACTTCCATGTGCCATTGATACCAGCAGCCTAGTGTTTTATAAAGACTTCCACATGCCATTGATACCAGCAGCCTGTTTTATAAAGACTTCCACATGCCATTGATACCAGCAGCCTGTTTTATAAAGACTTCCACATGCCATTGATACCAGCAGCCTGTTTTATAAAGATGCCATTGATACCAGCAGCCTGTTTTATAAAGACTTCCACGTGCCATTGATACCAGCAGCCTGTTTTATAAAGACTTCCACATGCCATTGATACCAGCAGCCTAGTGTTTTATAAAGACTTCCACGTGCCATTGATACCAGCAGCCTGTTTTATAAAGACTTCCACATGCCATTGATACCAGCAGCCTGTTTTATAAAAACTTCCACCTGCCATTGATACCAGCAGCCTGTTTTATTAAGACTTCCACATGCCATTGATACCAGCAGCCTCTTTTATAAAGACTTCCACCTGCCATTGATACCAGCAGCCAGCAGTGTTTTATAAAGACTTCCACGTGCCATTGATACCAGCAGCCTAGTGTTTTATAAAGACTTCCACATGCCATTGATACCAGCAGCCTGTTTTATAAAGACTTCCACATGCCATTGATACCAGCAGCCTGTTTTATAAAGACTTCCACTGTTTTATGCCATTGATACCAGCAGCCTGTTTTATAAAGACTTCCACGTGCCATTGATACCAGCAGCCTAGTGTTTTATAAAGACTTCCACATGCCATTGATACCAGCAGCCTGTTTTATAAAGACTTCCACATGCCATTGATACCAGCAGCCTAGTGTTTTATAAAGACTTCCACATGCCATTGATACCAGCAGCCTGTTTTATAAAGACTTCCACATGCCATTGATACCAGCAGCCTAGTGTTTTATAAAGACTTCCACATGCCATTGATACCAGCAGCCCATTGATACCAGCAGCCTAGTACCAGTGTTTTATAAAGACTTCCACATGCCATTGATACCAGCAGCCTGTTTTATAAAGACTTCCACGTGCCATTGATACCAGCAGCCTAGTTTTATAAAGACTTCCACATGCCATTGATACCAGCAGCCTGTTTTATAAAGACTTGTGCCATTGATACCAGCAGCCTGTTTTATAAAGACTTCCACATGCCATTGATACCAGCAGCCTGTTTTATAAAGACTTCCACATGCCATTGATAGTGTTTTAAAGACTTCCACATGCCATTGATACCAGCAGCCTGTTTTATAAAGACTTCCACATGCCATTGATACCAGCATGCCATTGATACCAGCAGCCTAGTGTTTTATAAAGACTTCCACGTGCCATTGATACCAGCAGCCTGTTTTATAAAGACTTCCACGTGCCATTGATACCAGCAGCCTGTTTTATAAAGACTTCCACGTGCCATTGATACCAGCAGCCTGTTTTATAAAGACTTCCACATGCCATTGATACCAGCAGCCTAGTGTTTTATAAAGACTTCCACATGCCATTGATACCAGCAGCCTGTTTTATAAAGACTTCCACATGCCATTGATACCAGCAGCCTAGTGTTTTATAAAGACTTCCACGTGCCATTGATACCAGCAGCCTGTTTTATAAAGACTTCCACATGCCATTGATACCAGCAGCCTGTTTTATAAAGACTTCCACGTGCCATTGATACCAGCAGCCTGTTTTATAAAGACTTCCACGTGCCATTGATACCAGCAGCCTAGTGTTTTATAAAGACTTCCACATGCCATTGATACCAGCAGCCTAGTGTTTTATAAAGACTTCCACATGCCATTGATACCAGCAGCCTAGTGTTTTATAAAGACTTCCACATGCCATTGATACCAGCAGCCTGTTTTATAAAGACTTCCACATGCCATTGATACCAGCAGCCTGTTTTATAAAGACTTCCACGTGCCATTGATACCAGCAGCCTAGTGTTTTATAAAGACTTCCACATGCCATTGATACCAGCAGCCTGTTTTATAAAGACTTCCACATGCCATTGATACCAGCAGCCTGTTTTATAAAGACTTCCACGTGCCATTGATACCAGCAGCCTGTTTTATAAAGACTTCCACATGCCATTGCCAGCCTGTTTTTGATACATGCCATTGCAGCAGCCTGTTTTATAAAGACTTCCACATGCCATTGATACCAGCAGCCTGTTTTATAAAGACTTCCACATGCCATTGATACCAGCAGCCTGTTTTATAAAGACTTCCACGTGCCATTGATACCAGCAGCCTGTTTTATAAAGACTTCCACATGCCATTGATACCAGCAGCCTGTTTTATAAAGACTTCCACGTGCCATTGATACCAGCAGCCTGTTTTATAAAGACTTCCACATGCCATTGATACCAGCAGCCTGTTTTATAAAGACTTCCACATGCCATTGATACCAGCAGCCTAGTGTTTTATAAAGACTTCCACATGCCATTGATACCAGCAGCCTAGTGTTTTATAAAGACTTCCACGTGCCATTGATACCAGCAGCCTGTTTTATAAAGACTTCCACATGCCATTGATACCAGCAGCCTGTTTTATAAAGACTTCCACATGCCATTGATACCAGCAGCCTAGTGTTTTATAAAGACTTCCACGTGCCATTGATACCAGCAGCCTGTTTTATAAAGACTTCCACATGCCATTGATACCAGCAGCCTGTTTTATAATGACTTCCACGTGCCATTGATACCAGCAGCCTGTTTTATAAAGACTTCCATCGATACTATTACTCTCAGGATCTATGTTTTACCTGCTCACATTAGATTTTGCTTCACAATTAGCTCTTTTTTAATCATCGCGATTTATTCAAACGATAATGTGCAACTGCCAAAAATAAATCAACTTTCTGAAGAGGTGTGTGTGTGGTGTGTCAGGGCTCGGCATACAGTGAAGGTTCTCGAAACCCTCCGTGCCAGTCGATCATCCCCGTCAGCTTTGGCCCCAAAAATATTGTAATAATGCTATTTTACATTTAGGTTATATAAACAGATGGATTGCCGAAGAAGTTCGTTTTTGTTATTTATCACGCGCGCTGCACACATATAGCCTAGATAATGTCTGGCAGGGAGAATGCACCGCTCTCAAACAGCTGGTTGTTGTGTGGAGTGAAGACCGACAGCGGTAGGTGTAGGAAAGCAGTAAGAAAGAGTTTCCAAGTTCTGATATCTACCAATAAATTCTAAGGCAAGAATGAGTATGTAAACCAGGTATTTAAAAAGTTCAAAGTCTTGGTTAAAAACTTGTGATCCTCAATTCAGTCATCATGGAATAGCTTACCTTGAAAATCTGACATTTCCTCTCGGCTCTTTGGTCCTTGACAAGTCACTGAAGTTATGGTATCCGTTTTTAAAGTTCTACTGCTCCACTACAATTACCTGTGATTTAATTTCTGATCCGTTTTCATGAGAGATGCGCGTTCCTTTGTTCCTCACTGTTTCTGTTACTCTGTTGCTGTAAAACCATGTCCCGTTATCATGACCAAGATGACATCAAAATGTTGGTTTCCCATTGAAAGCTTTACATTACAAAGGGAACCTGGGTTTTGGTCGCTTTCTCATTTTAAAACATGATACAGAAACGCTGAATAACTCTTCAACATCTGAAAATGTTGAGACTGACTAGCTACCACATAGACAGACGTCATTAGTGTGCTTGTTGTTTACCTTTATTTAACTAGGCAAGTCGGTTAAAGAACAAATTCTTATTTTCAATGACGGCCTAGTGGGTTAACTGCCTGTTCAGGGGCAGAACGACAGATTGTATACCTTGTCAGCTCAGGGATTTGAACTTGCAACCTTTCGGTTCCTAGTCCAATGCTCTAACCACTAGGCTACCCTGCCTCTTGTGTTGGGAGCATGTTGCCAATTTAGTCAGGCTATGCCCACAATATTCAGACATATTTTAGAATGTGAAAATAATGTAGGGCTGTTCCCAACAAAAAATAATAATCTTGGTCGACAACGTCGTCTCTTCTTTCGACCAATCGATTGGCAGAATTATTTTTACGTGTATTTTTCCATATATAGACACACCCAATGTTTTAATAAAATCAACTATGTGTAGGCTACTGAGATTGTCTGATGCTTTAAGCACTGATATTACAAATGAAGACACATAAATGACTAAAGAGGGAGCAAGAGATCAATATAACCTAACCAGAAGGAAAAAAAAGCCTTCTCCCTACCATCCTCCCGCTGCTGCTAGTCTTTGCAGAGTTTGCCATTAAGCTCCTAAAGTTGCCGGTAATAGGCTACACCAGTGGTCAGCAACCTTTTCCATTTGGAGTGCCAAGTTATACTACCATCTCTACTGATCTGTGTTCCAGTTAGGATTTTCAGATGCACATTTTCATGGAACAGCTTAATTTAATTTATAATAAAAACATATAAATATATATTTTTATCTTGGCAAGTCAATAAATGTAACAAATAAAAAATAAATACAAATAATTGCCTACATAAACCAACAAAATAAAAACGTAGGAGCCTGCAGGTAGAAAAAAATCCTGAAATAATAAATCTCATTGGATAAGCATGGCCTGTCCGCAAGGAACTTGAAACAATGTTACAACTATAAACTTGGTCCAGCTCAATTGTACTAGCAAACTTGCAGAACATATTCTGGGCACTCAGAGTTTCCCGCGCCAGTGAGCTTCAGACGGACGGACGGACGGACGGACGGACAGACACTGCTGTAAACTATTTGCGCAAGGGATAAGAAGTAATCCGGTAGGCCTATTTTATGACGTTTCCACTGGATCAGAGCATGACATTTTTTCCCATTTCATGATGACTGGTTATGGAAAGGGAGAGCTGGAAAGATTTTTCAAATAGGCTACGTTGAGGAACTATTGTTATTCTCAATGGTTGTAAAAACAGACTTTGTTTGCTTGCCGAAATAAACCAAAACTGCCTCCCGAGTGACACAGCGGTCTAAGGCACTGCATTGCATTGCATTTCTTGAGGCGTCATTACAGACCCGGGGTTGATCCCAGGCTGTGTCACAACTGGCCGTGACCAGAAGTCCAATAGGAGGGCACACAATTGGCCCAGCGTTATACGGGTTAGGGGAGTGTTTGGTCGGGGGGGGCTTTACTTGGCTCTAGCGACTCCTTGTGGCGGGTGGAGCGCCTGCAGGCTGACCTCGGTTGTCAGTTGAATGGCATTTCCTCCGACACATTGGTGCAGCTGACTTTCGGGTTAAGCGGCCAGGTGTTAAAAAGCGCGGTTTGGCGGGACATGTTTTGGAGGACGCATGAATTGACCTTCGCCTCCTGGGCCCGTTGGTGAGTTGCAGCTATGAGACAAGATTGAAATCGGGGAGAAAAAAGGGTATTTTTTAAAAAAAATAACAATAACAGTAGCGTAGCTTAGGTTGTGCACTCTGCAAACAAAGTGTCCACTCAGACAATGAAAACGGGAAGACTGGAATAATAATATTGAATGCATTAACAGAAATTACTGAAACCAACTAAACATTGTACATTAAAAAGGATGGCAATTAACAGTAAATCTACTACTGGTGAACCATCCTCGCGGTCTCCACAATGGATTAGTCCACGGAGACAGGCATGAATCAGACCGTTGTGCAATGCAATGAAA
This sequence comes from Oncorhynchus keta, assembly GCF_023373465.1. Classification (NCBI taxonomy): domain Eukaryota; kingdom Metazoa; phylum Chordata; class Actinopteri; order Salmoniformes; family Salmonidae; genus Oncorhynchus; species Oncorhynchus keta. Next base: position 41,179,188 of record NC_068438.1, read on the forward strand.
AGGGAACTACAAAGCAGCCTATGCCTACCTGGCAGAGCCATGATTATTTACATCAATCCAGTGGCCATTTGTTTTGAAATCTCCATCACAAGCGAGCTGCAGAAACACAGCTAGCCAAACACAACTGTCTGGCTGGTGTGCATCGGAATTAAAAGGTAACGGTCTCAGATTTTCTCAAACAATGGTCCCTTGATGTGGTTTTGTTGTGGACTTAGAACATTAAGTGTCTTTTCGAGAACAGAAACTTAAATACCGGGGATAAATCATAGTCCTTCTCCTCGTAATTGTTTTCTTCTTTTTGTGGTATTCTTTTGGTATCAATCTTAATGCCTCCAATCTCACACAAATGATCAATGAACCTACCAGGTAAAACCCAAAGTCTGTAAACATGGGCACCATCATAGATATCATCCTAACCAACCTGCCCTCCAAATACACCTCTGCTGTCTTCAACCAAGATCTCAGCAATCATTGCCTCATTGCCTCATTGCCTGTGTCCGTAATGGGTTGGCGGTCAAACGACCACCCCTCATCACCGTCAAACGCTCCCTAAAACACTTCAGCGAGCAGGACTTTCTAAACGACCTGGCCCGGGTATCCTATAATTTATATAATTCCTACAACCTAAAACTTCTTACCTGGGAATATTGAAGACTCATGTTAAAAGGAACTACCAGCTTTCATATGTTCTCATGTTCTGAGCAAGGAACTTTAACCTGTTACTCCTACCCCCTACTTGTTCAAACATTCTGTTAAAAATCGCGCAACATTTCAGCACCCTGCTACTCATGCCAGGAATATAGTATATGCATATGATTAGTATGTGTGGATAGAAAACACTCAGACGTTTATAAAACTGGTTAAATCACAGCTGTGACTATAACAGAACGTGCGTTTCATCGAAAAGCGCAGGAAAATCTGATCACTGAAAATGGGAAAATATATCCATGCGCCACTTGAACGTGTTGTTGAATGGGAACCACATTAAATGGGGCCGAGGTTGCAATACCTACAGCTTCCACACGATGTCAACAGTCTTGTCATTTGCCTACGATTTGTTTCTTGGTCAAACGGACACAAGGCAGCGCATTTCTTCCGGTCTCCGACCGGATATTTTGGTTGAGATTTACCCGGACATTATTTCCAGACGTACAGCTACAGAATATACATCGCCTCGTGATCAATTTGATGGATTATTAACGTTTACTAATACCTAAAGTTGCATTACAAAAGTATTTCAAAGTGTTTTGTGAAAGTTTATCGTCGACTTTTTTAATTAAAAAAAATGACGTTGCGTTAAAAAACTGTTTTTTTCCTTGATCACACAGTCTTCATAGATCGATATCTAGGCTATATATGGACCGATTTAAACGAAAAAAAGACCCAATAGTGATGTTTATGGGACATCTAGGAGTGCCAACAAAGAAGATTGTCAAAGGTAATGAATGTTTTATATTTTATTTGTGCGTTTTGTGTAGCGCCGACTATGCTAATTATTTTGTTTACGTCCCCTGCGGGTCTTTTGGGGTGTTACATGCTATCAGATAATAGCTTCTCATGCTTTTGCCGAAAAGCATTTAAAAAATCTGACTTGTTGGCTGGATTCACAACGAGTGTAGCTTTAATTCAGTACCCTGCATGTGTATTTTAATGAACGTTTGAGTTTTAACGAGTGCTATTAGCATTTAGCGTAGCGCATTTGCATTTCCAGATGTCTAGATGGGACGCCTGCCTGTCGGGTAGGAGTAAGAGGTTAACGTTAGCTTTCTTACGTGGCACATATTGCACTTTTACTTTCTTCTCCAACACTTTGTTTTTGCATTATTTAAACCAAACTGAACATGTTTCATTATTTATTTGAGGCTAAATTGATTTTTATTGATGTATTAAGTTTTTAAAAAGTGTTCATTCAGTGTTGTTGTAATTGTCATTATTAATTTATATATATATATATTTTTTTTTTTAAATCGGCCGATTAATCGGTATCGGCTTCTTTTTGGTCCTCCAATAATCAGTATCGGCATTGAAAAATCATAAATCGGTCGACCTCTAAAACATACCCTCGTAAAACTGACCATCCTACCGATCCTTGACTTCAGCAATGTAATTTACAAAATAGCCTTTTTCTATTGTATTATTGACTATGTTTGTTTATTCCATGTGTCGCACTGCTTTGCTTTATCTTGGCCAGGTCACACCTGGTTAAATAAAGGTGTTATCAACTGGCCTACCTGGTTAAATAAAGGTGAAATACATTTGAAAAAGTTATGTTTTATTTTTTTAAATTGTGCCCCCTAGAGGATTTCTCAGAAAATAATACATGGCACTTTGAAATCTGCAATAAGATAAAAAAAAATGTTTTTTAAATGTCTTTGCAGTTACAGTATCCAAATCAATGTGAGAACACAAGTGCATGGTAATTTAAGAGATGGCTAGACATTACCAGCCTAGTTCTGTACGGAATGCAGGTACATTATGAGACACAGGCCAGGTCATTATAAATTATCACATTTTTATTTTAAAAAATGTTTACGGTTAAATTTGTATTGTTTATTTCACTTTTGTTTATTATCTATTTAATGTAAACATGTGTTTCTCATGCCAATATAGCCCCTTAAATTGAGAGAGGGAGAGAGAAAAAACAAGACCAGGTGTAAATGATTAATCTGCTGACTGCTGAGAGGAACACTGTAGCAGCATAGCAGGCCAGAAGAGTCTGTGTCACTCGGTGGGAACCCTGTGTGTTCCACTGTGTAGTCCCGCTGGGTAACTAGCTACCGCTGGCCAAAGGACAGGTTCAGAGGCAGCCGCTGACACACACACACACACACACACACACACACACACACAATTAGTTGACTCGTGCATTTTAATGTTGGGCTTGAACCTGCACACCGTCTGGTTCTCTAGAACCCAGGTTCCATTCTAAGTGTCATTGATTGGAAGTGAAGAAGAGAGATGGCGTGGCTGAGTCACTGATTGGAACCCACTCAACCTCAATCAATCAGACATATTCCGCCCTCGGTTTATCCCTTCCCTTCCATACTCTCTTTCGGTTTCTCTCCTTCCCGTTTGCCCCCCCCCGTATCCATGGTGACGGCTGGCTCACACTTGATAGAGGAGGTCGTCAGTACAATCTAATTGCAGTGCTTCTAATTCAATAACACAGTGGGAACCAACCACTGTGATACCACTAATACACCTCCACACACATACACACAGAGTCTGCTACCATTACTGTTGCCACTCAAATCCAACATTAAATAGGGTGTTTTTTCTTCTCTCTCTGGTAGTTAGACTAATTGATAGTTTATTTTTCATTAATTGGCCAGAGATTCAGTAGTCAGGAAACATGGGAAAACCTCTTGTAAAATGGAGTGAAACGTCTACCCATAATTCTACCATCACCTCCTCCTTATCAACATCACCTAATTTCTCCTCCTCTCAATCTGTCTACCATCCTCTTACTTAGTCATCCTCTCCCTCCCTCCACCACCTCCTTTCTCCTCCTCTCAATCTGTCTACCATCCTCTTACTTAGTCATCCTCTCCCTCCCTCCACCACCTCCTTTCTCCTCCTCTCAATCTGTCTACCATCCTCTTACTTAGTCATCCTCTCCCTCCCTCCACCACCTCCTTTCTCCTCCTCTCAATCTGTCTACCATCCTCTTACTTAGTCATCCTCTCCCTCCATCACCTCCTTTCTCCTCCTCTCTTTCTGTCTACCATCCTCTTAGTCATCCTCTCTCTCCCTCCATCACCTCCTTTCTCCTCCTCTCTTTCTGTCTACCATCCTCTTACTTAGTCATCCTCTCCCTCCCTCCATCACCTCCTTTCTCCTCCTCTCTTTCTGTCTACCATCCTCTTACTTAAGTCATCCTCTCCCTCCCTCCACCACCTCCTTTCTCCTCCTCTCTTTCTGTCTACCATCCTCTTACTTAAGTCATCCTCTCCCTCCCTCCATCACCTCCTTTCTCCTCCTCTCTTTCTGTCTACCATCCTCTTACTTAAGTCATCCTCTCCCTCCCTCCATCACCTCCTTTCTCCTCCTCTCTTTCTGTCTACCATCCTCTTACTTAGTCATCCTCTCCCTCCCTCCATCCATCACCTCCTTTCTCCTCCTCTCTTTCTGTCTACCATCCTCTTAGTCATCCTCTCTCTCCCTCCATCACCTCCTTTCACTTCTCCACAGAAACCTACCTCTACCTCTCCTCTCACTTCTCCACAGAAACCTACCTCCACCTCTCCTCTCACTTCTCCACAGAAACCTACCTCCACCTCTCCTCTCACTCATTCAGTACACATGAACAGAACACACAATAATCATCCCTTCACACACACACACACACTAAACTAGCTGTGGGGGTCCCATCCTAGGCCCCCATGGTACCTCCCAGCTGTCTGAACAGAAAGAAAGACGAGTGAAGTGTGTGTGTGTCGGAATACGACCATGCGTGTGTGTCAGAGTATGACTATGAGTGTGTGTGTGTCAGAGAGTATGACTATGAGTGTGTGTGTGTGTGTGTGTGAGAGAGTATGACTGTGTGTGTGTCAGAGTATGACTATGTGTGTGTGTGTGTGTGTGTGTGTGTGTGTGTGTGTGTGTGTGTGTGTGTGTGTGTGTGTGTGTGAGAGAGAGAGAGAGAGAGAGAGAGAGAGTACACAGCACCAGGAAGACCTGTGAAAGGGTCTCGGAACGGTAAATCCATGGACCTCTCAGAGGCTAAACTGGATTCCAGAGTCACATCCAGCCTGAAATATCGTTGGTCATGTTGTTCAACAATGGTCACACAAGCATATTTTAGGCTGGGTGCGACTCTGGAGTGTGTGTGTGTCTGGGGCAAGGGAAATGGGAGTGTCTTCACCGAACAGCCCTTAGTTTTAAAATGGTTGATGTTGAGTGTTTTTGGTCCCTTGGTTGTGAAAAGCCCATTCTTCCCCTAAGCCTTCCATTCAGCAGATCACTACCTCCATTTGTAAAGACTATTCTTCACAGGACAATCACACTGAACAAACACAGAAAAACAGATGGAGAGATCTTTAAATTCCTACAGGCATCCTGAGTGATCGACACCTTTCTTTGTGTCAGAGCTCTAATTCACGCAACTTCCATGTCACAGAACCACATGATTGGACATACGAGGGGGTCACCATTAAGTGTAACACACCTGATCCCAGACTCAGCTGTGCGGTGGCCCTCGGGGAACAACGATAACAGAGAGAGCAGCAGTTCCTAGCCTGGTAATGTGCATAGCTACATGCTAACAGCTACCACCTGATCCCAGACTCAGCTGTGCGGTGGCCCTCAGGGAACAACAATAACAGAGAGAGCAGCAGTTCCTAGCCTGGTAATGTGCATAGCTACATGCTAACAGCTACCACCTGATCCCAGACTCAGCTGTGCGGTGGCCCTCAGGGAACAACAATAACAGAGAGAGCAGCAGTTCCTAGCCTGGTAATGTGCATAGCTACATGCTAACAGCTACCAACTGATCCCAGACTCAGTTGTGCGGTGGCCCTCAGGGAACAACAATAACAGAGAGAGCAGCAGTTCCTAGCCTGGTAATGTGCATAGCTACATGCTAACAGATACCACTGGTAAAAAACACACTTCGGGGTTAAGGTTTGTGTCCGATATTTCTTAATTTCCTTCTTTTTACTTCCTTTTTGGATGATGTGCATATTGTTTTGTATTGCTAGGGTACAGCTAGAAACAAGCCTTTCGCTGCTGCACCTGCGATAACATCTGCAAATGTGTGTACACAACCAATAAACTTGGATTTGGTTTGCTTCAAGAGGTGAGCTAATTTATTCCTGTTTGGAAAAGCAGGGAGCCTGAAGCCTTCATATTCTGGGAAGAACAGCTAAAGAAGATGACATGGAGCTGCACTAATCAATTATAAATCAAACAGGCCCCTAGATGGCTTCCACTTAGACCAGCCCAGGGCTGGGCCTGTGGGCCTGCTAAAAAAATACTGGGAGCCAACATGGCTCCCCCAGAGAACATGAATGGGGGGGAGACGGAAGCGTGTGAATCAAATATGAACTCTTGGTTCTTTAAAAACAGGGGTCTAGAATAACATCAATATTCATATTCTTTAAGCTTACAGGGGTGTCCTGATTCAGGGATTCCGTTAGGCGGTAATTGCCGTCCGTTAAGTGAAAATGAACATTGGATAAATTGTATCCGGTCTGGGAGGAAAAACAACATTAAGTCGGCCATCAGCGTTTCACCCACCACTTCATAATATGAGCTGGAGGCCGTATGCATTTTCAAAACATACTTCATTGATTGCAAATCCGACCATCGAAAGGTGTAGGCAATTATTTTATAAAGAATTTATCCTACCATTTCTACCAGTCTGCGTGTCAGTTATGATTTTCATATGTGCATTTTTGTGGAAATATTTCAATAATAAGGTTTTTCGATCCTCAAAATCAGTGTCACGTGGTTAATCCTAAAAATCTTCATTAAATGATAAAAATATAAAACCTAACAATCAACTAAAGCACCAGCCTCTGCCATATGGACGCATTGATAGACCCTAATCATTTTCTATTTTAGTAGGTAAGTCAGTTAAGAACAAGTTCTTATTTTTACCTTGTCAGCTCGGGGATTCGATCTCGCAACCTTTCGGTTACAAGTCCAACGCTCCAACCACTAGGCTACCTGCCCCCCCCCCCCCCCTCTAACCACTAGGCTACCTGCCACCCATTGGCGGGCTAAATAGCATAAATGAGCGCATGGTACTCAGAAATAGGCTACGGTGAGGACCTATTAGGAGGGAATTCGCTATGGGTGTTAAAAAAAGCAGACTTTGTGAGGTAATGAGTGAGAAGCTCAGCTAGTGGTGGATGTGGTGACTAAGCCAATCAGAAATCAAACATCCCAAAATGGGCACTTTCCTACATTTGTGAGCAGTAGGCCAGGTAGGCTACGCGTGCTCAGGGGCATGCACTAATTATTCATCATTAACCAGACAGAGAAACCAGACCCATGCTCATATGGAGCTCTACAAACAAAAGACAATGAGAAAATGGACAACTCGTGGTATGAAATAAACCAAAACTCACGTTGTCACAAGTGTAGCAGGTTGTGAACTCTGCAAACAACGTTTCCACTCCGAGAACGCTACAATGACTGTAGGCGACAATGACTGTAGGCGACAATGACTGTAGGCTACAATGACTGTAGGCTACAATGACTGTAGGCGACAATGACTGTAGGCTACAATGACTGTAGGCGACAATGACTGTAGGCTACAATGACTGTAGGCGACAATGACTGTAGGCTACAATGACTGTAGGCGACAATGACTGTAGGCGACAATGACTGTAGGCGACAATGACTGTAGGCGACAATGACTGTAGGCTACAATGACTGTAGGCTACAATGACTGTAGGCTACAATGACTGTAGGCGACAATGACTGTAGGCTACAATGACTGTAGGCTACAATGACTGTAGGCTACAATGACTGTAGGCGACAATGACTGTAGGCTACAATGACTGTAGGCTACAATGACTGTAGGCTACAATGACTGTAGGCGACAATGACTGTAGGCTACAATGACTGTAGGCGACAATGACTGTAGGCTACAATGACTGTAGGCGACAATGACTGTAGGCTACAATGACTGTAGGCTACAATGACTGTAGGCGACAATGACTGTAGGCTACAATGACTGTAGGCGACAATGACTGTAGGCGACAATGACTGTAGGCGACAATGATTGTAGGCTACAATGACTGTAGGCTACAATGACTGTAGGCGACAATGACTGTAGGCTACAATGACTGTAGGCTACAATGACTGTAGGCTACAATGACTGTAGGCGACAATGACTGTAGGCTACAATGACTGTAGGCTACAATGACTGTCATCCTAATTAATAATACAAATACATTAACAGAAATGTATGTAACCAAATGACAGGGATTAACAGTACATTTACTACTGGTGACATATGTAATGGGGAATTGATCAAAAACAATAAAAAGGGCTAACAATTCACATGAAACAACAAATGCGCAAGAATTGGTGGGAGACAGCTGAGTGGATTCTGGAGAGCTGAGCTCATGCATTCTGGAACGAGACCCGCCTATAGGCTAACTTCGCCACACGCCCCTACCCTTCTTCTTGGGTCAACATTTTAAATTATACTCAAGACACATTATCTTCACAAATATTTTAAAATGTTTTTCACCGACAGCTGCAACTCAATAATCAGCGAGGCCTTTTGCCACACGTGCTGCCTATGAAAGACTTCCTCACATACCCTTCTCTGTACATGAATGCAGTAAGAAGCCAAGGTAAGTTGCTAGCTAGCATTAAACTTATCTTATGAAAAACAATCATCAATCAATCATAATCACTGTAACGTCGTTCTTCGTTTGTAGAAAGAGAGTCGGACCGAAATGCAGCGTGGTGGTTACTCATGATCTTTAATGAAGGATCGCGATACATTAAATAACTATTACAAAATACAAAACAACAAACGGAACGTGAAATCTAATTACAGCCTATCTGGTGAAACTACACAGAGACAGGAACAATCACCCACGAAATACACAATGAAACCCAGGCTACCTAAATACGGTTCCCCATCAGAGACAACAAGAATCACCTGACTCTGATTGAGAACCGCCTCAGGCAGCCAAGCCTATACTAGACACACCCCTAATCAACCACAATCCCAATGCCTACAAAAAACCCAATAAGACAATACAATAACCCCATGTCACACCCTGGCCTGAACAAATAATTAAAGAAAACACAAAATACTAAGACCAAGGCGTGACAATCACTAGTTAACTACACATGGTTGATGATATTACTAATTTATCTAGCATGTCCTGCATTGCACATAATCGATGCAGTGCGCATTCGCGAAAAAGGATTGTCGTTGCTCCAACGTGGACCTAACCATAAACAGTTTGGGCTGCCTGGCTCATTGCGAACTAATTTGTCCGAATTTTACGTAATTATGACATAACATTGAAGGTTGTGCAATGTAACAGCAATATTTAGACTTATGGATGCCACCCGTTAGATAAAATACCGAACGGTTCCGTATTTCACTGAAATAATAAACGTTTTGTTTTCGAGATGATAGTTTCCGGATTCGACCATATTAATGACCAAAGGCTCGTATTTCTGTGTGTTATGTTATAATTAAGTCTATGATTTGATATTTGATAGAGCAGTCTGACTGAGCGGTGGAAGGCACCAGCAGGCTCGTAAGCATTCATTCAAACAGCACTTTCGTGCGTTTTGCCAGCAGCTCTTTGCAATGCTTCACGCATAGAGCTGTTTATGACTTCAAGCCTATCAACTCCCGAGATTAGGCTGGTGTAACCAATGTAAAATGGCTAGCTAGTTAGCTGGGTGCGCGCTAATAACGTTTCAAACGTCACTCGCTCTGACACGTGGAGTAGTTATTCCCCTTGCGCTGCAAGGGCCACACATTTTGTGGAGCGATGGGTAATGGTGCTTCGAGGGTGGCTGTTGTTGATATGTTCCTGTTTCGAGCCCAGGTAGGGGCGAGGTGAGGGACTGAAGCTATACTGTTACACTGGCAATACTAAAGTGCCTATAAGAACATCCAATAGTCAAAGGTATATGAAATACAAATGGTATAGAGAGAAATTAACTACAACCTAAAACCTTTTACCTTGGAATATTGAAGTCTCATGTTAAAAGGAACCACCAACATTCTTATGTTCTCATGTTCTGAGCAAGGAAATTAAACGTTAGCTTTCTTACATGGCACATATTGCACTTTTACTTTCTTCTCCAACACTTTGTTTTTGCATTATTTAAACCAAATTGAACAGATTTCATTATTTATTTGAGGCTAAATTGATTTTCATTGATGTATTATATTAAGTTAAAATACGTGTTCATTCAGTATTGTTGTAATTGTCATTATTACAAATAAAACATTTAATCGGTATCGGATTTTTTTGGTCCTCCAATAATCGGTATCGGCGTTGAAAAATCATAAACGGTCGGCCTCTAATAGACATCCCGTCTTTACTCAGCCTAGACAGCCACCCTGGGGAATTCCTGATTCCACCGGGATTATGTTGCAGAGGCTTCCAATAAACAACACCCTCTGTGTTCTGTCTTATTTTTTACCCCTTTATCTCCACAACTGGTAGTTATAGTCTCGTCTCATTGCTGCAACTCCCATACGGACTCGGGAGAGGTGAAGGTCTCGAGCCGTGGGTCCTCCAAAACACGCTGCTTCTTGTCACAGTGCTCGCTTTTAATTTTATTTTTACCTTTATTTAACTAGGCAAGTCAGTTAATTAAGAAAAAAATCTTATTTTCAATGACGGCCTAGGAACAGTGGGTTAACTGCCTGTTCAGGGGCAGAACGACAGATTTGTACCTTGTCAGCTCGGGATTTGAACCTGCAACACCGTACAACTGGCGACCGAAGTCACCGGTTGCACCGGCCAACCACAAGGAATCACTAGAGCGCGATGGGACAAGGACATCCTGGCTGGCCAAACCCTCCCCTAACCCGGACTATGCTGGGCCAAACCCTCCCCTAACCCGGACGATGCTGGGCCAAACCCTCCCCTAACCCGGACGATGCTGGGCCAAACCCTCCCCTAACCCGGACGATGCTGGGCCAACTGTGCGCCGCCTCATGGGTCTCCCCGTCTCGGCCGGCTGCGACACAGCCTGGGATCAAACCCGGATCTGTAGAGAAGCCTCTAGCACTGCGATGCAGTGCCTTAGACCACTGTGCCACTAGGAAGGCCACTCTGTGTTCTGTTAGACAGGTAGCTCTTTATCCACAGTATAGCAGGTGGTGTAAAGCCGTAACACAAGTTATTCCAGCAGCAGACTGATGGATAATGTCAAAAGCCACACTGAAGTCTAATAAAACAGCCCCCACAATATTTGTATTATCAACTTCTCTCAGCCAATCATCAGTGCTGTGCTTGTTCCCTATGAGCGTGCTGTAAGTCTGTTGTCAATTTATTTGCTATAAAATAGCATTGTATCTAGATTGTGCACTCTGCAAACAACATATCCACTCTGACAATGAGAACTGTAAAATATTAATAATAATATATTGAATGCATCAACAGAAATTACAGTAACCAAACAAACATTGTAGATGAGAAATTATGGGAATTAACAGTAAATCTACTACTGGTGAACCACCCCCGTGGTCTCCACAATGGACTAGTCCACTGAGACTGGCATCACTCAAGACAGGCGTCAATCAAGACATGTGCCATACATTTTGTATAACATTTTTTGTTGTTGCAACTGCTCGACTAAAAAGTGACTGGTCGACCAAAAGCCTATCGCCCAGTCAATCGACCCGTCAACTACATGGGGTCAGCTCTACCAAATGAGCAACCCATCCTAGTTTTTGTATCTTTAGATCTACCATCTTTCTCTAATATCTACCGTGCTGTTTAGAATGCTGTTTTTCCCCTTCCCCTGCCAATTACATTTAGGCAAATGATTGAAAATGCTGTTTCATTGGCTGCTTCATTACAGGAGTTGCATGTTTTTGTTCAGATTAATTACCATAATCTACATGTGAATTCTGTCATTGTGATCACTGTGGGTGGATGCACTAATGAATACGTGTCTGGTACATTTCTCAAATGGCCGGTAAATTAAAAATCTTCTCATCATGTTGTCCAGCGCCACATTTTCCTAAGGGATGTACCAGGATGTAGTTGGTGTTACCAGAGAAAATAGAGGGTGTCCCTAGACACACACCGCTCTGTAGTAGTGTCTCAGAGAGCAGACTAAACAGACGACAAGCCAACTGGTCACAGCATGGCTGGACAGCATGACTGACTCACAGACCTGGCCTTGGACTTCAGCACTTCTGTCCGTCTGGTTGGACAAGCTCACCTTTTGGGGATACTACAGAGAATATGGTCTAGGACAGAACTGACCTCTCACGAGTAGAGGTCGACCGATTATGATTTTTCAACGCCGATACCGATTATTGGAGGACCAAAAAAGCCGATACCAATTAATCGGACGATTTTTATTTATTTATTTGTAATAATGACAATTACAACAATACTGAATGAACACTTATTTTAACTTAATATAATACATGAATAAAGTCAATTTAGCCTCAAATAAATAATGAAACCTGTTCAATTTGGTTTAAATAATGCAAAAACAAAGTGTTGGAGAAGAAAGTAAAAGTGCAATATGTGCCATGTAAGAAAGCTAACGTTTAAGTTCCTTGCTCAGAACATGAGAACATAAGAATGTTGGTGGTTCCTTTTAACATGAGACTTCAATATTCCAAGGTAAGAGGTTTTAGGTTGTAGTTAATATAGTATTTATATGACTATTTCTCTCTATACCATTTGTATTTCATTAACCTTTGACTATTTGATGTTCTTATATGGATGTTCTTATAGGCACTATAATATTGCCAGTGTGACAGTATAGCTTCCGTCCCTCTCCTCGCCCCTACTTGGGCTCGAACCAGGAAGCAGCGTTACCCATAGCTCCTCAAAAGCCGCGGCCCTTGCAGCGAAAGGGGAATAACTACTCCAAGTCTCAGAGCGAGTGACGTTTGAAACAGTATTAGCGCACACGCAGCTAACTAGCTAGCTATTTCACATTGGTTACACCAGCCATTAGGCTGATAGGCTTGAAGTCATAAACAGCGCTGTGCTTATGAAGAGCTGCTGGCAAAACGCAAGAAAGTGCGGTTTGAATGAATGATTACGAGCCTGCTCTGCTCAGTCAGACTGCTCTATCAAATGAGAATTAATTATAACATAATAACACACAGAAATACGAGCCTTTGGTCATTAATATGTGTAACGGAGGTGAAACGGCTAGCTTAGTTAGCGGTGTGCGCTAAATAGCGTTTCAATCGGTTACGTCACTTGCTCTGAGACCTTGAAGTAGTAGTTCCCCTTGCTCTGCAAGGGCCGCGGCTTTTGTGGAGCGATGGGTAACGATGCTTCGTGGGTGACTGTTGTTGATGTGTGCAGAAGCTCCCTGGTTTGCGCCCGGGGACGTAAAGTTATTCTGTTACATATGGTCGAATCCGGAAACTATCATTTCGAAAACAAAACGTTTATTATTTCAGTGAAATACAGAACCGTTCCGTATTTTATCTAACGGGTGGCATCCATAAGTCTAAATATTCTTGTTACATTGCACAACCTTCAATGTTATGTAATAATTACGTAAAATTCTGGCAAATTAGTTCGCAATGAGCCAGGCAGCCCAAACTGTTGCATATACCCTGACTCTGCGTGCAATGAACGCAAGAGAAATTACACAATTTCACCTGGTTAATATTGCCTGCTAAACTGGATTAGTAGTTATAACTAGCGATTATGATTGATTGTTTTTTATAAGATAAGTTTAATGCTAGCTAGCAACTTACCTTGGCTTCTACTGCATTCGCGGAACAGGCAAGGCTCCTCGTGGAGTGCAATGGTTAGAGCGTTGGACTAGTTAACTGTAAGGTTGCAAGATTAGAACCCCTGAGCTGACAAGGTGAAAATCTGCCCCTGAACAAGGCAGTTAACCCACCGTTCCTAGGCCATCATTGAAAATAAGAACGTGTTCTTAACTGACTTGCCAAGTTAAATAAAGGTATATAAAAAAAATTACAAAATTGTTATGAAAACTTGAAATCGAACCTAATTAAATCGGCCATTCCGATTAAATAGGTCGACCTCTACTCTCAAGGTAAGAGGACATAGAGGCATTTTCTATTAAAACTCTGATTTGGCAGATACCACACAGGCCGATGAGTGATTGTCACCAAGAAGAAGCAGCACTGTCCGGTAGGGCAAGAGATAACAAGGCAGAGAGGTGGGCCAGTACACGTTGTGACACCTGACTGGACGAGCCGTGGGTTTATTTCCAGGTGTAAAAGGAATAACACAGGAAACAAATGATCCTGGATCAGAACTAGGGCCACACACACAGATTGTTGAGAGTGAGACCACAGAGAAATGCACTCGTGGCCCAGCTTCCACTCTGGCACCTCCGCCACGAGAACAGAAAGACACACAGGATTGTTTAATCCTGGCACACACACAAACAACGAGTCAAGAAGCACACTAATCTTGCACTACAACAAATGATGCTGAGGACACTGAAACCCAATGACAACATCGTTTCCCCTAAAGATTAACAAGCAGTCAAAGGACATAATTGAGATAAACTGGAATGAACATTCTGTTAACACTTCTGTCAAATCATTTCTACAGATATTGACGTTTTAGCCTATTTCAAAATCGACCTGCCACATCAAAACACACAACCCTAGAGATCAAAACAAGACATCAACAATAATGTTCTGAAGTCAGAAAACTCTTCAAATACAGATCTTTCAGTCCTTGACAGCTGAGCATTCATTCAATACACAAAGAGGACTAAAGTAATAATGCTGCCTCTGATGGGACGATTCCTCCTGAATTGAGAGTAAATGGCCTGTACTGATCCACTGGTCCTATCCACAAGCAGAACGATCAGACAGCGGTGCAGTCTATTCCCGTCTGCAGTCCTGTAGGCCCTTATCCTTCTGCCTCCCTGTGACAGTTTTATGGCTGCATTGTTTGAGCTGTTTACCGTTCAAGCATACAACAGTTTAACTCTCAAGCACACAAAGGTAGGCCTACACGTGGTTTCAGGCTTTATCGGGTTAAATCATTGTTGTTCGAGTTCCGTTCCTTTCTCTGTAGCGAATATTTTAATGGTTGTTAATACAGGGTCTTTACTTTGTGTCGAGGTATGCAGTTATGAATAAAAGGCACAATGACATTAATTGTCCCACTTACTTTGCGATAGCTAGACGCCTGTGTTGTCAATACTGCTTGGCCATGAATGATTTTCAGTGATAAGTAATAACGTTATAACACGGCATAGTTATTAAACCATATATAGACAACATTTACATGTCCTAATTATTATGACTGTCGTGATTGATTGCACAAATTCCCACACGGGTTATAACGCCAGCCAGTAGTCACAAAACCAGCGATAAATCCCTATTATAAACCGGATAATCCGAAATTCGCAGATTAGGCTCACATCAATACAATAATCCAGAAAGGATTCGGGCTGTTCACGATTCTCTTTTAACACGCATCTGAAATTGCTGATTGCCTTGTTAAATCTCAACAACACCAGGTTAAATGAGAACAACGCAATGGCCACTTCAGTTATTGCTGGTTTGAGAACGGCAAAACAAAAATTACATTTCATTTTTGACAAAGCGCTTTGGGAAAGTGATTTAGATCAAAAAAACATCCACAGCAATGGTTTAAGCGAGTTACATTCCAACATTATTAAACAGAACAGAGATGGTTTGACAAAAATGGGCACATAAGCTTTAGACACCATTTTGAAAAACCACTCTGCTCTTTACTGCGCTGCGTGGAATGAAAAATGCGTGACTAGTTATTGAAAACTAGCAAGGCACTAGACAATTCCAACGCCATCATACTGTATCCCATCACGTTTACTAACATAGTTGCATCAGTCACACACTGTCCCTTCTCGTACAATCTGACAATCGATAACTAGATTGACTAGCTATTTTATCTCAAGCGATGGAGGAAATGCATTACATTTCGTCACACCAAGCTATCAAGTCCATCACTGAAATGTTATTTTTGTCCACCAACTAGGCTAGCTAGCTCGCTAATGCTAGCTATCCTCCATCATCATTGTATTTTCCGAGTACCATGCCATATCCGTGTCGGACAATTGACGGGAAAATGGGGAAAGAGTATAGATGACACAACAACAATATTTAGCGGGTGATCCTTACCAATGTCTGATTGACAAATGTTGCTCTCTAAATTCCTTATTTTGTTCAGGTATCTTCAAACTCGCTGGCACTGGCAATGTAAACGGTGTCGGTGCTCTAGCTTCTCACTACAGCGATTTCGAGCTTGCAAGCGGCGTTGGGAACACGGCGGAATGGGGGATGGGGATGCCGAGAGAGGGAGGGGTGGGGGACTGGGGGGAGCGAGGGGCCAGCAGCAGGCAAACATTGAACGTTGATGGGCTTTTCAGGCTCGCAAAATTACACCGCCTCTAGAACTACAACTTCAGCTTTAAAGTGAGTATAACTATATTAGTTTGGAAGTAACTAATTTTGAAGACAAGTTCAAACTGCCTCTCTCGCACACAACATTTCTCATTCCCAGGCCCATGGGCACCCCTACAATGAACACATACCACTACTTTCCCCAATGCTACACATTCCTTTGTCTCATGCCCTTCTGCACACTTCCCACACCTAGGATCCTCCCTCCAACACATTGCTGCAACATGCCCATAAACTTGACACTTGTCACAACATAATGTATTCGGCACAAAAGCTCATATGGGCTAATTTATATATCCAAACAATTATCACAAGACCACTTCTGGTTACCCTCACTGATTCCACAGCACCCAACTCTGTTTTCATCCACCCAGAAACCACAAATAGGTCAGTCAAAAGGCAAGGGTCCAAAAACGTCACTCCTACTGTCATAGACTCATCTTTATCCTGACACCTGGTGCAAGCCTCGGGCTCCCTAGAACTTATCACCACACCTATCACCTCTGATACTTCAACATCATTCACTTCCATTTCTCCTCCGGTCCTCAGCTCACTCTGCTTACACTTTCTACCATTCTTCTTCAGCAAACCATCTCCCTTTTCCCCACCATTTCTAACTGACTAAAGCTCACTCTCTTCCTCCCTCTGTCTCTTAGACCTCCTCTGCCTCTCCTTTTCCCCACCATTTCTAACTGACTAAAGCTCACTCTCTTCCTCCCTCTGTCTCTTAGACCTCCTCTGCCTCTCCTTTTCCCCACCATTTCTAACTGACTAAAGCTCACTCTCTTCCTCCCTCTGTCTCTTAGACCTCCTCTGCCTCTCCTTTTCCCCACCATTTCTTACTGACTAAAGCTCACTCTCTTCCTCCCTCTGTCTCTTAGACCTCCTCTGCCTCTCCTTTTCCCCACCATTTCTAACTGACTAAAGCTCACTCTCTTCCTCCCTCTGTCTCTTAGACCTCCTCTGCCTCTCCTTTTCCCCACCATTTCTAACTGACTAAAGCTCACTCACTTCCTCCCTCTGTCTCTTAGACCTCCTCTGCCTCTCCTTTTCCCCACCATTTCTAACTGACTAAAGCTCACTCTCTTCCTCCCTCTGTCTCTTAGACCTCCTCTGCCTCTCCTTTTCCCCACCATTTCTAACTGACTAAAGCTCACTCTCTTCCTCCCTCTGTCTCTTAGACCTCCTCTGCCTCTCCTTTTCCCCACCATTTCTAACTGACTAAAGCTCACTCTCTTCCTCCCTCTGTCTCTTAGACCTCCTCTGCCTCTCCTTTTCCCCACCATTTCTAACTGACTAAAGCTCACTCTCTTCCTCCCTCTGTCTCTTAGACCTCCTCTGCCTCTCCTTTTCCCCACCATTTCTAACTGACTAAAGCTCACTCTATTCCTCCCTCTGTCTCTTAGACCTCCTCTGCCTCTCCTTTTCCCCCATTCCTCCTCTGTATTCATAATATACTGCAATTCTCCTGACATACATATTGTTCTTGCCTTCTCAAGGGACGCCATTTAACCGGCTGTCACAATCTCCGTACAATCAGCACGGACTCCTCGGGATGTAGCGCTCAACAGTGCATCCCACTTTATGAAGCAGCTTCTTCGTCTTCAGGTTGTTCTTTTCCTGACCACGGTTCTTGCTTTGTTCTTCTTCTTCCTTGGGTAGTTAGTTAGATAGCAGACAGTTAATATACTGCCTGGCGAGTTTGATGTGTTAGTAGCCAACTAACGTTAGGTAACTAGCTAACATACCAAGTAAAATTGTATTTGTCATATGCACCCAATACAACAGGTGTAGGTAGACCTTACCATGAAATGTTTACTTACCAAGCCCTGAACTGACAATGCAGTTTTAAGAAAAGTAAGTGTTTCTGTAAAAAATAAAAGTAACAAATAATGAAGGAGCAGCAGTAAAATAACAGTAGTGAGACTATATACAGGGTCTACCAGTACAGAGTCAATGTGGAGGCTATATACAGGGGGTACCAGTACAGAGTCAATGTGGAGGCTATATACAGGGTCTACCAGTACAGAGTCAATGTGGAGGCTATATACAGGGGGTACCGGTACAGAGTACCAGACAGGGGGTACCAGTACAGAGTCAATGTGGAGGCTATATACAGGGTCTACCAGTACAGAGTCAATGTGGAGGCTATATACAGGGGGTACCAGTACAGAGTACCAGACAGGGGGTACCAGTACAGAGTCAATGTGGAGGCTATATACAGGGTCTACCAGTACAGAGTCAATGTGGAGGCTATATACAGGGTCTACCAGTACAGAGTCAATGTGGAGGCGATATACAGGGTCTACCAGTACAGAGTCAATGTGGAGGCTATATACAGGGTCTACCAGTACAGAGTCAATGTGGAGGCTATATACAGGGGTACCAGTACAGAGTCAATGGGGAGTCTATATACAGGGGGTACCAGTGCAGAGTCAATGTGGAGGCTATATACAGGGGGTACCAGTACAGAGTCAATGTGGAGGCTATATACAGGGTCTACCAGTACAGAGTCAATGTGGAGGCTATATACAGGGGGTACCAGTACAGAGTCAATGTGGAGTCTATATACAGGGGGTACCAGTACAGAGTCAATGTGGAGGCTATATACAGGGGGTACCAGTACAGAGTCAATGTGGAAGCTATATACAGGGGGTACCAGTACAGAGTCAATGTGGAGGCTATATACAGGGGGTACCAGTACAGAGTCAATGTGGAGGCTATATACAGGGGGTACCAGTACAGAGTCAATGTGGAGGCTATATACAGGGGGTACCAGTACAGAGTCAATGTGGAGGCTATATACAGGGGGTACCGATAGAGAGCCAATGTGGAGGCTATATACAGGGGGTACTGCAACAGAGCCAATCAATGTGCGGGGGCACCAGTTCGTCGAGGTAATATGTATATGTAGGTAGAGTTAAAGTGACTATGCATAGATAATGAACAGAGAGTTTCAGCAATGTAAAATAGGGGAAGGGGGGGCAATGCAAATAGTCTGGGTAGCCATTAGCTGTTTAGGAGTCTTATGGCTTGGTGGTAGAAGCTGTTAAGAAGCCTTTTGGACCTAGACTTGGCGCTCCGGTACCGCTTGCCGTGTGGTAGCAGAGAAAATATTCAATGACTAGGGTGGCTGGAGTCTTTGACAATTTTTAGGTCCTTCCTCTGACACCGCCTGGTATAGAGGTCCTGGATGTCAGGAAACTTGGCTCCAGTGATGTACTGGGCCGTACGCATTACCCTCTGAAGTGCCTTGCGGTCGGAGGCCGAGCAGTTACCATACCAGGCAGTGATGCAACTAGTCAGGATGCTCTCAATGGTGCAGCTGTAGAAGTTTTTGAGGATCTGAGGACTCATGCCAAATCTTTTCAGTCTCCAGTTACATACTGCTGTAAAAAATAATCATAATTATAATATTTCACCTTTATTTCACCAGGTAGGCTAGTTGAAAACAAGTTCTCATTTGCATCTGCGACCTGGCCAAGATAAAGCAAAGCAGTGTGACACAGACAACACAGAGTTACACATGGAGTGAACAATAAAAACAAGTCAATAACACAATAAACAAATCAATGACACAGTAGAAAAAATCAAGTCTATATACATTGTGTGCAAAAGGCACGAGGTAGGCAATAAATAGGCCATAGGAGCGAATAGTTACAATTTAGCAGATTAACACTGGAGTGATAAATGAGCATATGACGATGTGCAAGTAGAGATACTGGTGTGCAAAAGAGCAGAAACGTTAATAAAATAAAAACAGTATGGGGATGAGGTAGATAGATTGGGTGGGCTATTTACAGATGGACTATGTATGTACAGCAATCGGTTAGCTGCTCAGATAGCATCAGATAAATGTAATAGCAGATGTTTAAAGTTGGTGAGGGAAATAAACGTCTCCAACTTCAGCGATTTTTCCAATTCGTTCCAGTCACTGGCAGCGGCCAAATGAGGGCTTTGGGGATGATCCGTGAGATATACCTGCTGGAACATGTGCTACGGGTGGGTGTTGTTATCGTGAACTGAGATAAGGTGGAGCTTTACCTAGCATAGACTTATAGATGACCTGGAGCCAGTGGGTCTGGCGACGAATATGTAGCGAGGGCCAGCCGACTAGAGCATACAGGTCTCAGTGGTGGGTGGTATATGCTATGCAGTTCTTAAGGATAGTGTAGCTAAAACTTATTTGAAAAGTCATTACTTTATTACATTGCTCCACATTTTTTAAACATTTGTCATAATTAGTTAAGGCAATGAATTTGGATCCGGTCTCGTCAGACTTTGACTGCATATTTTTCGCCATTTTCTTGGCATACTAACTATATCCATACTAAGACCAATAAGCATAGTATATACTCAGTTCACATCACAAATAGTACAGTTAGTGCGGTCAGTATGAGTATTTGAACACAGCTTTTGTCTACTGTATGTGAATGATGGAAGAATCTTTGTCCAGCTGTAGGTCTATTTGAGTGAGGGTGGTCACTTAGGCCTGCACATCAACCAGTACTGGGACCATTGGAGACTTGGGATACTTGCTGTCAGAGTGCTGCTTGAATGTCTTTGGGGTTTCATCTGTAAAGGTTAAGTACAAAATGGAGGAAGTTGACAATCTGTGATCGAATTCAAAGTTAACAAATTAAAGTAAGCAATACGATGCAACACACTACTACACAGTTGAAAGACTGTGCCACACAGGCCAGTACAATAGCCTACACATGGAGAGGAACCTAAAGACATATACAGTATCAACCAATACTGCTCACCCGACAGACAGGGCAGGTGTGGACCAGTGCTGCCTTGGCTGCAGTCTTCTGGTTCGCAGCTGCTCCCTTCTTGGCAGCCGCTGCCATGTCATCAGTCAACAAGTTCAACTTTAACTTGAGAGTGGAGCAATGACATAAACAGGTGGATAACTCCAGATCTGAATGGCAGGAGTGTGTATAAGCTTTAGTTCCAGCTCATACCGGATTACAGATAATAGTCAATCGCTGTGATTCGGTATGTTGTTTATTTAAGTCAGGTGTTAGAGCTGGGCTGGGACAAAACCCTTCATACACTTCTGCTCTTCAGGATTTCCTGCAATGACTGAACCAGACCAAAGGAGGAGAATAGTGTTCCAGGTTGAAACAGCTGACCTTGTTGAAAGGTGATACGACTCGGGCGCACCCATTGGTTCTGGAATAAATAAGGTGCAAATAAATGTTGTAATTTGGCATCAATAACATGACAGTAATTCTACCTCAAAAACAAACCAATACCTTTGAATTTAAAACCCACCGTAGTAGGTAGGACTAAATAAGGTTGCATACCATTACCTACTAGCTATAGCGGACTAAGGCACTGCATCTCAGTGCTTGAGGCATCACTACAGACACCCTGGTTCGATTCCAGGCTGTATCACAACCGGCCGTGATTGGGAGTCCCATAAGCGGCACACAATTGGCCCAGCGTCGTCCGGGTTTGGCTGGTGAAGGCCGTCATTGTAAATGAGAATTTGTTCTTAACTGACTTGCCTAGTTAAATAAAGGTTAAATAAATAAATACAAATGAAATACTATGGATCTGCTGTCAGGAGGGTAACAGCAAACATATCCATGTTGTCCCACAGTAAAGTAAGCACACTGTTGACTCGAGGATGATAATCAGTTCATCTCTGAAACCTCTCAAAAAGCCAGACTGAAATAATACAGCTATCTAGGGTAGCTACAAGTCAAGTAGCTAGTACTTGAAGTAGGCTACCCACCCCTCAACCACAGACACAAACAGACATTATCAAGAACTGTTAGTGTGTAAAAGGCAATGACTTTAAATGTCTAGACAAATAGATAGCCATCTAGCCAGGCGAATGCTGTTAACTAGCTAACCATGAGCTAACCATGAGCTAGCTAG
Source organism: Oncorhynchus keta (assembly GCF_023373465.1). NCBI lineage: Eukaryota > Metazoa > Chordata > Actinopteri > Salmoniformes > Salmonidae > Oncorhynchus > Oncorhynchus keta. The sequence continues at coordinate 41,201,170 of NC_068438.1, forward strand.
CTAGATAACAGGCATTTTCAATTTAAAACTTGCCCAAGACAGTTCACACAATTGTCAATTTAAACAACTTTAGCCAATTTATTATTGACAAAATTTAGCTAACATTAGATAGTTAATCCAGAGAGCCTTAAATTTTTCTTAATTCTGCAGTCTTGGCCCTGGTGAGTGACGTGAATCTTGAGACAGGCATTTGCAGCTTTGCATGATAGCCACATTAGCACCTAATTAGCTGTTAATTTGGGGGGGTAAATACAGGTGAAAATATTGATAAAATTCACCTTGTCCTAGAGAGATTTACATGGTTATTAAAATGTCACGCCAGGGAGAGCCTGCACGAAACACAGCCCTTATTTTAAGTGTTTCTAAAATCTACATTGGATAAAATGAAAATAATGTAAAAACGATTTGAACCATTTCCGTTTTTGACTGCTAGGTTTTATGGGTATTATGTCTCATACTGTGGTAGACTATATTACTAAGTAAGCTAGATCTCCTCAGGGTTTTCTAAAGCTAGCTTCCAATTCCAGCTCAGGTTTCATCCATACTGTTACGGTGGATATTGCTCCAGCAGGCTTGTAACTGTGTGCATGTCGCACATGGCTAGCATTGATGCTAAAACAATCCATGGGCAAGTCAGTGCCACATTTTAATTCGTGCCAAAATCTAAACTAAAGAAAAGTTATTTTGCAAATTCAACCAGTGGGACGAGGACGGGGAGGACCATCCTCCTCAGTGAATTTCATAACAATTAAAATAGTAAAACATTTAAAAAGTTATCCTTTTTAGATAAAACTATACTAACTATAATCACGTCACCAAATAATTGATTAAACACACTGTTTTGCAAACAAGGTCTACAGTAGCCTCAACAGCAATCTGTAGTGTAGCACCGTGGTGTAGCCGGAGGACAGTTAGCTTCTGTCCTCCTCTGGGTACATTGACTTCAATACAAAACCTAGGAGGCTCATGGTTCTCAACCCCTTCCATACACTTACACAGTAATTATGACAACTGGTACGGCAACTGCTCCGCCCACAACCGTAAGGCTCTCCAGAGGGTAGTGAGGTCTGCACAACGCATCACCGGGGGCAAACTACCTGCCCCCCAGGACACCTACACCACCCGATGTTACAGGAAGGCCATAAAGATCATCACGGACATCAACCACCCGAGCCACTGCCTGTTCACCCCGCTATCATCCAGAAGGCGAGGTCAGTACAGGTGCATCAAAGCTGGGACCGAGAGACTGAAAAACAGCTTCTATCTCAAGGCCATCAGACTGTTAAACAGCCACCACTAACATTGAGTGGCTGCTGCCAACACACTGACACTGACACTGACTCAACTCCAGCCACTTTAATAATGGGAATTGATGGGAAATGATGTAAAATATATCACTAGCCACTTTAAACAATGCTACCTTATATAATGTTACATACCCTACATTATTCATCTCATATGCATACGTATATACTGTACTCTATATCATCTACTGCATCCTTATGTAATACATGTATCACTAGCCACTTTAACTATGCCACTTTGTTTACATACTCATCTCATATGTATATACTGTACTCGATACCATCTACTGTATCTTGCCTATCCAGCTCTGTACCATCACTCATTCATATATCTTTATGTACATATTCTTTATCCCCTTACACTGTTTATAAGACAGCAGTTTTGGAATTGTTAGTTAGATTACTTGTTGGTTATTACTGCATTGTCGGAACTAGAAGCACAAGCATTTCGCTACACTCGCATTAACATCTGCTAACCATGTGTATGTGACAAATAAAATTTGATTTGATTTGGAACTTCCGTAGGATGTCCTCCAGCCTATCAGAGCTCTTTCAGCATGAACTGACATGTTGTCCACCCAATCAAAGGATCAGAGAATTAATCGAGTACTGAAAGCATAAGCTACAGCTAGCTAGCACTGCAGTGCATAACATGTGGTGAGTAGTTGACTCGAAGAGAGAGAAAGACAATAGTTGAACAGTTTTTAACAAATTAATTTCTTCCAAAATTATGGAGAAGCAAGAGAGAAATAGAGAGTGTCATTTTCTTCACTTTCAGTTTCACTTAATTAGCTAGCAAATGCAGTGAGCTAGTTTAGCCTACTGAAACACCTCACTCAAACAGAGGAATGCTATGTTAGCTAGCTGGCTATGACTTACCAACAGAACACCGGAACTCTTCCAAGTCAAGGTATGCTTCTGGTATTACTAATTTATTGTCACTGGGACGCGCCGGTGTAACTGCTTACTGACTGTACACTATAACCTTACTGCATTATTGTAGCGGGTTTACTAACGTGTTAGTTCTATTAGCTATGCTGACTATGACTAATTTGGTGACAACGATGTAGGATGTGTTTAGCGGTTTGGCTTGGATTTTTTTTTTTCGCCTGGTCACATACAGCTGATGTGTTGTGTATTTAAGTCAACAAGTGAATGGAAGAGGTGAGAGGAGGAGAGATGCGAGAAGGAATACAACTTGGCTGCTATGAAAGTGAACTGTGTTTATGTGTGATCAGGGGTGTATTCGTTTCACCGATTCTGTTGAAAAACGTTTCTTAAATTAAAGCAGATGGAAACAAAACGGGAAAAAACAAATGAATTTGTCCAATAGAAACTCTTGTTGGCAACTGTTGGACTAATGATTACACCCTAGATCAGCTAGACACAGGCAAAATTGTGCAAGGCAGTATTGAATGTCACTGTTTGTCCATGTGTCACTGTCTGTCACCTCAAATTTGTCTCTCGACCTGTGTGCACCTACGTTGTAAACTTTCATTCATGGCTAGGTTGTAGCAACCTCATGATGGGGCATAGGAAAACCTATCAGTGTTACATTGAACTGGGTGAATGGAATATGAATGAGTCATCCAATATGCTGTAATAGCAATAAGGCCATGCAGGCCTCCCTAGTGGCTCAGTGGTCTAAGGCACAGCATCGTAGTGCTAGCTGTGTCACTAGAGATCCTGGCTTGAGTCCAGGCTCTGTCGCAGCCGGCCGTGACCGGCTGCGACAATTGGCCCAGCGTCGTCTGAGTTAGGGTAGGATTTGGCCGGCAGGGAAGTTCTTGTCCCATTGTGCACTAGCGACTCCTGTGGCGGACCGGGCGCAATGCACGCTGACACGGTCGCCAGGTGTACGGTGTTTCCTCCGACACATTGGTGCGGCTGGCTTCCGGGTTAAGCGAGCATTGCGTCAAGAAGCAGTGCGGCTTGACTGGGTTGTGTTTTGGAGGACGAAACAGGGGAAACGAAATTGGGGAAAAAAAAGGGCTAACATTTTTTTTTTAAATGTAGAAATAAGGCCATGCTCATGAAAAAAAAGTGATCCTCCATCTTAAACGGCACTGAATTCAACAGACTATTGGTTGAAATAGACTTTCAGTGTTCACCTTTTCCCCACCCACTTCAAAAATATTTATTAAGTCAAAGGTTTTAGTGTGTTTGAAGTTGTAAATGCATTTGACATTACCAAAAGTAATGTAATGTGATAGGAATTAACAGAAAATACTCGCAATTATTTTTTTTGATGAATAAAACATTTAATCAGTTGTCTTCCTCAAGTAAAGTGGAGGAGGATGCAATCTTTGCAAGAAGGAGGGAATCTGATTTCATTGGTCCTCAGCTCGCGGCTCAGACACTTCATTGAGAATCTACAAATCATCATGCGCCATAAATAACTACTCATTATTATTTGTAGATCAGTCACCATTTACCCACAACATCATAGCTTTGGTTGTCTTGAACACAGCTTATTATTTGTGTGAGGGCAACCATTTTGGGGACCATGCAGTCTACCCCATTTGCTCTTATGTCCTGACCAACTCGACATGCATGTTGTTTTTGCTGTTGACTTTACATTAAAAAGAGCAGGTTTCTTTTGGTGTAGGCTACGACCAAACAGTAGCCTGTGGTTAACAAATAGTCTGTTTAATTAGAGAATTCTACAACACGTTCTGGACCTTCTTTAATTCCTGCGTTTATGGATTACTGAGGTCATTACAAGAATATGTTTTTCCATGAGTCAGGTAATTCTTTCACATGAAATGATTGGATGGAAACCTGGTTATTGTTCCTTTTAAATTGACAGTGGTTGTCATGGTAATGTCAGGTCATGTGCAAAAACACCACTCCAGAGCAAATAAATGCGATCTGAGCATCCAGGTATCATATCAGGATTCAGATCCACAATGGCTGCGTTTACACAGGCAGCCCAATTCTGATCTTTTTCCCTCTACTTGGCCTTTTACCAATCACATAATATTTTTGCACATCAGATCTTTTTCAGAGCTGATTGGTCAAAATACCAATTACTGAAAAAAATATAAGTATTGGGCAGTCTGTGTAAACGCAGCCGTATGGAAGTGGTATTAAACAGGAAGTTAATACAACATCAGATTCCCCATGTGTTTTTTTGCTGTTTACACATTAGGTATTAGATCAGATTTATATCAGATATGCAAATAATTGGCAAAATATCTGAATTAGGCTGCCTGTGTAAAGGCAGCCGTTGTTACACAGTAGTTGAATGTATTTATATTCTGCACCACCTAGCGTATGAGGTATGACATGAGAAGAATTATTGCGTGTGTCACTTCCTCCCTCTGGTGGATTTCAGCATTCATTTCAGAAATACATTTTCGAACAGGGAATCTGAGTGCTAAACAATAGTGTGTGTGTTGTTTGTGTGTGTTTGTGTGTGTGAAGAAATACAAGCCTGTTTAGACTATTGAGGTGCACCAAGAGTCTGCTGTTCTCGAGTGATGAATGTAGAGTCTGATACAGGAGCAGGTCTGTTGCTGCTTTGGTGCAGAGTCTCCTCTAGAGGGCGTTGTGACTCCACAGCACCTGAGACGGATAGACATCTTCCTGGGGACCACCCTCTCAGTGAAACCCGGAGGTTTGCATGGCATCAGTAACACTGACACATTCACAGCTGAGCATGCCCATGTGGGAGGGAGAGTTAGTCTTGACAAAGAACAGGTGTTCTCTCTCATAATTTAAAGGGGCTCCCGAGTGGCGCAGCAGTCTAAGGAACTGCATCTCAGTGCTAGAGGAATCACTACAGACTCTGGTTTGATTCCAGGCTGTATCACAATCTGGCCATGATTGGGAGTCCCATAGGGCGGTGCACAATTGGGTTAGGGTTAGGCCGGGGTAGGCCGTCATTGTAAATAAGAATTTGTTCTTGACTAGTTAAATAAAAATTTGAGTCAGGACTCCAGAGAACTGTTGACGATCAGGTGAATTTACTTTATAGGGGATAGTTGAAAAAGAGAGATCAGGGATTTTTCTCTGCTGTCCAGTTCTTCGTCTAGCCAAGGAGCACAGACGTATCTTCGTCTAGCCGAGGAGCACAGACTTATCTTCGTCTAGCCAATGAGCACAGACGTATCTTTGTCTAGCCAATGAGCACAGATGTATCTTCGTCTAGCCAAGGAGCACAGACGTATCTTCGTCTAGCCAAGGAGCACAGACGTATCTTCGTCTAGCCGAGGAGCACAGACTTATCTTCGTCTAGCCAAGGAGCACAGACGTATCTTCGTCTAGCCAATGAGCACAGACGTATCTTCGTCTAGCCGAGGAGCACAGACTTATCTTCGTCTAGCCAATGAGCACAGACGTATCTTCGTCTAGCCGAGGAGCACAGACTTATCTTCGTCTAGCCGAGGAGCACAGACGTATCTTCGTCTAGCCAATGAGCACAGACGTATCTTCGTCTAGCCAATGAGCACAGACGTATCTTCGTCTAGCCAAGGAGCACAGATGTATCTTCGTCTAGCCAAGGAGCACAGCTCATCATGGCTTGGTATGTGTGACTGAGGCAAATGGAATGTGTGTTTCTATGGTGACCAGCTCATCATGGCTTGGTATATGTGACTGAGGCAAATGGAATGTGTGTTTCTATGGTGACCAGCTCATCATGGCTTGGTAAATGTGACTGAGGCAAATGGAATTTGTGTTTCTATGGTGACCAGCTCATCATGGCTTGGTAAATGTGACTGAGGCAAATGGAATGTGTGTTTCTATGGTGACCAGCTCATCATGGCTTGGTAAATGTGACTGAGGCAAATGGAATGTGTGTTTCTATGGTGACCAGCTCATCATGGCTTGGTAAATGTGACTGAGGCAAATGGAATGTGTGTTTCTATGGTGACCAGCTCATCATGGCATGGTAAATGTGACTGAGGCAAATGGAATGTGTGTTTCTATGGTCACCAGCTCATCATGGCATGGTAAATGTGACTGAGGCAAATGGAATGTGTGTTTCTATGGTGACCAGCTCATCATGGCATGGTAAATGTGACTGAGGCAAATGGAATGTGTGTTTCTATGGTGACCAGCTCATCAGGGCTTGGTAAATGTGATTGAGGCAAATCGAATGTGTGTTTTTATTGTGACCAGCTCATCATGGCATAGTAAATGTGACTGGGCCAAATGGAATGTGTGTTTCTATGGTGACCAGCTCATCACGGCTTGGTAAATGTGACTGAGCCAAATGGAATGTGTGTTTCTATGGTGACCAGCTCATCATGGCTTGATAAATGTGACTGAGGCAAATGGAATGTGTGTTTCTATGGTGACCGGCTCATCATGGCTTGATAAATGTGACTGAGGCAAATGGAATGTGTGTTTCTATGGTGACCGGCTCATCATGGCTTGATAAATGTGACTGAGGCAAATGGAATGTATGTTTCTATGGTGACCAGCTCATCATGTCTTCCACTCACGTCCCTCTTCTTGTCCCTCTCTTCTGGCTGACTGACACCCCAGGCACTTTGATCACTCTTCCTGTTTGTACTGTTCTGTAGAGACTGGTAATGACAGTGTGGGGGAGAATGAGATAGAGGCAGAAAAAGAGAAAAAAACCCATCCCTGCCTTTGTTTTCTGTGAGCGTCGTGGCTCACAGAAAGGGGAATCTGATGTCTGCCAACCCTCGGGACCACCACAGTCTCTCTCTGACTTCTAAAAGTCCTCCAGCGGTCTGACACACACACACACACACACTTTCAGTGCTCTTAACCAGACATACACACCAAGCTACCAATGGAAAAGTAGAGGGGGAAAGACAAAGGGGGAAACCTAAGGATGAGAAGAGAGTGGGGGGAGAGGATAGAGAAAATAAAGGACAAGGAGAGGCAGAGATAGGGAGAGAGTGAAACCAAAGACGGAGGAGGATGGGGGATAGAGTGGGGGAGAGAAAAAGAGAGATAATAAAGGGAGGATAGAGATGTACTTTGGAAGAACAAGACAAACATGAGACAGCTGTCAAGGTGACAACAAGTACAGATGGCAGCTCTCTTCAGAAATATGCGTGTATTTTGTCGTTTGACGTATGGCTGGGTTGAGCCTGAGGTTAAACGTATTGGTAAGTAGAGGCAACAGCCACAGTGTACGTGCCTCAGGTAGTTCCCGGAAACATCAAGGACTCATTACTGCTTGCATCAGCAAAAGTCGCCTGCTTTAGAAGACATTGGACAGATCTTAATGGTCTACAGTGGTTTCCTCGCCTCACTTCCTTTCCTTACTCTCCACTCATATGAAAACATAGGATAGGTGGAAGCAACATGGATGCCTACCAGGTATTTGCTCCAGTCACCTGTTGAATGATTTCACATTAGTAATGAAAAGAAAAGTTTCAAGGACTCTCAATGAGAGGAAGTCACCATATCCTACTGAGATGGTCACACACTGATCTGTTTCACCTTTGTGATTGTCTCTACCCCCCTCCAGGTGTCGCCCATCTTCCCCATTATCCCCTGTGTATTTATACCTGTGTTCTCCTTGGGTTGTACCGTGGCGGAGATCTTTGTGGGCTATACTCGGCCTTGTCTCAGGATGGTAAGTTGGTGGTTGAAGATATCCCTCTAGTGGTGTGGGGGCTGTGCTTTGGCAAAGTGGGTGGGGTTATATCCTTCCTGTTTGGCCCTGTCCGGGGGTGTCCTCGGATGGGGCCACAGTGTCTCCTGACCCCTCCTGTCTCAGCCTCCAGTATTTATGCTGCAGTAGTTTATGTGTCGGGGGGCTAGGGTCAGTTTGTTATATCTGGAGTACTTCTCCTGTCCTATTCGGTGTCCTGTGTGAATCTAAGTGTGCGTTCTCTAATTCTCTCCTTCTCTCTTTCTTTCTCTCTCTCTCTGAGGACCTGAGCCCTAGGACCATGCCCCAGGACTACCTGACATGATGACTCCTTGCTGTCCCCAGTCCACCTGGCCATGCTGCTGCTCCAGTTTCAACTGGCCTGGGCCCTAGGACCATGTCCCAGCACTACCTGACATGATGACACCTTGCTGTCCCCAGTCCACCTGGCCATGCTGCTGCTCCAGTTTCAACTGTTCTGCCTTACTATTATTCAACCATGCTGGTCATTTATGAACATTTGAACATCTTGGCCACGTTCTGTTATAATCTCCACCTGGCACAGCCAGAAGAGGACTGGCCACCCCACATATGCTCTCTCTAATTCTCTCTTTCTTTCTCTCTCTCGGAGGACCTGAGCCCTAGGACCGTGCCCCAGGACTACCTGACATGATGGCTCCTTGCTGTCCCCAGTCCACCTGACTGTGCTGCTGCTCCAGTTTCAACTGTTCTGCCTTATTATTATTCGACCATGCTGGTCATTTATGAACATTTGAACATCTTGGTCATGTTCTGTTATAATCTCTACCCGGCACAGCCAGAAGAGGACTGGCCACCCCACATAGCCCGGTTCCTCTCTAGGTTTCTTCCTAGGTTTTGGCCTTTCTAGGGAGTTTTTCCTAGCCACCGTGCTTTTACACCTGCATTGTTTGCTGTTTGGGGTTTTAGGCTGGGTTTCTGTACAGCACTTTGAGATATCAGCTGATGTACGAAGGGCTATATAAATACATTTGATTTGATTCTCTGTTTGTCTGTTGCCAGTTTGTTTTGTTTCGTCAAGCCTACCAGCATTTTCCCCTCTGTTTCTGTCTCTCGATTGTTCCTGTTTTCTAGTTTTCCAAGTTTTGACCTTTTCTGCCTGCCCTGAGTCTGTCTGCCGTCCTGTACTTTTGCCCCACCTATCTGGTTTACTGACCTCTGCCTGCCTTGACCTGCTTATTGCCTGCCCCTGTTGGATGAATAAACTGTTGTTAATTCGACGTTGTCTGCATCTGGGTCTTACCTGAAACGTTATAGAGATGCGTCGTTAGTGGTCTGTGCTCCCAAACACAAACCCGTAGACTTTATCAGAAGTGTTAAGATACAACTGGGATTTGAACAGGCAAACCTTTCTCCTGGTCTTCTCCTGTTAAAGAGGAGGATGTTGCTGGATCAAACAACTCCAGTCAGCTAACCCGTTGCATCATTAAAGATGAAAGCCAGAAGGAATGCCCCCTTCCTGAGGGAACACACACACACACACACACACACACACACACACACACACACACACACACACACACACACACACACACACACACACACACGCGCGCGCATACAGACGGAAACACCCCATTCACACTTCGACCCTCACATTTCTGATTGAAGCAGGGCGGTTCAGAAACAAGTGAAAGACCAAACTGATTGGTGTGTGTGGGGGTTCGGTTAGCATTGTGTATGGAAGACTTTAAGGTTGCGACCTGACTTGAAAAATTTGACACAGACACCATAAACTCTCTCTTATATAACAGAACGAGACACTCACAGATCTGACAATCAAAATAAATAAACAGGTTCTGCTCTCCCTTTCCCCCATTTCTCTTTCTATCCTCTGTGTGTTGGTCTCTCTCCTCTGAGCACAGGCGGGGCATCAAAGGGGTCAGTCGAGAAATGAGAGCTATCTAAATGGAAAACATAAGAGCAGTGAATGAAGCTGTACTGTCTGTCTCTGTCTCACTGCACTGTAATGATGTGTTCAGAAGAGAGGAGATGGTGCTCTCAGAAAGAGCCATTTAAACAGTAATGATGTGTTCAGAAGAGAGGAGATGGTGCTCTCAGAAAGAGCCATTTAAACAGTAATGATGTGTTCAGAAGAGAGGAGATGGTGCTCTCAGAAAGAGCCATTTAAACAGTAATGATGTGTTCAGAAGAGAGGAGATGGTGCTCTCAGAAAGAGCCATTTAAACAGTAATGATGTGTTCAGAAGAGAGGAGATGGTGCTCTCAGAAAGAGCCATTTAAACAGTAATGATGTGTTCAGAAGAGAGGAGATGGTGCTCTCAGAAAGAGCCATTTAAACAGTAATGATGTGTTCAGAAGAGAGGAGATGGTGCTCTCAGAAAGAGCCATTTAAACAGTAATGATGTGTTCAGAAGAGAGGAGATGGTGCTCTCAGAAAGAACCATTTAAACAGTAATGATGTGTTCAGAAGAGAGGAGATGGTGCTCTCAGAAAGAGCCATTTAAACAGTAATGATGTGTTCAGAAGAGAGGAGATGGTGCTCTCAGAAAGAACCATTTAAACAGTAATGATGTGTTCAGAAGAGAGGAGATGGTGCTCTCAGAAAGAGCCATTTAAACAGTAATGATGTGTTCAGAAGAGAGGAGATGGTGCTCTCAGGAAGAGCCATTTAAACAGTAATGATGTGTTCAGAAGAGAGGAGATGGTGCTCTCAGAAAGAGCCATTTAAACAGTAATGATGTGTTCAGAAGAGAGGAGATGGTGCTCTCAGAAAGAGCCATTTAAACAGTAATGATGTGTTCAGAAGAGAGGAGATGGTGCTCTCAGAAAGAGCCATTTAAACAGTAATGATGTGTTCAGAAGAGAGGAGATGGTGCTCTCAGAAAGAACCATTTAAACAGTAATGATGTGTTCAGAAGAGAGGAGATGGTGCTCTCAGAAAGAGCCATTTAAACAGTAATGATGTGTTCAGAAGAGAGGAGATGGTGCTCTCAGAAAGAACCATTTAAACAGTAATGATGTGTTCAGAAGAGAGGAGATGGTGCTCTCAGAAAGAGCCATTTAAACAGTAATGATGTGTTCAGAAGAGAGGAGATGGTGCTCTCAGAAAGAGCCATTTAAACAGTAATGATGTGTTCAGAAGAGAGGAGATGGTGCTCTCAGAAAGAGCCATTTAAACAGTAATGATGTGTTCAGAAGAGAGGAGATGGTGCTCTCAGAAAGAGCCATTTAAACAGTAATGATGTGTTCAGAAGAGAGGAGATGGTGCTCTCAGAAAGAGCCATTTAAACAGTAATGATGTGTTCAGAAGAGAGGAGATGGTGCTCTCAGAAAGAACCATTTAAACAGTAATGATGTGTTCAGAAGAGAGGAGATGGTGCTCTCAGAAAGAGCCATTTAAACAGTAATGATGTGTTCAGAAGAGAGGAGATGGTGCTCTCAGAAAGAACCATTTAAACAGTAATGATGTGTTCAGAAGAGAGGAGATGGTGCTCTCAGAAAGAACCATTTAAACAGTAATGATGTGTTCAGAAGAGAGGAGATGGTGCTCTCAGAAAGAACCATTTAAACAGTAATGATGTGTTCAGAAGAGAGGAGATGGTGCTCTCAGAAAGAACCATTTAAACAGTAATGATGTGTTCAGAAGAGAGGAGATGGTGCTCTCAGAAAGAGCCATTTAAACAGTAATGATGTGTTCAGAAGAGAGGAGATGGTGCTCTCAGAAAGAGCCATTTAAACAGTAATGATGTGTTCAGAAGAGAGGAGATGGTGCTCTCAGAAAGAGCCATTTAAACAGTAATGATGTGTTCAGAAGAGAGGAGATGGTGCTCTCAGAAAGAGCCATTTAAACAGTAATGATGTGTTCAGAAGAGAGGAGATGGTGCTCTCAGAAAGAGCCATTTAAACAGTAATGATGTGTTCAGAAGAGAGGAGATGGTGCTCTCAGAAAGAGCCATTTAAACAGTAATGATGTGTTCAGAAGAGAGGAGATGGTGCTCTCAGAAAGAGCCATTTAAACAGTAATGATGTGTTCAGAAGAGAGGAGATGGTGCTCTCAGAAAGAGCCATTTAAACAGTAATGATGTGTTCAGAAGAGAGGAGATGGTGCTCTCAGAAAGAGCCATTTAAACAGTAATGATGTGTTCAGAAGAGAGGAGATGGTGCTCTCAGGAAGAACCATTTAAACAGTAATGATGTGTTCAGAAGAGAGGAGATGGTGCTCTCAGAAAGAGCCATTTAAACAGTAATGATGTGTTCAGAAGAGAGGAGATGGTGCTCTCAGAAAGAACCATTTAAACAGTAATGATGTGTTCAGAAGAGAGGAGATGGTGCTCTCAGAAAGAACCATTTAAACAGTAATGATGTGTTCAGAAGAGAGGAGATGGTGCTCTCAGAAAGAGCCATTTAAACAGTAATGATGTGTTCAGAAGAGAGGAGATGGTGCTCTCAGAAAGAGCCATTTAAACAGTAATGATGTGTTCAGAAGAGAGGAGATGGTGCTCTCAGAAAGAGCCATTTAAACAGTAATGATGTGTTCAGAAGAGAGGAGATGGTGCTCTCAGAAAGAGCCATTTAAACAGATAAAACAAGATAGTGTGCCAGTAAAAATACATATTTTCTTTGTTCAAGCATGATGAAAACCTGCAGTGGTGGACAACACGACTTATATCATGACCAGACATAGCCTTTACGGAGTACTAAGAGAGAGAACTATGGACTCCACTGGGTGCTGAGAGAGACTGATAGAGAGAACTATGGACTCCACTGGGTTCTGAGAGAGACTGATAGAGAACTATGGACTCCTCCACTGGGTTCTGAGAGAGACTGATAGAGAGAACTATGGACTCCACTGGGTTCTGAGAGAGACTGATAGAGAACTATGGACTCCTCCACTGGGTGCTGAGAGAGACTGATAGAGAACTATGGACTCCACTGGGTTCTGAGAGAGACTGATAGAGAACTATGGACTCCACTGGGTTCTGAGAAAGACTGATAGAGAACTATGGACTCCACTGGGTTCTGAGAGAGACTGATAGAGAACTATGGACTCCTCCACTGGGTTCTGAGAGAGACTGATAGAGAACTATGGACTCCACTGGGTTCTGAGAGAGACTGATAGAGAACTATGGACTCCTCCACTGGGTTCTGAGAGAGACTGATAGAGAACTATGGACTACTCCACTGGGTTCTGAGAGAGACTGATAGAGAACTATGGACTCCACTGGGTTCTGAGAGAGACTGATAGAGAACTATGGACACCTCCACTGAGTTCTGAGAGAGACTGATAGAGAACTATGGACTCCTCCACTGGGTTCTGAGAGAGACTGATAGAGAACTATGGACTCCTCCACTGGGTTCTGAGAGAGACTGATAGAGAACTATGGACTCCACTGGGTTCTGAGAGAGACTGATAGAGAGAACTATGGACACCTCCACTGGGTTCTGAGAGAGACTGATAGAGAACTATGGACTCCTCCACTGGGTTCTGAGAGAGACTGATAGAGAGAACTATGGACTCCACTGGGTTCTGAGAGAGACTGATAGAGAACTATGGACTCCACTGGGTTCTGAGAGAGACTGATAGAGAACTATGGACTCCACTGGGTTCTGAGAGAGACTGATAGAGAACTATGGACTCCACTGGGTTCTGAGAGAGACTGATAGAGAACTATGGACTCCTCCACTGGGTTCTGAGAGAGACTGATAGAGAACTATGGACTCCACTGGGTTCTGAGAGAGACTGATAGAGAACTATGGACTCCTCCACTGGGTTCTGAGAGAGACTGATAGAGAACTATGGACTCCACTGGGTTCTGAGAGAGACTGATAGAGAACTATGGACTCCTCCACTGGGTTCTGAGAGAGACTGATAGAGAACTATGGACTCCTCCACTGGGTTCTGAGAGAGACTGATAGAGAGAACTATGGACTCCACTGGGTTCTGAGAGAGACTGATAGAGAACTATGGACTCCACTGGGTTCTGAGAGAGACTGATAGAGAACTATGGACTCCTCCACTGGGTTCTGAGAGAGACTGATAGAGAACTATGGACTCCACTGGGTTCTGAGAGAGACTGATAGAGAACTATGGACTCCACTGGGTTCTGAGAGAGACTGATAGAGAACTATGGACTCCTCCACTGGGTTCTGAGAGAGACTGATAGAGAACTATGGACTCCACTGGGTTCTGAGAGAGACTGATAGAGAACTATGGACTCCACTGGGTTCTGAGAGAGACTGATAGAGAACTATGGACTCCACTGGGTTCTGAGAGAGACTGATAGAGAACTATGGACTCCACTGGGTTCTGAGAGAGACTGATAGAGAACTATGGACTCCTCCACTGGGTTCTGAGAGAGACTGATAGAGAACTATGGACTCCTCCACTGAGTTCTGAGAGAGACTGATAGAGAACTATGGACACCTCCACTGGGTTCTGAGAGAGACTGATAGAGAACTATGGACTCCTCCACTGGGTTCTGAGAGAGACTGATAGAGAACTATGGACTCCTCCACTGAGTTCTGAGAGAGACTGATAGAGAACTATGGACTCCTCCACTGAGTTCTGAGAGAGACTGATAGAGAGAACTATGGACACCTCCACTGGTTTCTGAGAGAGGCTGATAGAGAGAACTATGGACACCTCCACTGGGTTCTGAGAGAGACTGATAGAGAACTATGGACACCTCCACTGGGTTCTGAGAGAGACTGATAGAGAGAACTATGGACACCTCCACTGAGTTCTGAGAGAGACTGATAGAGAGAACTATGGACACCTCCACTGGTTTCTGAGAGAGGCTGATAGAGAGAACTATGGACACCTCCACTGGGTTCTGAGAGAGACTGATAGAGAACTATGGACACCTCCACTGGGTTCTGAGAGAGACTGATAGAGAGAACTATGGACTCCTCCACTGAGTTCTGAGAGAGACTGATAGAGAGAACTATGGACACCTCCACTGGGTTCTGAGAGAGACTGATAGAGAACTATGGACACCTCCACTGGGTTCTGAGAGAGACTGATAGAGAGAACTATGGACACCTCCACTGGGTTCTGAGAGAGACTGATAGAGAGAACTATGGACTCCACTGGGTTCTGAGAGAGACCGATAGAGAGAACTATGGACTCCACTGGGTTCTGAGAGAGACCGATAGAGAGAACTATGGACTCCACTGGGTTCTGAGAGAGACCGATAGAGAGAACTATGGACTCCACTGGGTTTTGAGAGAGACAGAGAGAACTTCAGACACCCCCACTGGGTACTGCCGTTCATCTCCCAATACACACACACACACACACACACACACACACACACACACACACACACACACACACACACACACACACACACACACACACACACACACACACACACACACACACACACACACACACATGCTTTCAAATGAACCTACACACCTTCCTCACCAAACTCCACAGCAGGAGACACCACAGCAGACACAGCAGGAGACACCACATTAGATATAGCATGAGACACTGCACGAGACACAGCAGGAGACAGACACAGCAGGAGACAGACACAGCAGGATACGCAGCAGGAGACACAGCAGGATACACAGCAGGAGACAGACACAGCAGGATACACGGCAGGAGACAGACACAGCAGGAGACATAGCAGGAGACAGACACAGCAGGATACACAGCAGGAGACAGACACAGCAGGATACACAGCAGGAGACAGACACAGCAGGAGACATAGCAGGAGACAGACACAGCAGGATACACAGCAGGAGACAGACACAGCAGGATACACAGCAGGAGACAGACACAGCAGGAGACAGACACAGCAGGAGACATAGCAGGAGACAGACACAGCAGGAGACACAGCAGGATACACAGCAGGAGACAGACACAGCAGGAGACATAGCAGGAGACACAGCAGGAGACAGACACAGCAGGAGATGCAGCAGGAGACAGACACAGCAGGAGACAGACACAGCAGGAGACATAGCAGGAGACAGACACAGCAGGAGACACAGCAGGAGACAGACACAGCAGGATACACAGCAGGAGACAGACACAGCATGAGACAGACACAGCAGGAGACATAGCAGGAGACAGACACAGCAGGAGACAGACACAGCAGGAGACACAGCAGGATACACAGCAGGAGACAGACACAGCAGGAGACATAGCAGGAGACACAGCAGGAGACAGACACAGCAGGAGACGCAGCAGGAGACAGACACAGCAGGAGACACGGCAGGAGACAGACACAGCAGGAGACAGACACAGCAGGAGACAGACACAGCAGGAGACGCAGCAGCAGACAGACACAGCAGGAGACAGACACAGCAGGAGACAGCAGGAGACACAGCAGGAGACAGACACAGCAGGAGACACAACAGGAGACAGCAGGAGACAGCATGAGACACAGCAGGAGACAGCAGGAGACAGACACAGCTGGAGACACAGCAGGAGACAGCAGGACACAGCAGGAGACAGACACAGCAGGAGACACAGCAGGACACAGCAGGAGACAGACACAGCAGGAGACACAGCAGGAGACAGACACAGCAGGACACAGCAGGAGACAGACACAGCAGGAGACACAGCAGGACACAGCAGGAGACACAGCAGGACACAGCAGGAGACAGACACAGCAGGATACACAGCAGGAGACAGACACAGCAGGACACAGCAGGAGACAGACACAGCAGGACACAGCAGGAGACAGACACAGCAGGAGACAGACAGCAGGAGACACAGCAGGAGACAGACACAGCAGGAGACAGACAGCAGGAGACAGACAGCAGGAGACAGCAGGAGACAGACAGCAGGAGACAGAAAGCAGGAGTCAGACAGCAGGAGACACAGCAGGAGACAGCAGGAGACAGACAGCAGGAGACAGCAGGAGACAGACAGCAGGAGACACAGCAGGAGACAGCAGGAGCTGGGTAACACTCATATTTGTCATCTCTCTTTTTTCCTCGCCTCTATTTTTATATATCAGAGACAGGATTCAAAAGGCGACAGTCAGAGAACACCTCTATGTTGAGAACTCTTTACAATGGTTTAGTGTTCATAACTGTTCATAACTGTTCATAAGTACAGTCATACGTACAGTAGTGTAAGGGAATAGACCAGTGAATAATCTCCCTCATTCACTTTCTCTGCTCCCTCTCTTCTTCCCTTTGTCCCTCCTATCCTCCCTCCTCCTTTTTGGAAAAGCTACAAATCTGAAACAACGTGTGAGCTCGGTCTAATAATCTGTTTAATGAAGTCCGTTCATTTACTTAGTTAATGACTGCATTACACTGGCTACTGACACGCAGGCACAAAACACACACACACACACACACACACACACACACACACACACACACACACACACACACACACACACACACACACACACACACACACACACACACACACACACACACACACACACACACACACACACACACACACAATGCTCTTAGATCAGAAAGACATGGGGTCAGACAGCAATTAAAATAGTGTCTTGTGCTCAGGGTGGTGAGACTACTGACATGTGTTACCCTGAACAGTTTATAATGAGGGCTAAAGATATTTTAAAAGACTGAGTCTAACCCTCTGGAACTTCATGTTTGTAACTTATTAAGGCCCCACTAGGCTACAAAACACTACATGCATTTCATCAATGTGTTGTTAAACTGTTAAAGTCGATTCCTAAATGTTCTGCACTGTGACCCACCTAAGGGATTTAGAGTTCTATTGTGATCCACCTAAACGATTTAGAGTTCTGTTGTGACCCACCTAAATATTTAGAGTTCTGTTGAGACCCACCTAAAATATTTAGAGTTCTGTTGTGACCCACCTAAAATATTTTGAGTTCTGTTGTGACCCACCTAAACGATTTAGAGTTCTGTTGTGACCCACCTAAAATATTTAGAGTTCTATTGTGATCCACCTAAACGATTTAGAGTTCTGTTGTGACCCACCTAAATATTTAGAGTTCTGTTGTGACCCACCTAAATATTTAGAGTTCTGTTGTGACCCACCTAAAGGATTTAGAGTTCTGTTGTGACCCACCTAAAATATTTAGAGTTCTGTTGTGACCCACCTAAACGATTTAGAGTTCTGTTGTGACCCACCTAAACGATTTAGAGTTCTGTTGTGACCCACCTAAATATTTAGAGTTCTATTGTGATCCACCTAAACGATTTAGAGTTCTGTTGTGACCCACCTAAATATTTAGAGTTCTATTGTGATCCACCTAAACGATTTAGAGTTCTGTTGTGACCCACCTAAATATTTAGAGTTCTGTTGTGACCCACCTAAATATTTAGAGTTCTATTGTGATCCACCTAAACGATTTAGAGTTCTGTTGTGACCCACCTAAAATATTTTGAGTTCTGTTGTGACCCACCTAAAATATTTAGAGTTCTGTTGTGACCCACCTAAAAGATTTAGAGTTCTGTTGTGACCCACCTAAAGAATTTAGAGTTCTGTTGTGACCCACCTAAAATATTTAGAGTTCTGTTGTGACCCACCTAAATATTTAGAGTTCTGTTGTGACCCACCTAAAGGATTTAGAGTTCTGTTGTGACCCACCTAAAGGATTTAGAGTTCTGTTGTGACCCACCTAAAGGATTTAGAGTTCTGTTGTGACCCACCAAGTTAACAACTTGAATATGTTTCTAGTCAGGACACAGTCTGTAGTTGTGACATACAGCCTACTGAACAACAGGTGCCAACTATGCCACAAAACAGACTTCTGTCTTGACGAGACACTGGTCAAATAAAGTTTAGAGCGCCTTGAGAGTGTTTGGGAGGTGGGGAACACTGAATCGTTTGTTGTTCCTAGATAGGGAAGGAAAAGTGCCAATACTGTGCCCTATATTCACATGTCACTGGGGCAGATGCCATGTGTTCCTCCACATGTTACTGGGGCAGATGCCGTGTGTTCCTCCACATGTCACTGGGGCAGATGCCATGTGTTCCTCCACACATGTCACTGGGGCAGATGCCATGTGTTCCTCCACACATGTCACTGGGGTAGATGCCATGTGTTCCTCCACACATGTCACTGGGGCAGATGCCATGTGTTCCTCCACATGTCACTGGGGCAGATGCCATGTGTTCCTCCACATGTCACTGGGGCAGATGCCATGTGTTCCTCCACATGTTACTGGGGCAGATGCCGTGTGTTCCTCCACACATGTTACTGGGGCAGATGCCATGTGTTCCTCCACACATGTCACTGGGGTAGATGCCATGTGTTCCTCCACATGTCACTGGGGCAGATGCCGTGTGTTCCTCCACACATGTTACTGGGGCAGATGCCATGTGTTCCTCCACACATGTCACTGGGGCAGATGCCATGTGTTCCTCCACACATGTCACTGGGGCAGATGCCATGTGTTCCTCCACATGTCACTGGGGCAGATGCCATGTGTTCCTCCACACATGTCACTGGGGCAGATGCCATGTGTTCCTCCACATGTCACTGGGGCAGATGCCATGTGTTCCTCCACACATGTCACTGGGGCAGATGCCATGTGTTCCTCCACACATGTCACTGGGGCAGATGCCATGTGTTCCTCCACATTCACCAGATGCCATGTGTTCCTCACACACATGTCACTGGGGCAGATGCCATGTGTTCCTCCACATGTCACTGGGGCAGATGCCATGTGTTCCTCCACATGTCACTGGGGCAGATGCCATGTGTTCCTCCCACATGTCACTGGGGCAGATGCCATGTGTTCCTCCACACATGTCACTGGGGCAGATGCCGTGTGTTCCTCCACACATGTCACTGGGGCAGATGCCATGTGTTCCTCCCACATGTCACTGGGGCAGATGCCATGTGTTCCTCCACATGTCACTGGGGCAGATGCCATGTGTTCCTCCACACATGTCACTGGGGCAGATGCCATGTGTTCCTCCACATGTCACTGGGGCAGATGCCGTGTGTTCCTCCACACATGTCACTGGGGCAGATGCCGTGTGTTCCTCCCACATGTTACTGGGGCAGATGCCATGTGTTCCTCCACATGTCACTGGGGCAGATGCCATGTGTTCCTCCACACATGTTACTGGGGCAGATGCCATGTGTTCCTCCACACATGTTACTGGGGCAGATGCCGTGTGTTCCTCCACATGTCACTGGGGCAGATGCCGTGTGTTCCTCCACACATGTTACTGGGGCAGATGCCGTGTGTTCCTCCACATGTCACTGGGGCAGATGCCGTGTGTTCCTCCACACATGTCACTGGGGCAGATGCCATGTGTTCCTCCACACATGTTACTGGGGCAGATGCCATGTGTTCCTCCACACATGTTACTGGGGCAGATGCCGTGTGTTCCTCCACATGTCACTGGGGCAGATGCCATGTGTTCCTCCACACATGTCACTGGGGCAGATGCCATGTGTTCCTCCACACATGTCACTGGGGCAGATGCCATGTGTTCCTCCACACATGTTACTGGGGCAGATGCCATGTGTTCCTCCACATGTCACTGGGGCAGATGCCATGTGTTCCTCCACACATGTCACTGGGGCAGATGCCATGTGTTCCTCCACACATGTCACTGGGGCAGATGCCATGTGTTCCTCCACACATGTCACTGGGGCAGATGCAATGTGTTCCTCCACATGTTACTGGGGTAGATGCCGTGTGTTCCTCCACATGTCACTGGGGCAGATGCCGTGTGTTCCTCCACATGTCACTGGGGCAGATGCCATGTGTTCCTCCACACATGTTACTGGGGTAGATGCCGTGTGTTCCTCCACATGTCACTGGGGCAGATGCCATGTGTTCCTCCACATGTCACTGGGGCAGATGCCATGTGTTCCTCCACATGTCACTGGGGCAGATGCCGTGTGTTCCTCCACATGTCACTGGGGCAGATGCCATGTGTTCCTCCACACATGTCACTGGGGCAGATGCCATGTGTTCCTCCACATGTCACTGGGGCAGATGCCGTGTGTTCCTCCACATGTCACTGGGGCAGATGCCGTGTGTTCCTCCACATGTCACTGGGGCAGATGCCATGTGTTCCTCCACATGTCACTGGGGCAGATGCCATGTGTTCCTCCACACATGTCACTGGGGCAGATGCCGTGTGTTCCTCCACATGTCACTGGGGCAGATGCCGTGTGTTCCTCCACACATGTCACTGGGGCAGATGCCGTGTGTTCCTCCACATGTCACTGGGGCAGATGCCGTGTGTTCCTCCACACATGTTACTGGGGCAGATGCCGTGTGTTCCTCCACACATGTTACTGGGGCAGATGCCATGTGTTCCTCCACATGTCACTGGGGCAGATGCCGTGTGTTCCTCCACACATGTTACTGGGGCAGATGCCATGTGTTCCTCCACATGTCACTGGGGCAGATGCCGTGTGTTCCTCCACATGTCACTGGGGCAGATGCCATGTGTTCCTCCACACATGTTACTGGGGCAGATGCCATGTGTTCCTCCACATGTCACTGGGGCAGATGCCGTGTGTTCCTCCACATGTTACTGGGGCAGATGCCATGTGTTCCTCCACATGTTACCGGGGCAGATGCCATGTGTTCCTCCACACATGTCACTGGGGCAGATGCCGTGTGTTCCTCCACATGTCACTGGGGCAGATGCCATGTGTTCCTCCACATGTCACTGGGGCAGATGCCATGTGTTCCTCCACATGTCACTGGGGCAGATGCCATGTGTTCCTCCACACATGTCACTGGGGCAGATGCCGTGTGTTCCTCCACATGTTACTGGGGCAGATGCCGTGTGTTCCTCCACATGTCACTGGGGCAGATGCCGTGTGTTCCTCCACACATGTTACTGGGGCAGATGCCGTGTGTTCCTCCACACATGTTACTGGGGCAGATGCCGTGTGTTCCTCCACACATGTCACTGGGGCAGATGCCGTGTGTTCCTCCACATGTTACTGGGGCAGATGCCGTGTGTTCCTCCACATGTCACTGGGGCAGATGCCGTGTGTTCCTCCACACATGTTACTGGGGCAGATGCCGTGTGTTCCTCCACACATGTTACTGGGGCAGATGCCGTGTGTTCCTCCACACATGTTACTGGGGCAGATGCCGTGTGTTCCTCCACACATGTCACTGGGGCAGATGCCGTGTGTTCCTCCACACATGTCACTGGGGCAGATGCCATGTGTTCCTCCACACATGTTACTGGGGCAGATGCCGTGTGTTCCTCCACACATGTTACTGGGGCAGATGCCGTGTGTTCCTCCACACATGTCACTGGGGCAGATGCCGTGTGTTCCTCCACACATGTCACTGGGGCAGATGCCGTGTGTTCCTCCACACATGTTACTGGGGCAGATGCCGTGTGTTCCTCCACACATGTCACTGGGGCAGATGCCGTGTGTTCCTCCACATGTTACTGGGGCAGATGCCGTGTGTTCCTCCACACATGTCACTGGGGCAGATGCCGTGTGTTCCTCCACATGTTACTGGGGCAGATGCCATGTGTTCCTCCACACATGTTACTGGGGCAGATGCCGTGTGTTCCTCCACACATGTTACTGGGGCAGATGCCGTGTGTTCCTCCACATGTCACTGGGGCAGATGCCGTGTGTTCCTCCACATGTCACTGGGGCAGATGCCATGTGTTCCTCCACATGTCACTGGGGCAGATGCCGTGTGTTCCTCCACACATGTTACTGGGGCAGATGCCGTGTGTTCCTCCACACATGTTACTGGGGCAGATGCCGTGTGTTCCTCCACTCATGTTACTGGGGCAGATGCCGTGTGTTCCTCCACTCATCTTACTGGGGCAGATGCCGTGTGTTCCTCCACACATGTCACTGGGGCAGATGCCATGTGTTCCTCCACATGTCACTGGGGCAGATGCCGTGTGTTCCTCCACATGTCACTGGGGCAGATGCCATGTGTTCCTCCACATGTCACTGGGGCAGATGCCGTGTGTTCCTCCACATGTCACTGGGGCAGATGCCGTGTGTTCCTCCACACATGTTACTGGGGCAGATGCCGTGTGTTCCTCCACACATGTTACTGGGGCAGATGCCGTGTGTTCCTCCACACATGTTACTGGGGCATGATGGGGCAGATGCCGTGTGTTCCTCCACTCATGTTACTGGGGCAGATGCCGTGTGTTCCTCCACATGTTACTGGGGCAGATGCCGTGTGTTCCTCCACATGTCACTGGGGCAGATGCCGTGTGTTCCTCCACATGTCACTGGGGCAGATGCCGTGTGTTCCTCCACATGTCACATGTTGGGGCAGATGCCGTGTGTTCCTCCACACATGTTACTGGGGCAGATGCCGTGTGTTCCTCCACACATGTTACTGGGGCAGATGCCGTGTGTTCCTCCACATGTCACTGGGGCAGATGCCGTGTGTTCCTCCACATGTCACTGGGGCAGATGCCGTGTGTTCCTCCACATGTCACTGGGGCAGATGCCATGTGTTCCTCCACATGTCACTGGGGCAGATGCCGTGTGTTCCTCCACACATGTTACTGGGGCAGATGCCGTGTGTTCCTCCACACATGTTACTGGGGCAGATGCCGTGTGTTCCTCCACACATGTTACTGGGGCAGATGCCGTGTGTTCCTCCACACATGTTACTGGGGCAGATGCCGTGTGTTCCTCCACTCATGTTACTGGGGCAGATGCCGTGTGTTCCTCCACTCATGTTACTGGGGCAGATGCCGTGTGTTCCTCCACATGTTACTGGGGCAGATGCCGTGTGTTCCTCCACATGTCACTGGGGCAGATGCCGTGTGTTCCTCCACACATGTTACTGGGGCAGATGCCGTGTGTTCCTCCACACATGTTACTGGGGCAGATGCCGTGTGTTCCTCCACACATGTTACTGGGGCAGATGCCGTGTGTTCCTCCACATGTCACTGGGGCAGATGCCGTGTGTTCCTCCACATGTCACTGGGGCAGATGCCGTGTGTTCCTCCACATGTCACTGGGGCAGATGCCGTGTGTTCCTCCACATGTCACTGGGGCAGATGCCGTGTGTTCCTCCACATGTCACTGGGGCAGATGCCGTGTGTTCCTCCACATGTCACTGGGGCAGATGCCGTGTGTTCCTCCACATGTCACTGGGGCAGATGCCATGTGTTCCTCCACATGTCACTGGGGCAGATGCCGTGTGTTCCTCCACACATGTTACTGGGGCAGATGCCGTGTGTTCCTCCACACATGTTACTGGGGCAGATGCCGTGTGTTCCTCCACACATGTTACTGGGGCAGATGCCGTGTGTTCCTCCACACATGTCACTGGGGCAGATGCCGTGTGTTCCTCCACATGTTACTGGGGCAGATGCCGTGTGTTCCTCCACATGTCACTGGGGCAGATGCCGTGTGTTCCTCCACACATGTTACTGGGGCAGATGCCGTGTGTTCCTCCACACATGTTACTGGGGCAGATGCCGTGTGTTCCTCCACACATGTTACTGGGGCAGATGCCGTGTGTTCCTCCACACATGTTACTGGGGCAGATGCCGTGTGTTCCTCCACACATGTTACTGGGGCAGATGCCGTGTGTTCCTCCACACATGTTACTGGGGCAGATGCCGTGTGTTCCTCCACACATGTTACTGGGGCAGATGCCGTGTGTTCCTCCACACATGTTACTGGGGCAGATGCCGTGTGTTCCTCCACACATGTTACTGGGGTAGATGCCATGTGTTCCTCCACACATGTCACTGGGGCAGATGCCGTTCCTCCACATGTGTTCCTCCTCCACACATGTCACTGGGGCAGATGCCATGTGTTCCTCCACACATGTTACTGGGGCAGATGCCGTGTGTTCCTCCACACATGTTACTGGGGCAGATGCCGTGTGTTCCTCCACACATGTCACTGGGGCAGATGCCGTGTGTTCCTCCACACATGTTACTGGGGCAGATGCCGTGTGTTCCTCCACATGTTTCTGGGGCAGATGCCGTGTGTTCCTCCACACATGTCACTGGGGCAGATGCCGTGTGTTCCTCCACATGTTACTGGGGCAGATGCCGTGTGTTCCTCCACACATGTCACTGGGGCAGATGCCGTGTGTTCCTCCACATGTTACTGGGGCAGATGCCATGTGTTCCTCCACACATGTTACTGGGGCAGATGCCGTGTGTTCCTCCACACATGTTACTGGGGCAGATGCCGTGTGTTCCTCCACATGTTACTGGGGCAGATGCCGTGTGTTCCTCCACATGTCACTGGGGCAGATGCCGTGTGTTCCTCCACATGTCACTGGGGCAGATGCCATGTGTTCCTCCACATGTCACTGGGGCAGATGCCGTGTGTTCCTCCACACATGTTACTGGGGCAGATGCCGTGTGTTCCTCCACACATGTTACTGGGGCAGATGCCGTGTGTTCCTCCACTCATGTTACTGGGGCAGATGCCGTGTGTTCCTCCACACATGTCACTGGGGCAGATGCCATGTGTTCCTCCACATGTTACTGGGGCAGATGCCATGTGTTCCTCCACACATGTTACTGGGGCAGATGCCATGTGTTCCTCCACATGTCACTGGGGTAGATGCCATGTGTTCCTCCACACATGTCACTGGGGCAGATGCCGTGTGTTCCTCCACACATGTTACTGGGGCAGATGCCGTGTGTTCCTCCACACATGTCACTGGGGCAGATGCCATGTGTTCCTCCACATGTCACTGGGGCAGATGCCGTGTGTTCCTCCACACATGTTACTGGGGCAGATGCCGTGTGTTCCTCCACACATGTTACTGGGGCAGATGCCGTGTGTTCCTCCACACATGTTACTGGGGCAGATGCCGTGTGTTCCTCCACTCATGTTACTGGGGCAGATGCCGTGTGTTCCTCCACTCATGTTACTGGGGCAGATGCCGTGTGTTCCTCCACATGTTACTGGGGCAGATGCCGTGTGTTCCTCCACATGTCACTGGGGCAGATGCCATGTGTTCCTCCACACATGTCACTGGGGCAGATGCCTTGTGTTCCTCCACACATGTTACTGGGGCAGATGCCGTGTGTTCCTCCACACATGTTACTGGGGCAGATGCCGTGTGTTCCTCCACATGTTACTGGGGCAGATGCCATGTGTTCCTCCACACATGTTACTGGGGCAGATGCCATGTGTTCCTCCACACATGTCACTGGGGCAGATGCCATGTGTTCCTCCACATGTCACTGGGGCAGATGCCGTGTGTTCCTCCACACATGTTACTGGGGCAGATGCCATGTGTTCCTCCACATGTCACTGGGGCAGATGCCATGTGTTCCTCCACACATGTTACTGGGGCAGATGCCATGTGTTCCTCCACACATGTTACTGGGGCAGATGCCGTGTGTTCCTCCACATGTCACTGGGGCAGATGCCGTGTGTTCCTCCACTCATGTTACTGGGGCAGATGCCGTGTGTTCCTCCACACATGTCACTGGGGCAGATGCCATGTGTTCCTCCACATGTTACTGGGGCAGATGCCATGTGTTCCTCCACACATGTTACTGGGGCAGATGCCATGTGTTCCTCCACATGTCACTGGGGTAGATGCCATGTGTTCCTCCACACATGTCACTGGGGCAGATGCCGTGTGTTCCTCCACATGTCACTGGGGTAGATGCCATGTGTTCCTCCACATGTCACTGGGGCAGATGCCATGTGTTCCTCCACATGTCACTGGGGTAGATGCCATGTGTTCCTCCACATGTCACTGGGGCAGATGCCATGTGTTCCTCCACATGTCACTGGGGAAGATCCCGTGTGTTCCTCCACATGTCACTGGGGTAGATGCCATGTGTTCCTCCACATGTCACTGGGGTAGATGCCATGTGTTCCTCCACATGTCACTGGGGCAGATGCCATGTGTTCCTCCACATGTCACTGGGGCAGATGCCGTGTGTTCCTCCACATGTCACTGGGGCAGATGCCGTGTGTTCCTCCACACATGTCACTGGGGCAGATGCCATGTGTTCCTCCACACATGTCACTGGGGCAGATGCCATGTGTTCCTCCACACATGTCACTGGGGCAGATGCCATGTGTTCCTCCACACGTCACTGGGGCAGATGCCGTGTGTTCCTCCACACATGTTACTGGGGCAGATGCCATGTGTTCCTCCACATGTTACTGGGGCAGATGCCATGTGTTCCTCCACATGTCACTGGGGCAGATGCCATGTGTTCCTCCACATGTCACTGGGGCAGATGCCATGTGTTCCTCCACACATGTCACGGGGGCAGATGCCATGTGTTCCTCCACACATGTTACTGGGGCAGATGCCATGTGTTCCTCCACATGTTACTGGGGCAGATGCCATGTGTTCCTCCACATGTTACTGGGGCAGATGCCATGTGTTCCTCCACACATGTCACTGGGGCAGATGCCATGTGTTCCTCCACACATGTCACTGGGGCAGATGCCATGTGTTCCTCCACATGTTACTGGGGCAGATGCCATGTGTTCCTCCACATGTTACTGGGGCAGATGCCGTGTGTTCCTCCACATGTTACTGGGGCAGATGCCATGTGTTCCTCCACATATGTCACTGGGGCAGATGCCGTGTGTTCCTCCACACATGTCACTGGGGCAGATGCCATGTGTTCCTCCACACACATGTTACTGGGGCAGATGCCATGTGTTCCTCCACATGTCACTGGGGCAGATGCCATGTGTTCCTCCACACATGTCACGGGGGCAGATGCCATGTGTTCCTCCACACATGTTACTGGGGCAGATGCCATGTGTTCCTCCACACATGTCACTGGGGCAGATGCCATGTGTTCCTCCACACATGTCACTGGGGCAGATGCCATGTGTTCCTCCACACATGTCACTGGGGCAGATGCCATGTGTTCCTCCACATGTTACTGGGGCAGATGCCATGTCTTCCTCCACATGTCACTGGGGCAGATGCCGTGTGTTCCTCCACATGTCACTGGGGCAGATGCCATGTGTTCCTCCACATGTTACTGGGGCAGATGCCGTGTCTTCCTCCACATGTCACTGGGGCAGATGCCGTGTCTTCCTCCACATGTCACTGGGGCAGATGCCGTGTGTTCCTCCACATGTCACTGGGGCAGATGCCGTGTGTTTCTCCACATGTCACTGGGGCAGATGCCATGTGTTCCTCCACACATGTCACTGGGGCAGATGCCATGTGTTCCTCCACACATGTCACTGGGGCAGATGCCATGTGTTCCTCCACACATGTTACTGGGGCAGATGCCATGTGTTCCTCCACATGTTACTGGGGCAGATGCCATGTGTTCCTCCACATGTCACTGGGGCAGATGCCATGTGTTCCTCCACATGTCACTGGGGCAGATGCCATGTGTTCCTCCACACATGTCACGGGGGCAGATGCCATGTGTTCCTCCACACATGTTACTGGGGCAGATGCCATGTGTTCCTCCACACATGTCACTGGGGCAGATGCCATGTGTTCCTCCACACATGTCACTGGGGCAGATGCCATGTGTTCCTCCACACATGTCACTGGGGCAGATGCCATGTGTTCCTCCACATGTTACTGGGGCAGATGCCATGTGTTCCTCCACATGTTACTGGGGCAGATGCCGTGTGTTCCTCCACATGTTACTGGGGCAGATGCCATGTGTTCCTCCACATATGTCACTGGGGCAGATGCCGTGTGTTCCTCCACACATGTCACTGGGGCAGATGCCATGTGTTCCTCCACACATGTTACTGGGGCAGATGCCATGTGTTCCTCCACACATGTCACTGGGGCAGATGCCATGTGTTCCTCCACACATGTCACTGGGGCAGATGCCATGTGTTCCTCCCACATGTTACTGGGGCAGATGCCATGTGTTCCTCCACACATGTCACTGGGGCAGATGCCATGTGTTCCTCCACATGTTACTGGGGCAGATGCCATGTCTTCCTCCACATGTCACTGGGGCAGATGCCGTGTGTTCCTCCACATGTTACTGGGGCAGATGCCATGTCTTCCTCCACATGTCACTGGGGCAGATGCCGTGTGTTCCTCCACATGTCACTGGGGCAGATGCCATGTGTTCCTCCACATGTTACTGGGGCAGATGCCGTGTCTTCCTCCACATGTCACTGGGGCAGATGCCGTGTCTTCCTCCACATGTCACTGGGGCAGATGCCGTGTGTTCCTCCACATGTCACTGGGGCAGATGCCGTGTGTTTCTCCACATGTCACTGGGGCAGATGCCATGTGTTCCTCCACACATGTCACTGGGGCAGATGCCATGTGTTCCTCCACACATGTCACTGGGGCAGATGCCATGTGTTCCTCCACATGTTACTGGGGCAGATGCCGTGTGTTCCTCCACATGTCACTGGGGCAGATGCCATGTGTTCCTCCACACATGTTACTGGGGCAGATGCCGTGTGTTCCTCCACATGTCACTGGGGCAGATGCCATGTGTTCCTCCACATGTCACTGGGGCAGATGCCATGTGTTCCTCCACATGTTACTGGGGCAGATGCCATGTGTTCCTCCACACATGTTACTGGGGCAGATGCCATGTGTTCCTCCACATGTCACTGGGGCAGATGCCATGTGTTCCTCCACACATGTTACTGGGGCAGATGCCATGTGTTCCTCCACATGTCACTGGGGCAGATGCCATGTGTTCCTCCACATGTTACTGGGGCAGATGCCATGTGTTCCTCCACACATGTTACTGGGGCAGATGCCATGTGTTCCTCCACACATGTTACTGGGGCAGATGCCATGTGTTCCTCCACACATGTCACTGGGGCAGATGCCATGTGTTCCTCCACATGTCACTGGGGCAGATGCCATGTGTTCCTCCACACATGTTACTGGGGCAGATGCCATGTGTTCCTCCACATGTCACTGGGGCAGATGCCATGTGTTCCTCCACACATGTCACTGGGGCAGATGCCATGTGTTCCTCCACACATGTTACTGGGGCAGATGCCATGTGTTCCTCCACACATGTTACTGGGGCAGATGCCATGTGTTCCTCCACACATGTCACTGGGGCAGATGCCATGTGTTCCTCCACACATGTCACTGGGGCAGATGCCGTGTGTTCCTCCACACATGTTACTGGGGCAGATGCCATGTGTTCCTCCACACATGTTACTGGGGCAGATGCCATGTGTTCCTCCACACATGTCACTGGGGCAGATGCCATGTGTTCCTCCACACATGTCACTGGGGCAGATGCCATGTGTTCCTCCACACATGTTACTGGGGCAGATGCCATGTGTTCCTCCACACATGTCACTGGGGCAGATGCCATGTGTTCCTCCACACATGTCACTGGGGCAGATGCCATGTGTTCCTCCACACATGTCACTGGGGCAGATGCCATGTGTTCCTCCACACATGTTACTGGGGCAGATGCCATGTGTTCCTCCACACATGTTACTGGGGCAGATGCCATGTGTTCCTCCACACATGTCACTGGGGCAGATGCCATGTGTTCCTCCACATGTCACTGGGGCAGATGCCATGTGTTCCTCCACATGTCACTGGGGCAGATGCCATGTGTTCCTCCACACATGTCACTGGGGCAGATGCCATGTGTTCCTCCACACATGTCACTGGGGCAGATGCCATGTGTTCCTCCACACATGTCACTGGGGCAGATGCCATGTGTTCCTCCACACATACTTTCACTTTTACTTTCAGCTCCCTTTTAAAGGAGGGAGAGAAACATTGAAAAATGAACAGATTTTCCCCAAGACGTCTGTCCTCATGTGCCTCTGTATTCACAAGCCATGAAAATGGAGTGAGGATTTAAAAGGGAAAAAAATTAAGAAATAAACCCCAAATGTCTTTACAAATGTCAGAAGGACATTTTGTAAATGGATTCCCACAATATTAACATTTTTTAACACTATTTTCGCTTCTCTTTCCAATTGTGTATTTACATATGAAGAAGGCTGGTTGCTGGCAAACACTTTAGTCTTTATAGCAAGCACACGCAGACACAATTGGTTCTTGGCATCTTTTCAGCAGGCAAAAACCTGATTTTCTATTTCTGTGTTTGCTGCATTGATGAAGATGCAGGTGCATATGTGTGAGAGGGAGAAGGAAAGAGGGAGGAAGAGAGAGGGAGTGAGAGAAAGTTACACACCATATGTCAGGGAAGATGGGGGTAGGCACAGCATCAGGGGCTAAAACAGAAGGAGCCGTGTTTTTAGTCTTTAAAGAGCAAACTTTCCTCTCTCATGAAACCTGCAGGAGGGTTCTCATCTCCACGTCTCCTCCTATAAACAGACACACTGAGACAGCAGCACTCTCTCTCTTTACTCTTTCCTTTCTCTGTCTTTCATCTCTTCATCTCTCCTAACTATCCAAGATTCTCAGGTTTCTGTTTGAACCTGCAGGTGACTGTGTGTGTGTGTGTGTGTGTGTGTGTGTGTGTGTGTGTGTGTGTGTGTGTGTGTGTGTGTGTGTGTGTGTGTGTGTGTGTGTGTGTGTGTGTGTGTGTGTGTGTGTGTGTGTGTGTGTGCAGGTTAATTGGGAGACCTCCCTGCTGTGCTCTCAGTTCCACAAACCAGTCTCAACAGCCACCATGCTATCAACTTAGATGAAGACACAAATATATAGCCTAGCGGTTAGAGAGGCAAGCTAGCAACTGGAGGGTTGACAAGTTCGAATTCTAGGTCTGACTGGAAAAATGTAGCGGGAAGTGAGCTGGCAACAGGAGAGTTGCTGGTTTCAAATCCTAGATGCCATTGCCTGCTGTTGTGCCCTTGAGCAAGGCACTTAACCCCCCACAACAACAACTCCCTGGGCGCACAGTGTGGCAGCCCCCCGCACCTCTCCAAGATATGTGTGTCTTCGGAGGTGATAAAAGTGGAAGTCAAATTTCACTTGGACCTTGTGTCCAATTAATATCAATCTCTGGTTTGTGTGCCATTTAAGGTTTCAGAAGGAAATAGTTGTTGACAAACAAAATTTGTCTGAATCCTCATCTGCACTGCCTGCAAGACCAAGGACAAGACCATCCACTACAAGACCAAGGACAAGACCATCCGCTGCAAGACCAAGGACAAGACCATCCACTGCAAGACCAAGGACAAGACCATCCGCTGCAAGACCAAGGACAAGACCATCCACTGCAAGAACAAGGACAAGACCATCCGCTGCAAGACCAAGGACAAGACCATCCGCTGCAAGACCAAGGACAAGACCATCCACTGCAAGAACAAGGACAAGACCATCCACTGCAAGACCAAGGACAAGACCATCCGCTGCAAGACCAAGGACAAGACCATCCGCTGCAAGACCAAGGACAAGACCATCCACTGCAAGAACAAGGACAAGACCATCCACTGCAAGACCAAGGACAAGACCATCCACTGCAATACCAAGGAAAAGACCATCCGCTGCAAGACCAAGGACAAGACCATCCACTGCAAGAACAAGGACAAGACCATCCACTGCAAGACCAAGGACAAGACCATCCACTGCATGACCAAGGACAAGACCATCCACTGCAAGACCAAGGACAAGACCATCCACTGCAAGACCAAGGACAAGACCATCCGCTGCAAGACCAAGGACAAGACCATCCACTGCAAGAACAAGGACAAGACCATCCACTGCAAGACCAAGGACAAGACCATCCACTGCAAGACCAAGGACAAGACCATCCGCTGCAATACCAAGGACAAGACCATCCGCTGCAAGACCAAGGACAAGACCATCCACTGCAAGACCAAGGACAAGACCATCCGCTGCAAGACCAAGGACAAGACCATCCACTGCAAGAACAAGGACAAGACCATCCACTGCAAGACCAAGGACAAGACCATCCACTGCAAGACCAAGGACAAGACCATCCGCTGCAAGACCAAGGACAAGACCATCCACTGCAAGAACAAGGACAAGACCATCCACTGCAAGACCAAGGACAAGACCATCCACTGCAAGACCAAGGACAAGACCATCCACTGCAAGACATTTACATTTACATTTAAATCATTTAGCAGACGCTCTTATCCAGAGCGACTAAGGACAAGACCATCCACTGCAAGACCAAGGACAAGACCATCCGCTGCAAGACCAAGGACAAGACCATCCACTGCAAGAACAAGGACAAGACCATCCACTGCAAGACCAAGGACAAGACCATCCGCTGCAAGACCAAGGACAAGACCATCCGCTGCAAGACCAAGGACAAGACCATCCACTGCAAGACCAAGGACAAGACCATCCGCTGCAAGACCAAGGACAAGACCATCCACTGCAAGAACAAGGACAAGACCATCCACTGCAAGACCAAGGACAAGACCATCCACTGCAAGACCAAGGACAAGACCATCCGCTGCAAGACCAAGGACAAGACCATCCACTGCAAGAACAAGGACAAGACCATCCACTGCAAGACCAAGGACAAGACCATCCACTGCAAGACCAAGGACAAGACCATCCACTGCAAGACATTTACATTTACATTTAAATCATTTAGCAGACGCTCTTATCCAGAGCGACTAAGGACAAGACCATCCACTGCAAGACCAAGGACAAGACCATCCGCTGCAAGACCAAGGACAAGACCATCCACTGCAAGAACAAGGACAAGACCATCCACTGCAAGACCAAGGACAAGACCATCCACTGCAAGAACAAGGACAAGACCATCCACTGCAAGACCAAGGACAAGACCATCCACTGCACGACCAAGGACAAGACCATCCACTGCAAGACCAAGGACAAGACCATCCACTGCAAGACCAAGGACAAGACCATCCGCTGCAAGACCAAGGACAAGACCATCCACTGCAAGACCAAGGACAAGACCATCCGCTGCAAGACCAAGGACAACACCATCCGCTGCAAGACCAAGGACAAGACCATCCACTGCAAGAACAAGGACAATACCATCCACTGCAAGACCAAGGACAAGACCATCCACTGCAAGACCAAGGACAAGACCATCCACTGCAAGACATTTACATTTACATTTAAGTCATTTAGCAGACGCTCTTATCCAGAGCAACTAAGGACAAGACCATCCACTGCAAGACCAAGGACAAGACCATCCGCTGCAAGACCAAGGACAAGACCATCCACTGCAAGAACAAGGACAAGACCATCCACTGCAAGACCAAGGACATGACCATCCACTGCAAGAACAAGGACAAGACCATCCACAGCGTCATCGACCCCAGCAAGGAGAAGTGTAGTGGTGAAAGGTAAGGTGAAAGACGTTGCGAGTCAGAAGGGCAGCTGGATTCTACCGACTCTGGTAGACTAGGTAGTAGTGTGCTGGGGTCGGCAGCACTAACCCCTGGGCTACCCAGGCCACAGTTGCTAACAATTCTACAATCAGCAATATGAGGGCACATGCACTCACAGGCAGCACACACACATGACCTGTACTTTCCTTCCTCTACTCCACAGGCATCCCAAACCCGGAGATCTATCTCGCTCCTTGCATATGACAGAGAAACAAGCAGATGTATCCATCTATAACGAGACGTCTTATTATTTCCAGCGTATGACTGATGTCTCTATTCTGTCAGCTGTTCTACAAACACATCAGTCTACTTTGGGCGTGGATGTTGGATGCTTGTCCTGAATCACATGCACATATATACTGTATATACACATCCAGTCATAATCTAGGCAGGTAGCCAAGAGGTTAGAGAGGCCGGCCAGCAAGTCAGCTTAAATCCTGGGTCTGGCATGATGTGAGTCAGCAACCAGAGGTATTGAATCCTACACGTCGTCTCCTGTCTTTGTCCTTTTGAGCAAGACACTTACCCCCTAAACTGCTCCAGGGGTGCTGTGCCTTGGCTGATCCTGCTCCAGGGGCTCTGTGCCTTGGCTGATCCTGCTCCAGTAGTGCTGTGCCTTGGCTGATCCTGCTCCAGGGGCTCTGTGCCTTGGCTGATCCTGCTCCAGGGGCTCTGTGCCTTGGCTGATCCTGCTCCAGTAGTGCTGTGCCTTGGCTGATCCTGCTCCAGGGGTGCTGTGCCTTGGGTGATCCTGCTCCAGTAGTGCTGTGCCTTGGCTGATCCTGCTCCAGGGGCTCTGTGCCTTGGCTGATCCTGCTCCAGGTGCTCTGTGCCTTGGCTGATCCTGCTCCAGGGGTTCTGTGCCTTGGCTGATCCTGCTCCAGGGGCTCTGTGCCTTGGCTGATCCTGCTCCAGTAGTGCTGTGCCTTGGCTGATCTTGCTCCAGGGGCTCTGTGCCTTGGCTGATCCTGCTCCAGTAGTGCTGTGCCTTGGCTGATCCTGCTCCAGTAGTGCTGTGCCTTGGCTGATCCTGCTCCAGTAGTGCTGTGCCTTGGCTGATCCTGCTCCAGGGGCTCTGTGCCTTGGCTGATCCTGCTCCAGGGGTGCTGTGCCTTGGCTGATCCTGCTCCAGTAGTGCTGTGCCTTGGCTGATCCTGCTCCAGGGGTGCTGTGCCTTGGCTGATCCTGCTCCAGGGGCTCTGTGCCTTGGCTGATCCTGCTCCAGTAGTGCTGTGCCTTGGCTGATCCTGCTCCAGTAGTGCTGTGCCTTGGCTGATCCTGCTCCAGGGGTGCTGTGCCTTGGCTGATCCTGCTCCAGGGGCTCTGTGCCTTGGCTGATCCTGCTCCAGGGGCTCTGTGCCTTGGCTGATCCTGCTCCAGGGGTGCTGTGCCTTGGCTGATCCTGCTCCAGGGGTGCTGTGCCTTGGCTGATCCTGCTCCAGTAGTGCTGTGCCTTGGCTGATCCTGCTCCAGTAGTGCTGTGCCTTGGCTGATCCTGCTCCAGGGGCTCTGTGCCTTGGCTGATCCTGCTCCAGTAGTGCTGTGCCTTGGCTGATCCTGCTCCAGGGGCTCTGTGCCTTGGCTGATCCTGCTCCAGTAGTGCTGTGCCTTGGCTGATCCTGCTCCAGGGGCTCTGTTCCTTGGCTGATCCTGCTCCAGGGGTGCTGTGCCTTGGCTGATCCTGCTCCAGTAGTGCTGTGCCTTGGCTGCTCCTGCTCCAGGGGTGCTGTGCCTTGGCTGATCCTGCTCCAGGGGTGCTGTGCCTTGGCTGATCCTGCTCCAGGGGTGCTGTGCCTTGGCTGATCCTGCTCCAGGGGCTCTGTGCCTTGGCTGATCCTGCTCCAGGGGCTCTGTGCCTTGGCTGATCCTGCTCCAGGGGTGCTGTGCCTTGGCTGATCCTGCTCCAGTAGTGCTGTGCCTTGGCTGATCCTGCTCCAGGGGCTCTGTTCCTTGGCTGATCCTGCTCCAGGGATGCTGTGCCTTGGCTGATCCTGCTCCAGTAGTTCTGTGCCTTGGCTGATCCTGCTCCAGTAGTGCTGTGCCTTGGCTGATCCTGCTCCAGTAGTGCTGTGCCTTGGCTGATCCTGCTCCAGGGGTGCTGTGCCTTGGCTGATCCTGCTCCAGGGGTGCTGTGCCTTGGCTGATCCTGCTCCAGTAGTGCTGTGCCTTGGCTGATCCTGCTCCAGTAGTGCTGTGCCTTGGCTGATCCCGCTCCAGTAGTGCTGTGCCTTGGCTGATCCTGCTCCAGGGGCTCTGTGCCTTGGCTGATCCTGCTCCAGTAGTGCTGTGCCTTGGCTGATCCCGCTCCAGTAGTGCTGTGCCTTGGCTGATCCTGCTCCAGGGGCTCTGTGCCTTGGCTGATCCTGCTCCAGGGGTGCTGTGCCTTGGCTGATCCCGCTCCAGTAGTGCTGTGCCTTGGCTGATCCTGCTCCAGGGCCTCTGTGCCTTGGCTGATCCTGCTCCAGGGGTGCTGTGCCTTGGCTGATCCTGCTCCAGGGGTGCTGTGCCTTGGCTGATCCTGCTCCAGGGGTGCTGTGCCTTCGCTGATCCTGCTCCAGGGGTGCTGTGCCTTGGCTGATCCTGCTCCAGGGGTGCTGTGCCTTGGCTGATCCTGCTCCAGGGGCTCTGTGCCTTGGCTGATCCTGCTCCAGGGGTGCTGTGCCTTGGCTGATCCCGCTCCAGTAGTGCTGTGCCTTGGCTGATCCTGCTCCAGGGGCTCTGTGCCTTGGCTGATCCTGCTCCAGGGGTGCTGTGCCTTGGCTGATCCTGCTCCAGGGGTGCTGTGCCTTGGCTGATCCTGCTCCAGGGGCTCTGTGCCTTGGCTGATCCTGCTCCAGGGGTGCTGTGCCTTGGCTGATCCCGCTCCAGTAGTGCTGTGCCTTGGCTGATCCTGCTCCAGGGGCTCTGTGCCTTGGCTGATCCTGCTCCAGGGGTGCTGTGCCTTGGCTGATCCTGCTCCAGTAGTGCTGTGCCTTGGCTGATCCTGCTCCAGGGGCTCTGTGCCTTGGCTGATCCTGCTCCAGGGGTGCTGTGCCTTCGCTGATCCTGCTCCAGGGGTGCTGTGCCTTGGCTGATCTTGCTCCAGGGGTGCTGTGCCTTGGCTGATCCTGCTCCAGTAGTGCTGTGCCTTGGCTGATCCTGCTCCAGTAGTGCTGTGCCTTGGCTGATCCTGCTCCAGTAGTGCTGTGCCTTGGCTGATCCTGCTCCAGTAGTGCTGTGCCTTGGCTGATCCCGCTCCAGTAGTGCTGTGCCTTGGCTGATCCTGCTCCAGGGGCTCTGTGCCTTGGCTGATCCTGCTCCAGGGTGCTGTGCCTTGGCTGATCCTGCTCCAGGGGCTCTGTGCCTTGGCTGATCCTGCTCCAGTAGTGCTGTGCCTTGGCTGATCCCGCTCCAGTAGTGCTGTGCCTTGGCTGATCCTGCTCCAGGGGCTCTGTGCCTTGGCTGATCCTGCTCCAGGGGTGCTGTGCCTTGGCTGATCCCGCTCCAGTAGTGCTGTGCCTTGGCTGATCCTGCTCCAGGGCCTCTGTGCCTTGGCTGATCCTGCTCCAGGGGTGCTGTGCCTTGGCTGATCCTGCTCCAGTAGTGCTGTGCCTTGGCTGATCCTGCTCCAGGGGTGCTGTGCCTTGGCTGATCCTGCTCCAGGGGTGCTGTGCCTTGGCTGATCCTGCTCCAGGGTGCTGTGCCTTGGCTGATCCTGCTCCAGTAGTGCTGTGCCTTGGCTGATCCTGCTCCAGGGGCTCTGTGCCTTGGCTGATCCTGCTCCAGGGGTGCTGTGCCTTGGCTGATCCTGCTCCAGGGGCTCTGTGCCTTGGCTGATCCTGCTCCAGGGGTGCTGTGCCTTGGCTGATCCTGCTCCAGGGGCTCTGTGCCTTGGCTGATCCTGCTCCAGTAGTGCTGTGCCTTGGCTGATCCCGCTCCAGTAGTGCTGTGCCTTGGCTGATCCTGCTCCAGGGGTGCTGTGCCTTGGCTGATCCTGCTCCAGGGTGCTGTGCCTTGGCTGATCCTGCTCCAGTAGTGCTGTGCCTTGGCTGATCCTGCTCCAGGGGCTCTGTGCCTTGGCTGATCCTGCTCCAGGGTGCTGTGCCTTGGCTGATCCTGCTCCAGGGCTCTGTGCCTTGGCTGATCCTGCTCCAGGGTGCTGTGCCTTGGCTGATCCTGCTCCAGGGGCTCTGTGCCTTGGCTGATCCTGCTCCAGTAGTGCTGTGCCTTGGCTGATCCCGCTCCAGTAGTGCTGTGCCTTGGCTGATCCTGCTCCAGGGGCGCTGTGCCTTGGCTGATCCTGCTCCAGGGGTGCTGTGCCTTGGCTGATCCTGCTCCAGTAGTGCTGTGCCTTGGCTGATCCTGCTCCAGGGGCTCTGTGCCTTGGCTGATCCTGCTCCAGGGGTGCTGTGCCTTGGCTGATCCTGCTCCAGTGGTGCTGTGCCTTGGCTGATCCTGCTCCAGGGGTGCTGTGCCTTGGCTGATCCTGCTCCAGGGGTGCTGTGCCTTGGCTGATCCTGCTCCAGGGGTGCTGTGCCTTGGCTGATCCTGCTCCAGTAGTGCTGTGCCTTGGCTGATCCTGCTCCAGGGGTGCTGTGCCTTGGCTGATCCTGCTCCAGGGGTGCTGTGCCTTGGCTGATCCTGCTCCAGGGGTGCTGTGCCTTGGCTGATCCTGCTCCAGGGGTGCTGTGCCTTGGCTGATCCTGCTCCAGGGGTGCTGTGCCTTGGCTGATCCTGCTCCAGGGGCTCTGTGCCTTGGCTGATCCTGCTCCAGGGGTGCTGTGCCTTGGCTGATCCCGCTCCAGTAGTGCTGTGCCTTGGCTGATCCTGCTCCAGGGGCTCTGTGCCTTGGCTGATCCTGCTCCAGGGGTGCTGTGCCTTGGCTGATCCTGCTCCAGGGGTGCTGTGCCTTGGCTGATCCTGCTCCAGGGGTGCTGTGCCTTGGCTGATCCCGCTCCAGTAGTGCTGTGCCTTGGCTGATCCTGCTCCAGGGGCTCTGTGCCTTGGCTGATCCTGCTCCAGGGTGCTGTGCCTTGGCTGATCCTGCTCCAGGGGCTCTGTGCCTTGGCTGATCCTGCTCCAGGGGTGCTGTGCCTTGGCTGATCCCGCTCCAGTAGTGCTGTGCCTTGGCTGATCCTGCTCCAGGGGCTCTGTGCCTTGGCTGATCCTGCTCCAGGGGTGCTGTGCCTTGGCTGATCCTGCTCCAGGGGCGCTGTGCCTTGGCTGATCCTGCTCCAGGGGCTCTGTGCCTTGGCTGATCCTGCTCCAGGGGTGCTGTGCCTTGGCTGATCCTGCTCCAGTAGTGCTGTGCCTTGGCTGATCCTGCTCCAGGGGCTCTGTTCCTTGGCTGATCCTGCTCCAGGGATGCTGTGCCTTGGCTGATCCTGCTCCAGTAGTTCTGTGCCTTGGCTGATCCTGCTCCAGTAGTGCTGTGCCTTGGCTGATCCTGCTCCAGTAGTGCTGTGCCTTGGCTGATCCTGCTCCAGGGGTGCTGTGCCTTGGCTGATCCTGCTCCAGGGGTGCTGTGCCTTGGCTGATCCTGCTCCAGTAGTGCTGTGCCTTGGCTGATCCTGCTCCAGTAGTGCTGTGCCTTGGCTGATCCCGCTCCAGTAGTGCTGTGCCTTGGCTGATCCTGCTCCAGGGGCTCTGTGCCTTGGCTGATCCTGCTCCAGTAGTGCTGTGCCTTGGCTGATCCCGCTCCAGTAGTGCTGTGCCTTGGCTGATCCTGCTCCAGGGGCTCTGTGCCTTGGCTGATCCTGCTCCAGGGGTGCTGTGCCTTGGCTGATCCCGCTCCAGTAGTGCTGTGCCTTGGCTGATCCTGCTCCAGGGGCTCTGTGCCTTGGCTGATCCTGCTCCAGGGGTGCTGTGCCTTGGCTGATCCTGCTCCAGGGGTGCTGTGCCTTGGCTGATCCTGCTCCAGGGGTGCTGTGCCTTGGCTGATCCTGCTCCAGGGGTGCTGTGCCTTGGCTGATCCTGCTCCAGGGGTGCTGTGCCTTGGCTGATCCTGCTCCAGGGGCTCTGTGCCTTGGCTGATCCTGCTCCAGGGGTGCTGTGCCTTGGCTGATCCCGCTCCAGTAGTGCTGTGCCTTGGCTGATCCTGCTCCAGGGGCTCTGTGCCTTGGCTGATCCTGCTCCAGGGGTGCTGTGCCTTGGCTGATCCTGCTCCAGGGGTGCTGTGCCTTGGCTGATCCTGCTCCAGGGGCTCTGTGCCTTGGCTGATCCTGCTCCAGGGGTGCTGTGCCTTGGCTGATCCTGCTCCAGTAGTGCTGTGCCTTGGCTGATCCTGCTCCAGGGGCTCTGTGCCTTGGCTGATCCTGCTCCAGGGGTGCTGTGCCTTGGCTGATCCTGCTCCAGTAGTGCTGTGCCTTGGCTGATCCTGCTCCAGGGGCTCTGTGCCTTGGCTGATCCTGCTCCAGGGGTGCTGTGCCTTCGCTGATCCTGCTCCAGGGGTGCTGTGCCTTGGCTGATCCTGCTCCAGGGTGCTGTGCCTTGGCTGATCCTGCTCCAGTAGTGCTGTGCCTTGGCTGATCCTGCTCCAGTAGTGCTGTGCCTTGGCTGATCCTGCTCCAGTAGTGCTGTGCCTTGGCTGATCCTGCTCCAGTAGTGCTGTGCCTTGGCTGATCCCGCTCCAGTAGTGCTGTGCCTTGGCTGATCCTGCTCCAGGGGCTCTGTGCCTTGGCTGATCCTGCTCCAGGGGTGCTGTGCCTTGGCTGATCCTGCTCCAGGGGCTCTGTGCCTTGGCTGATCCTGCTCCAGTAGTGCTGTGCCTTGGCTGATCCCGCTCCAGTAGTGCTGTGCCTTGGCTGATCCTGCTCCAGGGGCTCTGTGCCTTGGCTGATCCTGCTCCAGGGGTGCTGTGCCTTGGCTGATCCCGCTCCAGTAGTGCTGTGCCTTGGCTGATCCTGCTCCAGGGGCTCTGTGCCTTGGCTGATCCTGCTCCAGGGGTGCTGTGCCTTGGCTGATCCCGCTCCAGTAGTGCTGTGCCTTGGCTGATCCTGCTCCAGGGGCTCTGTGCCTTGGCTGATCCTGCTCCAGGGGTGCTGTGCCTTGGCTGATCCTGCTCCAGGGGTGCTGTGCCTTGGCTGATCCTGCTCCAGGGGTGCTGTGCCTTGGCTGATCCCGCTCCAGTAGTGCTGTGCCTTGGCTGATCCTGCTCCAGGGGTCTGTGCCTTGGCTGATCCTGCTCCAGGGGTGCTGTGCCTTGGCTGATCCTGCTCCAGGGGCTCTGTGCCTTGGCTGATCCTGCTCCAGGGGTGCTGTGCCTTGGCTGATCCTGCTCCAGGGGTGCTGTGCCTTGGCTGATCCTGCTCCAGGGGCTCTGTGCCTTGGCTGATCCTGCTCCAGGGGTGCTGTGCCTTGGCTGATCCCGCTCCAGTAGTGCTGTGCCTTGGCTGATCCTGCTCCAGGGGCTCTGTGCCTTGGCTGATCCTGCTCCAGGGGTGCTGTGCCTTGGCTGATCCTGCTCCAGGGGTGCTGTGCCTTGGCTGATCCTGCTCCAGGGGTGCTGTGCCTTGGCTGATCCCGCTCCAGTAGTGCTGTGCCTTGGCTGATCCTGCTCCAGGGGCTCTGTGCCTTGGCTGATCCTGCTCCAGGGGTGCTGTGCCTTGGCTGATCCTGCTCCAGGGGCTCTGTGCCTTGGCTGATCCTGCTCCAGGGGTGCTGTGCCTTGGCTGATCCCGCTCCAGTAGTGCTGTGCCTTGGCTGATCCTGCTCCAGGGGCTCTGTGCCTTGGCTGATCCTGCTCCAGGGGTGCTGTGCCTTGGCTGATCCTGCTCCAGGGGTGCTGTGCCTTGGCTGATCCTGCTCCAGGGGCTCTGTGCCTTGGCTGATCCTGCTCCAGGGGTGCTGTGCCTTGGCTGATCCTGCTCCAGTAGTGCTGTGCCTTGGCTGATCCTGATCCAATCTAGGCAACCATAGACATACAATATACCTAGAAAGGAAACAGCCCCATAAACATACAAAACCCCTAGACAAGACAAAACACATACATCACCCATGTCACACCCTGACCTAACCAAAATAACAAGGAAAACAAAGAATACTAAGGTCAGGGTGTGACACTCAGACTGGAAAGCTTGTCAACATTCATTCATTATCAATATGAGAACAAACAAATGATTGTGTCTGAGTTCCTGTGTGTATGTGTGTGTGTGTGTGTGTGTGTGTGTGTGTGTGTGTGTGTGTGTGTGTGTGTGTGTGTGTGTGTGTGTGTGTGTGTGTGTGTGTGTGTGTGTGTGTGTGTGTGTGCACACGTGTGTATATGTGTGTGTCTGCAAGTGTGCATGGATGATGGTTTGTGTGAGATCAGGATTAATGAGTTCTGGAGAACAAAAAAGTGTTTGTTGGTGAGAGAGAGAAACTCTATGGGTGTTTCAGTGGGAGGCTAGAGAGTAGAAACCCTGTGTGTGTGTGTGTGTGTGTGTGTGTGTGTGTGTGTGTGTGTGTGTGTGTGTGTGTGTGTGTGTGTGTGTGTGTGTGTGTGTGTGTGTGTGTGTGTGTGTGTGTGTGTGTGTGAGAGAAAGAGACGGACAGATGATGTGTATGTTCAGTATAAGTGTGTGGACACAAACATAACTTCCTTAGTGTCGTGAGTGTGTTTATGTGTGTGTGTGCGTATCGATGCGAGTGTGAGTGTGTGTGTGTGTGTGTGTCGGTGCGAGTGTGAGTGTGTGTGTGTGTGAGTGTGAGTGTGTGTGTGTGTGTGTGTGTGTGTGTGTGTGTGTGTGTGTGTGTGTGTGTGTGTGTGTGTGTGTGTGTGTGTGTGTGTGTGTGTGTGTGTGTGTGTGTGTGTGTGTGTGTGTGTGTGTGTGTGTGTGTGTGTGAATAGAGGAATTATATTGTAACCAGAAGCTGTCAGACACTCCTCTCTTAAGGCACTGGGCTCATTAGAGTGTCTGTCGGCATTACATTACATTGTTAAATCCCAAATCCCAAATCCCATTCCAATCCTGCCCGACACTACACAGGGATTTACAGTTGATTGATTCAACCATGGGAAAAGAGGAATGGGAATGTGTAGGAAATCCATGACAATCCATGGGAATATGTGGGAGATTCATATGATTTGAAGATTGCACGGGGAGCAACCTTGGTGATTGGCAATGCTAGACAGCAGTGAGATTTCACTGGATCTGGGGAGAGGACAGGAGAGAAGAAGAGTGGAGAGTAGAGTAGAGAAAAGTAGAGAGGGGTAGATGAGAGTAGGGTAGAGGAGAGGAGAGTAGGGTAGAGGAGAGGAGTCAAGTCTAGTGGGAGTAGTCCGGCATGGTTTATTTGGTAGAGCATGGCGCTTGCATCTCCAGGGCTGTGGGATTTATTCCCAGGGCTACCCGCTTTGGATAAAAGCGTCTGAGGGCCTCCCGGATGGCGCAGTAGTCTAGTGCACTGCATCGCTGTGCTAGCTGTGCCACCAGAGACTCTGGGTTTGCGCCCAGGCTCTGTTGTTGCCGGCCGCGATTGGGATGTCCGTGGGGCGACGCACAATTGGCCTAGAGTTGTCCGGGTTAGGGAGGGTTTGGCCGGTAGGGATATCCTTGTCTCATCTCGCACTAGCGACTCCTGTGGCGGGCCGGGAGCAGTGCACGCTAACCAGGTCGCCAGGTGCACGGTGTCTCCTCCGACACATTGGTGAGGCTGGCTTCCGGGTTGGATGCGTGCTTTTTTAAGAAGCAGTGCGGCTTGGTTGGGTTGTGTTTCGGAGGACGCATGGCTTTCGACCTTCGTCTCTC
This sequence comes from Oncorhynchus keta, assembly GCF_023373465.1. Lineage (NCBI taxonomy): Eukaryota > Metazoa > Chordata > Actinopteri > Salmoniformes > Salmonidae > Oncorhynchus > Oncorhynchus keta. The sequence continues at coordinate 41,244,913 of NC_068438.1, forward strand.
CCGAGCCCGTATGGGAGTTGTAGCGATGAGACAAGATAGTAATTACTAACAATTGGAAACCACGAAATTGGGGAGAAAAGGGGGTAAAATTAAAAAATAAAAGCGTCTGCTAAATGGCTAACATCAAGTATACAAAATATTAAGAACACCTGCTCTTTCCATGACATAGACTATCCAGGTGAAAGCTATGATACCTTATTGATAACACTTCAATCGGTGTAGATGAAGGGGAGGAGACATGTTAATAAAGAAGGATTTTCAAGCCTTTTGAGACAATGGATTGTGTATGTGAGACAACTGGACACAACTGTGGGAAGCATTGGAGTCAACATGTGCCAGCATCCCTGTGGAATGCTTTCGACACCATGTAGAGTCCATGCCCCGCCCCCGAGGGCGGAAAGGTGTTCAATATTAGGAAGGTGTTCCTATTTTTTGGTATACTCAGTGTATACAGTATTTAAGCAATAATGCCCACGGGGTTGTGTTATATGACCAATATACTAAAGCGAAGGGCTGTTCTTACACATGAAGCAACGCGGATTGCCTGTATAATAAGCCCTTAGTCGTGGTATATTGGCCATATACCACAAATCCCAGCGGTGCCTTATTGCTATTATAAACTGGTTACCAATGTAATTAGAACGAGAACAAATCATTGTTTTGTTATACCCATGGTATACGATCTGATATACCATGGCTTTCAACCAATCAGGATTCAGAGCTCGAACCACACAGTTTATAATACAATATTATATTGCCTACTGGGGAGTGGAGAGAGCCAGGAGCACAGTGTTGGGGAAGCTACTCTGAAAATATAGTTTACCAAGCTATCAATTACTTCTCACTGGAAGAAGTTAATCTACACTAAAGTGACGCTCAAGAAAAATCTAGTTTATTTAACTAAAGTTACTTTGATAAATTATCGTATATAAATCTGAAATGTCATAGACTACAAATTGCAAGAACAGATCACTCTGGAATCAGAAGTTAATATCAAGAACAGATCACTCTGGAGTCAGAAGTTAATATCAAGAACAGATCACTCTGGAATCAGAAGTTAATATCAAGAACAGATCACTCTGGAGTCAGAAGTTAATATCAAGAACAGAGTTAATATCAAGAACAGATCACTCTGGAGTCAGAAGTTAATATCAAGAACAGATCACTCTGGAGTCAGAAGTTAATATCAAGAACAGATCACTCTGGAGTCAGAAGTTAATATCAAGAACAGATCACTCTGGAGTCAGAAGTTAATATCAAGAACAGATCACTCTGGAGTCAGAAGTTAATATCAAGAACAGATCACTCTGGAGTCAGAAGTTAATATCAAGAACAGATCACTCTGGAGTCAGAAGTTAATATCAAGAACAGATCACTCTGGAGTCAGAAGTTAATATCAAGAACAGATCACTCTGGAGTCAGAAGTTAACAGCAAGAACAGATCACTCTGGAGTCCGAATTTAATATCAAGAACAGATCACTCTGGAATCAGAAGTTAATATCAAGAACAGATCACTCTGGAATCAGAAGTTAATATCAAGAACAGATCATTCTGGAGTCAGAAGTTAACAGCAAGAACAGATCACTCTGGAATCAGAAGTTAATATCAAGAACAGATCATTCTGGAGTCAGAAGTTAACAGCAAGAACAGATCACTCTGGACTCAGAAGTTAACAGCAAGAACAGATCCCTCTGGAGTCAGAAGTTAACAGCAATAACAGGTCCCTCTGGAGTCAGAAGTTAATATCAAGAACAGATCATTCTGGAGTCAGAAGTTAACAGCAAGAACAGATCACTCTGGAATCAGAAGTTAATATCAAGAACAGATCATTCTGGAGTCAGAAGTTAACAGCAAGAACAGATCACTCTGGACTCAGAAGTTAACAGCAAGAACAGAAGTCAGAAGTAACAGCAATAACATCCCTCTGGAGTCAGAAGTTAATATCAAGAACAGATCACTCTGGAGTCAGAAGTTAACAGAATGTGTATTTTAGCCTATTATTTTAGCCTATGTTAACAAGTGTTCATTTTCTTGGTGTTTCATTTTTAGTGTTAAGAGGTGTTGATTTAAGAGTTGTTTTTTACAACATCTGTGCAAATATAACTCCCAGGTGAGTGTTTTATACAGAGGCAGGGCGGTGGCACTGAGCAGTGTTGATTGAGCTTCCGTTTTTAACTTGAAACTTCCTTTTCATCTAATTGCAGACGGTGCAAGGGCAGCTGGAATTGCACAGCAGTGAAAGGTAAGTAATTTCCACCATAATTTGCAAATAAATTCATTAAAAATCCTACAATGTGATTTTCTGGATTTTTTTCTCATTTTGTCTGTCATAGTTGAAGTGTACCTATGATGAAAATTACAGGCCTCTCTCATCTTTTTAAGTTGGAGAACATGCACAATTGGTGGCTGACTAAATACTTTTTGCCCCACTGTATATGGACTGAATTAATCGAACAAAAGGACCATTTGTGATTTTTATGGGACATATTAGAGTGCCAACAAAAGAAGCTCGTCAAAGGTAAGGCATGATTTATATTTTATTTCTGCGTTCTGTGTTGCGCCTGCAGGGTTGAAATATGCTACTCTCTCTTTGTTTACTGTTGTACTATCATCAGATAATTGCTTCTTATGCTTTCGCCGAAAAGCCTTTTTGAAATATGACATGTTGGCTGGATTCACAACGAGTGTAGCTTTAACTTGATATCTTACATGTGTGATTTAATGAAAGTTTGAATTTTATAGTATTTTATTTGAATTTGGAGCTCTGCATTTTCCCTGGCTATTGGCCAGGTGGGACAATTGCGTCCCACCTATCCCAGAGATGTTAATTATTTATTTACTAAATATACCTAACTAATCACACAGAATTACATATACACAGAATGAATCATACCTTGATTATAAATTATGTCATAAAGGAAAACGTCCCTAGCGGACGGAACAGATATGACAGCTTGTTACACAAAGAAAAGGGCTGGGTTTGAGTGAAAGAGCGGGAAGACTTGAGGAACAAAGGCGAAGCTGTGCTACCGTAAATACAGTATCTTATGCATTCTAAATTACCGCCCATTTGGAAAAGGAAAATGCAATAAATATTGACATCATATTCATTAAGTACCAACGCATATTTTCAACTGGTTCTATTACCGAAATATAGTTCCTTTCCCCCCACTGTTTGATGTTCCCAGACTCTCTATGTTTAACAAAGGCTATTCAAGAGTCCCTCATTAGAGTCAGAGAGAGAGGGAAGGGAGAAAGGTATTTATGGGGAGGAGGGGTCATAAACCTTACCCACAGGCCAACATCATGACACTATATTGCTTGCTCCAACACCAACCTCAACATCTTGTAACTTAGCTCTAACGTTAGCTACCTAGTGCACATGCCCAGACGTGAAAAGGTTGTCCTCAGTAATTTAGATTAACATGTCTATGTTGTGGGCTTGTTGTTAATCACAGATCAGACATTGTGTTCAAGCCAATACGGCTTGAAATGTATTGGCCAGTTTCTTTCCTATTGTCATGACATCCGTCGGAGTCGGGTCCTCTCCTTGTTCGGGCGGTGCTCGGCTGTTGGCGTCGCCGGTCTTCTAGCCATCTTCGATCCACTTTTCATTTTCCATGTGTTTTGTCTTGTTTTTCCTCACACCTGGTTTCAATTCCCTCAATCACTTGTTGTGTATTTAACTCTCTGTTCCCCCCATGTCTTTGTGTGGGATTGTTTATTGTAAGTGCTTGTGCACGTGTTGTTTGGTGCGCAACGGGTTTTTGTAACCAATTATTCTTGTTATTTTTATGGCGTGGGTTTTGCTATTAAACTGCTCCGGCTATTACCAAGTTCTGCTCTCCTGCGTCTGACTTCCCTGCCACCGATTACACACCCCATACACCTATAGATTTGAGTGGTGGTTGTAACTGTTTGGAGCTCGTTAGATAGATAGCTAGTTTGGTTGGTTGATTTCAATGGAATATTATTTTGCAAGCCCCAGAACCCCAGAGTCCCAGGCAGACAGACACCTGTTACGTCATTAAAGTGGCAATGGTTGACCCACTGCAGGGAAGACAGAAGGGTAAAGGGTATAAGGGGCATTTTGGGTGATTGTTTCTATATGTACAGCTACACCATAAAATATTTGCAACCATATTTCACTTAAATATGACGTGCACAATTACAATTTGCAGGAGTGCAGTGCAGTGCAACATGTTGTTGAAGGTCCATTACCAAAAATGCAAGAAGTTCATGAAGTTGCAGCCTGAGTTTTCCTATTGAGATTTAATCAATCACGGAGAATATATGAACTGTCTGATGTATTTTCTTAATTTAACCATTGGACTTGATTTGGGTCAGACCCATTCTCTTGCCCCCTAGGTGGCTTATCTCCCTGGGTTCTGGTTAGTCTCTCTTTTTTGTAGTCCAAAATAGGTTTGGACTGCCCACTGCAGCCCAAATACAAATTTTGAATATTCCCAAACTGAGGTGGAGGAGGATGTCCTGCTAGACCTGATTGAGGCCAACCTGTTCCTCACAATCAAGGATCTTGATGAAGGTATCTTTCTACAGTCTCATAATGAGATCAAATAACATGAATGTATGGGTTGGTTGCTTTGATCCGTTGTTTGTGCTCAGACTTTTCTCCTGCAGGCTGTTCGAGACCTAATTCGTGCATAGACACATTATCCTTCTCGTCAAGTGATTTAGACCTGAGATCTCCAGAAAGACGGTCTAAAAAGGCCAACACAACCTCAGGAGATGAGGCCATTGACTCCTCAGCAGCAAAAGAGGTATGATGATAACTGATATTGGATGTTGATAATCCCATTTGTGTGTTTGGAGATTCCGACAGCATAAACCAACCCTAAATAGTTCAACTTTTCTCTTGTCTTAATAGATGAGGACCTGACGAGCAGACCTGGTCGGCAGGACGTATTAGAAGAGCACCAGACAACCATGACATTGGACCACAGAACCAGGAGAGAGATGATTGCCACATGAAAGAGATGCGTGATATGCGTAAGCGTCTCGTTAGCCAATCTGACCACCAACAATGGATCAAAACAATCAAACTATACATTAATGTAAATAGGCATCATTATGAGACTGTAGACAGATACAGAACCTTCATCAACAAAACTTTGGTTAATTAACATAGTTGGCGTGTGTATGCTTTCCTATTTTTGAGCGGGAAGCTTCCCACTCGACAGAGAGAACGTTATGCTCTTGGAATTGTGACCTTCTTTCCTTCGTTGAGAGTTCATTTCCCCCCAAAGACTATGTAAATACTGGCAGGACATGCTTGCTTTAATATTTTGACATTTGTTCTGGAGACTGAAAGGGGCATCAAATAGTCATAGAATCAAGTCTAAAAATTATGACAATTTGACCACCATGTTGGTCACCTTTTCCCATATCTAAATCAAATCAAATCAAATTATATTTGCACATTGCGCCAAATACAACAGGTGCAGTAGACCTTACAGTGAAATGCTTACTTACAAGCCCTGAACCAACAAAGTAAGAATAAGAAATAAAAGGAACAAATAATGAAAGAGCAGCAGTAAAATAACAGTAGTGAGGCTACATACAGGGGGTATCGGTGCAGAGTCAATATGCTGGGGCACCGGTTAGTCGAGGTAATTGAGGTAGTATGTACATGTAGGTCTAGTTATTAAAGTGACTATGCATAGATAATAACAGAGTAGCAGCAGCGTAAAAGACGGGGGGGGCAATGCAAGTAGTCTGGGTAGCCATTTGATTAGACATTCAGGAGTCTTATGGCTTGGGGGTAGAAGCTGTTGAGACTTGGCGATCCAGTACCTCTTGCCTTGCGGTAGCAGAGAGAACAGTCTATGACTACAGTGGCTGGAATTTTACACAATTTTTAGGGCCTTCCTCTGACACCGCGAGGTATAGACGTCCTGGATGGCAGGAAGCTTGGCTCCAGTGATGTTCTGGGCCGTACACATTACCCTCTGTAGTGCCTTGCGGTCGGAGGCCGAGCACTTACCATACCAGGCAGTGATGCAAACAATCATGATGCTCTCAATGGTGCAGCTGTAGAACATTTTGAGGATCTGACCCATGCCAAATATTTTCAGTCTCCTTAGGGGGAATAGGTTTCGTTGTGCCCTCTTCATGACTGTCTTGGTGTGCTTGGACCATATTCGTTTGTTGGTGATGTGGACACCAAGGAACTTGAAGCTCTCAACCTGCTCCACTACAGCCCAGTCTATAAGAATGGGGGCATGCTCGGTCCTCCTTTTCCTGTAGTCCACAATCATCTCCTTTCTCTTGATCACATTGAGGGAGAGCTTGTTGTCCTGGCTCCATGCGGCCAGGTCTCTGACCTCCTCCCTATAGGCTGTCTCGTTGTGATCAGGCCTACCACTGTTGGCAAACTTAATGATGGGTTTGGAGTCGTGCCTGGCCATGCGGTCATGACTGAACAGGGAATACAGGAAGGGACTGAGCACGCACCCCTGAGGGTCCCCTGTGTTGAGGATCAGCGTGGTGGATGTGTTGTTTACCCACCCTCACCACCTGGGGGCGGCCCGGAACACTTTTATGATCCTGACACGGGCAAAGGATATCGGAATTATTGCCTGAAGACGGTATCAAGGAAGACCTCATGTCAACCCTTCAAGAGAGTATTTCACCCCAGTGGACTTTGTTGTAGGTGAATCAGGACCTGTTGCTGATGTTCGACGATGAAACATCCTCTAAGCTCCTTGAAAAGTGGGACACTGTATTGAAGCCTAAAGTCATGAAATCCCTGACCACAACCACCGATATGCATTGCCTCCTGAAGTCTGCAGAAAAACTGCCAGAGAATGACAGCGAAAGTTGATTATCTCGTGGGTAGTGCAATGTTTCAAACTCAGCAATATTGTTTTATGTGATTTGGGGTGTTTACCTTTACTTGCCCTCAGACTGGGACAATGATATGTTTTCCCTGCTGCTGCTGCTGCTTCATCTCATCCCACAACCAGCAGGAGGGAAGAGGATCAAGATCAGTGCCAGTAATGCTGTGGGCAGACTAGTGCACTTTCATAAGGTAAGTGACTTAAAAAGAGTGACTTAAAGAAGATCCTTTGTGTGTTGCAGTCATGCTGCAGCAATGAAGACCATCTTGCTAGGAGCCATGGTCGACAGACATACCTCCTTGCCGTCTGTAGAAGACAGAGCGAGATTGACAACTACTACATCGTGCTGGACAAGAGGCTTGTTCCCTGCCAGGTAACTAGTGATCTGTGTGCGTTTGATGAACTGTTCAAAGCCCACTTTTTTCTTTAACCTGAGGTATGATGATGCTCTTGTCAACTTCTACACATTTGTGCAGACAACCTTCTACAACATAGATGTAGGCAAAACAAGAGATGCCCCTAGCGCGATAGAGTTGAGGACAAAACTTCTTAACTAGATAAATGTATGTTACTGTGCACAGAAACAGCCAGTCATTGATATCTCATTTGAGAATAGAGCATAGCTTCTATCCCTCCACCAAGATTAGATTAGTCTGTGCTCAAGAAAGTTGTAGATGGCAGTTTTCAACATACTCAGGTTTCAGAAAACATTTGAATATTATTCATAAGGATGTTGGTCAAGTAGTTGATGCATTAAGCTTAGAAGGGCCCGCTCATGTTGCTGATTCTCCAGTCCAGTCAGAACCTCCACCAATGGGTGGTGACGTTGGTGTCCCACTTGATAACCCTGCAAGTGATTGTTTTGAGAAGAGTCTTGCTTAAATATGTGTGCCTCCATAATTGCTAAGTTGCAAGCTAGTGGTGTTGCAAGTAGTGTTGTGTCAACAGTAGCGTGTGATTTAGAAGAGCTTACTACGGGCTACACTCCTGAACAAGATGTTCTGCCAGTTATGGAGAAACCCTCTTTATCTGCTGTAAAGGAGTAGTTTTGAGAACTTTGAAAACCCATTTGCCAGTTTTAACACAGAAACCAAGAAAACAAAGTACTTCAACCAAAAATGGGATGTTGTGGAGCCAGTAGAAGTAGTGTTGGGAGTGAGATATGATAGCAGGGGTAAATAAACAAACGTTTGTATATATATATGAAACATTTATCAAGTCCCTGAAATCTGTACATTTTTGGAAAATGCACAGGGATACATCTGTAAGTATGGAAAATTTCTGGAAAATGCACTGGAACACATTTACAGGGATACATCTGTAAGTGATTGGAAAATGCACCCAGGGATACATCTGTAAGTGATTGGAAAATGCACCCAGGGATACATCTGTAAGTGATTGGAAAATGCACCCAGGGATACATCTGTAAGTGATTGGAAAATGCACCCAGGGATACATCTGTAAGTGATTGGAAAATGCACCCAGGGATACATCTGTAAGTGATTGGAAAATGCACCCAGGGATACATCTGTGGGAGACACTTATGAAGACTTTTGTGATGGAAGTTACTTTAAGACTCAAATCATAGAAATACTTTACAGATCCAATTGTACTACGATGACTTTGAAACTGCCAACCCGCTTGAATCCAAGCGAGTTGTTCACAAGATATGCAGCCTTTATTTTGTCCTCAGGAATCTGCCACCCAAGTTTAACTCTGCTGTGATGAATATTCATTTAGTGGCATTATTTCATTATCAAGAGCTAAATAAATATGACTTTGATGCCATTCTAGAGCCCTTGGTTAATATGGCTTTGATGCCATTCTAGAGCCCTTGGTTAATGAGGCTTTGATGCCATTCTAGAGCCCTTGGTTAATGAGGCTTTGATGCCATTCTAGAGCCCTTGGTTAATGAGGCTTTGATGCCATTCTAGAGCTCTTGGTTAATGAGGCTTTGATGCCATTCTAGTGCCCTTGGTTAATGAGGCTTTGATGCCATTCTAGAGCTCTTGGTTAATGAGGCTTTGATGCCATTCTAGAGCTCTTGGTTAATGAGGCTTTGATGCCATTCTAGAGCTCTTGGTTAATGAGGCTTTGATGCCATTCTAGAGCCCTTGGTTAATGAGGCTTTGATGCCATTCTAGAGCTCTTGGTTAATGAGGCTTTGATGCCATTCTAGAGCTCTTGGTTAATGAGGCTTTGATGCCATTCTAGAGCCCCTGGTTAATGAGGCTTTGATGCCATTCTAGAGCCCTTGGTTAATGAGGCTTTGATGCCATTCTAGAGCCCTTGGTTAATGAGGCTTTGATGCCATTCTAGAGCCCTGGTTAATGAGGCTTTGATGCCATTCTAGAACCCTTGGTTAATGAGGCTTTGATGCCATTCTAGAGCCCCTGGTTAATGAGGCTTTGATGCCATTCTAGAGCCCTTGGTTAATGAGGCTTTGATGCCATTCTAGAGCCCTTGGTTAATGAGGCTTTGATGCCATTCTAGAGCCCTTGGTTTATGATGTTAAAAAAAAATGGAGAGTGATGGTGTAAATTTGCCCTTTTCCACTGATAGAATTTATGGCACTATCTGCCAAATAACCGGAGACAATTTGAGGATGCATGCAGTCCTTGGTTTCTCAGAGTCCATCAGTGGTCATTACTTTTGCCGGTTCTGTTTGATAGAAAAGTCTAATGCTCAGACGGTCTACAGTGAAGATGACCCTAAGATTGTCTTGCGTGGTAAAGATCAATTTGAAATGCATTTGAATCAGTTGCAATCAGACCCACATCTCCCATCTGTATAAGAAAAACTCTAAACTAAATAGTTTGCAGCACTTCCATGTTTGTAGTCATTTTTCTGTGGACATAATGCACAACATTCTTGAAGGGTGGCTCAGGTTGAGTTAAAATTGTTGTTTGACTATGTCTCCGAATAGTTTTTTCCTGAAACGTGTGCTTCTCTTTAGAATCTACTCGTTTGACTTGGGGCGCAAAAAGCGTCCAACTAAAGTCATCCTAAAGAAGGGTGGAAATAGATTAACGCTTCATTCCCTTCAAGCTCTATGTCTTATGAGAAACATTCCCTTGATTTTGGGTGATGTTGTTCTACCAGGAAATTAGAACTGGAATTTGCTGCTCATCTTACTGCAAATAATCAACATCAACATCAACACCCCTTTTCGTAGCCAGGGCATGACTGTGTATATGATAAACTTTCAAACAGTTGTACCCCACATAAAAATGTAATACCCAAACATCACTTTATGATATATTACCCAGCATGCAAAAAACAAATCAGTCCTTTATTACATATTTGAGGCAAGCACAAACTCTTTAAGAACACCCTCAACTTCAAGAACCTTACTAAGTCCCTTGCCAAAAAAAAAACACCCATTTGCTGTAGACCATCACTGGGAGACATCACTGTTGGACCGATGAAAGCATTTTCCTGAGTCATTTTACTGGTGGTGAGGAGTTGGCAGTGTCACTTCAGGTCACTATACAGAAAGCCATTAACTCTACCAGCTGGGATAAGATGGATGGCCCGGAGTACAGAGGGGGACTGTTAGTCTTTTGTTCAATAACTAAGATCATTGTGGTTAACAATATTGTATAACTATTGCTGGACAAGTTGCATACAGATCATCTGAGTGAACATTACCATGCATTCACTGTGTTTGATGGTGTTGATGACAAAGTTGCTGTCAAAGTTGGTGATCTGACATTTTATAGGCCTTTTATGTTGTTCCTTTGTTTGACATGATTAAGTAATAGTCAGATTATTGGAACATTGAATGCCTAGTCTTACGAGGTCTCCCACTTGTGTTAAATAGCAACTCTCTTGTTATAGCAAATACTCTTGTTCTCAAATAATACATGTACTGAGGTGCCTGTGAGGCACTGATTTCATTCTGATGCACCTTCTTTTTGTGGCCTAAATATATTAAACAAAGCAGAGTCACTACTCTTGTAACAAATCCTTTATTGCTCCAGTTTAACTCAACTATATAATATACGTATGTGTGCGATGTTGCTGGGTTCAGATCACAGTCCTTCTGTAGCTCAGTTGGTAGAGCGCACATGACTGTAAGTCGCTTTGGATAAAAGCGTCTGCTAAATGGCATATATTATTATTATTATATTAAGGTGGATACAATTAGATTGACACTTGCACTGTTTCTAGCATGGCCATAGTGAAGATCGGTTATCTTGATGGAGGTGTGTGTATTTATGTGAGTGATGCCCATAGTGAAGATCGGTTATCTTGATGGAGGTGTGTGTATTTATGTGAGTGATGCCCATATTGAAGATCGGTTATCTTGATGGAGGTGTGTGTATTTATGTGAGTGATGCCCATAGTGAAGATCGGTTATCTTGATGGAGGTGTGTGTATTTATGTGAGTGATGCCCATAGTGAAGATCGGTTATCTTGATGGAGGTGTGTGTATTTATGTGAGTGATGCCCATAGTGAAGATCGGTTATCTTGATGGAGGTGTGTGTATTTATGTGAGTGATGCCCATAGTGAAGATCGGTTATCTTGATGGAGGTGTGTGTATTTATGTGAGTGATGCCCATAGTGAAGATCGGTTATCTTGATGGAGGTGTGTGTATTTATGTGAGTGATGCCCATAGTGAAGATCGGTTATCTTGTTGGAGGTGTGTGTATTTATGTGAGTGATGCCCATATTGAAGATCGGTTATCTTGATGGAGGTGTGTGTATTTACGTGAGTGATGCCCATAGTGAAGATCGGTTATCTTGATGGAGTGTGTGTATTTATGTGAGTGATGCCCATAGTGAAGATCGGTTATCTTGATGGAGGTGTGTGTATTTATGTGAGTGATGCCCATAGTGAAGATCGGTTATCTTGATGGAGTGTGTGTATTTATGTGAGTGATGCCCATAGTGAAGATCGGTTATCTTGATGGAGGTGTGTGTATTTATGTGAGTGATGCCCATAGTGAAGATCGGTTATCTTGTTGGAGGTGTGTGTATTTATGTGAGTGATGCCCATATTGAAGATCGGTTATCTTGATGGAGGTGTGTGTATTTATGTGAGTGATGCCCATAGTGAAGATCGGTTATCTTGATGGAGGTGTGTGTATTTATGTGAGTGATGCCCATAGTGAAGATCGGTTATCTTGATGGAGGTGTGTGTATTTATGTGAGTGATGCCCATAGTGAAGATCGGTTATCTTGATGGAGGTGTGTGTATTTATGTGAGTGATGCCCATAGTGAAGATCGGTTATCTTGTTGGAGGTGTGTGTATTTATGTGAGTGATGCCCATATTGAAGATCGGTTATCTTGATGGAGGTGTGTGTATTTATGTGAGTGATGCCCATAGTGAAGATCGGTTATCTTGATGGAGGTGTGTGTATTTATGTGAGTGATGCCCATAGTGAAGATCGGTTATCTTGATGGAGGTGTGTGTATTTATGTGAGTGATGCCCATAGTGAAGATCGGTTATCTTGATGGAGGTGTGTGTATATATTACCGTGATGCCCAGCATGCAAAAAAGATCGGTTATCTTGATGGAGGTGTGTGTATTTATGAGTGATGCCCTTAGTGAAGATCGGTTATCTTGATGAAGGTGTGTGTATTTATGTGAGTGATGCCCGTAAAAAAGATCGGTTATCTTGTTGGAGGTGTGTGTATTTATGTGAGTGATGCCCATATTGAAGATCGGTTATCTTGATGGAGGTGTGTGTATTTACGTGAGTGATGCCCATAGTGAAGATCGGTTATCTTGATGGAGGTGGGTGTATTTATGTGAGTGATGCCCATAGTGAAGATCGGTTATCTTGATGGAGGTGTGTGTATTTAATAGTGATGCCCATAGTGAAGATATTGTTATCTTGATGGAGGTGTGTGTATTTATCTGAGTGATGCCCATAGTGAAGATCGGTTATCTTGATGGAGTGTGTGTATTTATGTTGAGTGATGCCCATAGTGAAGATCGGTTATCTTGTTGGAGGTGTGTGTATTTATGTGAGTGATGCCCATTATTATTGAAGATGCTTATCTTGATGGAGGTGTGTGTATTTATGTGCAACTCTCTTGTGATGCCCATAGTGAAGATCGGTTATCTTGATGGAGGTGTGTGTATTTATGTGAGTGATGCCCATAGTGAAGATCGGTTATCTTGATGGAGGTGTGTGTATTTATGTGAGTGATGCCCATAGTGAAGATCGGTTATCTTGTTGAGTGTGTATTTATGTGAGTGATGCCCATATTGAAGATCGGTTATCTTGATGGAGGTCTGTGTATTTATGTGAGTGATGCCCATAGTGAAGATCGGTTATCTTGATGGAGGTGTGTGTATTTATGTGAGTGATGCCCATAGTGAAGATCGGTTATCTTGATGGAGGTGTGTATTTATGTGAGTGATGCCCATAGTGAAGATCGGTTATCTTGATGGAGTGTGTGTATTTATGTGAGTGATGCCCGTAGTGAAGATCGGTTATCTTGATGGAGGTGTGTGTATTTATGTGAGTGATGCCCTTAGTGAAGATCGGTTATCTTGATGGAGGTGTGTGTATTTATGTGAGTGATGCCCGTAGTGAAGATCAGTTATCTTGATGGAGGTGTGTGTATTTATGTGAGTGATGCCCATAGTGAAGATCGGTTATCTTGATGGAGGTGTGTGTATTTATGTGAGTGATGCCCATAGTGAAGATCGGTTATCTTGATGGAGGTGTGTGTATTTATGTGAGTGATGCCCGTAGTGAAGATCGGTTATCTTGATGGAGGTGTGTGTATTTATGTGAGTGATGCCCTTAGTGAAGATTGGTTATCTTGATGGAGGTGTGTGTATTTATGTGAGTGATGCCCTTAGTGAAGATTGGTTATCTTGATGGAGGTGTGTATATTTATGTGAGTGATGCCCTTAGTGAAGATCGGTTATCTTGATGGAGGTGTGTGTATTTATGTGAGTGATGCCCGTAGTGAAGATCGGTTATCTTGATGGAGGTGTGTGTATTTATGTGAGTGATGCCCATAGTGAAGATCGGTTATCTTGATGGAGGTGTGTGTATTTATGTGAGTGATGCCCATAGTGAAGATCGGTTATCTTGATGGAGGTGTGTGTATTTATGTGAGTGATCGGTTATCACGCGGACTAGGTAGCCTCTGAGAAGAAAATCAACGAATACACGGATACTGTGACTGAGTTCATCTGGAAGTGTATGGGGGATGTTGTACCCACTGTGACTATTAAAACCTACCCAAACCATAAACTGTGGATAGACGGCAGCGCGAACCATCGCATTTAACCATGGCTATGTGACTGGGAATAATGACCAAATACAATCAGTGTAGTTATTCCCTCTTTAAGTCAATCAAACAGGCAAAACGTAAGTGGAGTCACAGTTCAACGGCTCAGACACGAGAGAGACGTATATGGCATAGTCTACAGACAATCATGGACTACTATTTTCAAGTCTCTCCAGAGATGTTCGATTGGGTTCAAGTCCGGGCTCTGGCTGGGCCGCTCAAGGACACTCCTGCGTTAGTCTTGGCTGTGTGCTTAGGGTAATTGTCCTGTTGGAAGGTGAACCTTCAACCTAGTCCTGAGGTCCTGAATGCTCTGAAGCAGGTTTTCATCAATTATCTCTCTGTACATTGCTCTGTTCATCTTTCCCTCGAGCCTGACTAGTCTCCCAGTCCCTGCCACTGAAAAACATCTCTTTATCATGATGCTACCTCCACCATGCTTCACCATAGGGATGGTGCCAGGTTTCCACCAGACGTGATGCTTGGCATTCAGACCGAAGAGTTCAATCCTGCTTTCATCAGACCAGAGAATCTTGTTTCTTATGGTCTGACAGTCCTTTAGGGGCTTCCATTTGGCCACTCTACCATAAAGGCCCGAGCCAGGTGCCATGAAGCCGGCTCAGCGCGTCTGGTCTCCAGTGTGTCTCCTCGGGCCGGTGGAGACACACCAGCCTTTTACGCATGGTGTCCCCGGGTTCAGCCCAGTACTGGCTATTCCACCTCGCTGCACTGGCCTGGCTACGGGGAGCATTCAACCAGGTAAGGTTGGGCAGGCTCGGTGCTCAAGAGCTCCAGTGAGCCTTCACGGTCCGGTCTATCCGGTGCCACCTCCACGCACCAGCCCTCCGGTGGCAGCCCCCCGCACCAGGCTGTCTCTCCGTCTTCTCCCTACAGGTGCCTTCCTCCTGCCCAGCACTGCCAGTTTCTCCCATCTGTCCTGAGCTGCCAGAGTCTCCCATCTGTCCTGAGCTGCCAGAGTCTCCCGTCTTTCCTGAGATGCCAGAGTCTCCCGCCTGTCCAGCGCTGCCAGAGCCTTCCTCCTGTCCAGCGTTGCCAGAGTCTCCCGTCTTTCCTGAGCTGCCAGAGTCTCCCGCCTGTCCAGCGTTGCCAGAGTCTCCCATCTGTCCTGAGCTGCCAGAGTCTCCCATCTGTCCTGAGCTGCCAGAGTCTCCCGTCTGTCCTGAGCTGCCAGAGTCTCCCGTCTGTCCTGAGCTGCCAGAGCCTTCCTCCTGTCCAGCGTTGCCAGAGTCTCCTGTCTGTCCTGAGCTGCCAGAGTCTCCCGCCTGTCCAGCGCTGCCAGAGTCTCCCTCCTGTCCTGAGCTGCCAGAGTCTCCCATCTGTCCTGAGCTGCCAGAGTCTCCCATCTGCCAGAGTCTCCCGTCTGTCCAGCTGCCAGAGTCTCCCGTCTGTCCTGAGCTCCAGTCTCCCGTCTTTCCTGAGATGCCAGAGTCTCCCGCCTGTCCAGCGCTGCCAGAGCCTTCCTCCTGCCCAGCACTGCCAGTTTCTCCCATCTGTCCTGAGCTGCCAGAGTCTCCCATCTGTCCTGAGCTGCCAGAGTCTCCCGTCTTTCCTGAGATCCAGAGTCTCCCGCCTGTCCAGCGCTGCCAGAGCCTTCCTCCTGTCCAGCGTTGCCAGAGTCTTTCCTGAGCCAGAGTCTCCCGCCTGTCCAGCGCTGCCAGAGTCTCCCATCTGTCCTGAGCTGCCAGAGTCTCCCATCTGTCCTGAGCTGCCAGAGTCTCCCGTCTGTCCTGAGCTGCCAGAGTCTCCCATCTGTCCTGAGCTGCCAGAGTCTCCAGCGTACAGAGTCTCCGTCTGTCCTGAGCTGCCAGAGTCTCCCGTCTGTCCTGAGCTGCCAGAGTCTCCCATCTGTCCTGAGCTGCCAGAGTCTCCCGTCTGTCCTGAGCTGCCAGAGTCTCCTCCTGTCCTGAGCTGCCAGAGTCTCCCGTCTGTCCTGAGCTGCCAGAGTCTCCCGTCTGTCCTGAGCTGCCAGAGTCTCCCGTCTGTCCTGAGCTGCCAGAGTCTCCCGTCTGTCCTGAGCTGCCAGAGTCTCCCGTCTGTCCTGAGCTGTCCTGAGCTGCCAGAGTCTCCCGTCTGTCCTGAGCTGCCAGAGTCTCCCGTCTGTCCTGAGCTGCCAGAGTCTCCCATCTGTCCTGAGCTGCCAGAGTCTCCCGTCTGTCCTGAGCTGCCAGAGTCTCCCGTCTGTCCTGAGCTGCCAGAGTCTCCCGTCTGTCCTGAGCTGCCAGAGTCTCTCATCTGTCCTGAGCTGCCAGAGTCTCCCGTCTGTCCTGAGCTGCCAGAGTCTCCTGTCTGTCCTGAGCTGCCAGAGTCTCCCGTCTGTCCTGAGCTGCCAGAGTCTCCCGTCTGTCCTGAGCTGCCAGAGTCTCCTGTCTGTCCTGAGCTGCCAGAGCCGCCAGTCTGTCCTGAGCTGCCAGAGCCACCAGTCTGTCCTGAGCCATCAGTCAGCCAGGAGCTGCCAGAGCCACCTGTCACGCCGGCGATGCCAGAATCACCCTTCACTCCGGAGCTGCCGGAGTCTCTCGTCCATTCGGGGCCCATTGCGACCCTCGGCGGCGAGGGTCGCCGCTCTGAGGAGACCACGGAGGCGGGCTAAGAGGCAGACAAGGACTATGGTGAAGTGGGGTCCATGTCACTGCGGACAGACACCCACCCAGACCCTCCCCTATAGGTTCAGGTTTTGCGGCCGGAGTCCGCACCTTTGGGATGGGGTACTGTCACGTTCTGACCTTAGTTCTGTTATTATACTGTATCTTTGTTTTAGTATGGTCAGGGCGTGAGTTGGGTGGGCAGTCTATGTTTGTTTTTGTATGTTGGTTTTTGAGTTCGGCCTAGTATGGTTCTCAATCAGAGGCAGCTGTCAATTGTTGTCCCTGATTGAGAATCATACTTAGGTAGCCTGGTTGTCCCTGATTGAGAATCATACTTAGGTAGCCTGGGTTTCACTGTTGGTTTGTGGGTGTTTGTTTTCCGTGTGAGTGTTTGGTCCACACGGTACTGTTTTCGGTTTTGTATATTCATGTCATCGTTTGTTGTTTTGTTTGAGTGTTCTATTGTCTTTATTAAAAAAACATTATGGACACTTACCACTCTGCGTTTTGGTCCTCCGACGAAAACCCTTACAAATACTTATTTCATAAAGTTACGCAACACCCAATGCTCCTGTGTGAAAAGTATTTGCCCCCTAACACTCAATAACTGGTTGTGCCACCTTTAGCTGCAATGACTGCAACCAAACGCTTCCTGTAGCTGTTGACCAGTCTCTCACGTTACTGAGGAGATATTTTGGCCCACTCTTCCATGTAGAACTGATTTAACTCAACCACCTTTGTGGGTTTTCAAGCATGAGCTGCTTGTTTCACGTCCTGCTACAACATCTCAATTGTATGTTGCCTTGATTGTGTGTTTTGGATCATTGTCTTGCTGCATGACCCATCTGCACTTTAGCTTCAGCTCACAGAAAGATGGCCTGACATCCTCCTGTAGAATTCTCCGATACAGAGCAGAATTCATGGTTCCAAAACATTGAGTCAAGTTTGCCAAAAAGCACCTGGAAGCACCTGGATGATCATCAAGACTCTTGGAAGAATGTTCTATGGACAGCTGAGTATCACTTTTTGGATGACATGAGTCCCATTATGTCAGGCAAAATCCAAACACTGCATTCTACAGTAAGAACCTCATACCAACGGTCAAGGATGGTGGTGGTAGTGTGATGGTTTGGGGATGCTTTGCAGTCTCAGGACCTGGACGACTTGTTTTAATAGAAGGAACCATTAATTTGGCAAAACGTTTTTATTGACACATTAACTGTTAGCAAAAGTTTCAGCTAGAGATAATGTGCAGGAGCTTGCAGGGATTTGTAGTCTTGCATGATGTCGACTTTGATGCTAATTATTATTTCGAATCTGAGTGTAAATAGAGCCATATATATTGATAAAAGTCACCTCGTCAAAACATCATGTCAGGGTAAGCCTACACGAAACACCGCCCTTATCTGAAGTGTTTATCAAATACCCTATGGGAAAAATAAACGCTAGGCTTTATGAGTGTTATGACAGCTGATTGTCTATCTGTTATCTGTTTTAAAGACTGAGGGGAGGACAGCTGATTGTCTATCTGTTATCTGTTTGACAGAGTGAGGGGAGGACAGCTGATTGTCTGTTATCTGTTTGACAGAGTGAGGGGAGGACAGCTGATTGTCAATCTGTTATCTGTTTGACAGAGTGAGGGGAGGACAGCTGATTGTCAATCTGTTATCTGTTTGACAGAGTGAGGGGAGGACAGCTGATTGTCTATCTGTTATCTGTTTGACAGAGTGAGGGGAGGACAGCTGATTGTCTATCTGTTATCTGTTTGACAGAGTGAGGGGAGGACAGCTGATTGTCTGTTATCTGTTTGACAGAGTGAGGGGAGGACAGCTGATTGTCAATCTGTTATCTGTTTGACAGAGTGAGGGGAGGACAGCTGATTGTCAATCTGTTATCTGTTTGACAGAGTGAGGGGTGGACAGCTGATTGTCTGTTATCTGTTTGACAGAGTGAGGGGAGGACAGCTGATTGTCTATCTGTTATCTGTTTGACAGAGTGAGGGTAGGACAGCTGATTGTCTGTTATCTGTTTGACAGAGTGAGGGGAGGACAGCTGATTGTCTGTCTGTTATCTGTTTGACAGAGTGAGGGTAGGACAGCTGATTGTCTGTTATCTGTTTGACAGAGTGAGGGGAGGACAGCTGATTGTCTGTCTGTTATCTGTTTGACAGAGTGAGGGGAGGACAGCTGATTGTCTGTTATCTGTTTGACAGAGTGAGGGGAGGACAGCTGATTGTCTGTTATCTGTTTGACAGAGTGAGGGGAGGACATCTGATTGTCTGTTATCTGTTTGACAAAGTGAGGGGAGGACAGCTGATTGTCTATCTGTTATCTGTTTGACAAAGTGAAGGGAGGACAGCTGATTGTCTGTTATCTGTTTGACAGAGTGAGGGGAGGACAGCTGATTGTCTGTTATCTGTTTGACAGAGTGAGGGGAGGACAGCTGATTGTCTATCTGTTATCTATTTGACAAAGTGAAGGGAGGACAGCTGATTGTCTGTTATCTGTTTGACAGAGTGAGGGGAGGACAGCTGATTGTCTGTTATCTGTTTGACAGAGTGAGGGGAGGACAGCTGATTGTCTATCTGTTATCTGTTTGACAAAGTGAAGGGAGGACAGCTGATTGTCTGTTATCTGTTTGACAGAGTGAGGGGAGGACAGCTGATTGTCTATCTGTTATCTGTTTGACAGAGTGAGGGGAGGACAGCTGATTGTCTGTTATCTGTTATCTGTTTGACAAAGTGAAGGGAGGACAGCTGATTGTCTATCTGTTATCTGTTTTAAAGACTGAGGGGAGGACAGCTGATTGTCTGTTATCTGTTTGACAGAGTGAGGGGAGGACAGCTGATTGTCTGTTATCTGTTTGACAGAGTGAGGGTAGGACAGCTGATTGTCTGTTATCTGTTTGACAGAGTGAGGGAGGACAGCTGATTGTCTATCTGTTATCTGTTTGACAGAGTGAGGGGAGGACAGCTGATTGCCTATCTGTTATCATTATAATTATAATTATTATAATGAGTGGGGGGAGCAAGACAAAAAAAGTGAGAGAGAGTGAGGGGAAGAAAGAGGAGCGAGTGAGGGGAAGGTAGAGGAGAGAGTGAGGGGAAGAAAGAGAAGAGAGTGAGGGGAAGGAAGAGGAGAGAGTGAGGGGAAGAAAGAGAAGAGAGTGAGGGGAAGGAAGAGGAGAGAGTGAGGGGAAGAAAGAGAAGAGAGTGAGGGGAAGGAAGAGGAGAGAGTGAGGGGAAGAAAGAGAAGAGAGTGAGGGGAAGGAAGAGGAGAGAGTGAGGGGAAGAAGGAGGAGAGAGTGAGGGGAAGAAAGAGGAGAGAGAGACATGTAGAGACAGAGAGAGATAAAGAGAGAGAGATGTAGAGAGAGAGATTATCTACCTCACATGCTTTGGCAATGTTAACATGTTTCCCATGCCAATAAAGCCCCTTGAATTGAATTGAATTGAATTGAGAGAGAGAAAGAGAGAGAGATGTAGAGACGGAGTCAGAGAACGAGAGAGATAAAAAGAGAGATGTAGAGACAGATGTAGAGAGAGGGGAGAGTGATAAAGTGATTTAGAGACAGTAGGGAGAGACTATGAATTTGATTGAGTGTGACATACTTAATAACTCATCTCAGTGAGTTAAATAATCTCTCTGGTAAATGGAGGGACACTGTCACCCACAGCCTCTAGGAGTCACTGTCACACTTTGGGCCTGAGCATGGGTGTCACTGTCGGCCTGAGCATGGGTGTCATTGTGGGCCTGAGCATGGGTGTCACTGTGGGCCTGAGCATGGGTGTCACTGTGGGTCTGAGCATGGGTGTCACTGTGGGCCTGAGCATGGGTGTCACTGTGGGCCTGAGCATGGGTGTCACTGTGGGCCTGAGCATGGGTGTCACTGTGGGCCTGAGCATGGGTGTCACTGTGGGCCTGAGCATGGGTGTCACTGTGGGTCTGAGCATGGGTGTCACTGTGGGCCTGAGCATGGGTGTCACTGTGGGCCTGAGCATGGGTGTCACTGTCGGCCTGAGCATGGGTGTCATTGTGGGCCTGAGCATGGGTGTCACTGTGGGCCTGAGCATGGGTGTCACTGTGGGTCTGAGCATGGGTGTCACTGTGGGCCTGAGCATGGGTGTCACTGTGGGCCTGAGCATGGGTGTCACTGTGGGCCTGAGCATGGGTGTCACTGTGGGCCTGAGCATGGGTGTCACTGTCGGCCTGAGCATGGGTGTCACTGTCGGCCTGAGCATGGGTGTCACTGTGGGCCTGAGCATGGGTGTCACTGTCGGCCTGAGCATGGATGTCACTGTGGGCCTGAGCATGGGTGTCACTGTGGGCCTGAGCATGGGTGTCACTGTCGGCCTGAGCATGGGTGTCACTGTGGGCCTGAGCATGGGTGTCACTGTGGGCCTGAGCATGGGTGTCACTGTGGGCCTGAGCATGGGTGAGAGAGGGGGAGGGGTGAGAGAGGAAGAGAGAGGGAGTGGGGAGAAAGAGAGACAGAGAGAGGGAGGGGTGAGAGAGGAAGAGAGAGTGGAGAGAGGGAGGGAGGGTAGAGAAAGAGAGACAGAGAGTGAGGGGAAAGAGATTGCCATTGTATTCTCTCTTGAACTTTTATTCTAAGCACAGGAGTTGTTCCAAAAGCCAGTTCTCCTGTCATCTAAACACAGGCAGTACAAACCAGCTGATGAGGTAGTGGAGCATCTGTCCTATGGGGATTGAGCAGGAAGCTGTACGCACCAATCAACAGTGCTGTGATGAAACAGTAGTTTGACCCATAAGAGAGGCTGACACAGCAGTGGATTACGGATGATGCATTAGCTATGTATTACTGTCTAATTGAGGGAGTTGACTTACCAGTGGGATGCAGTAAAAGCTCTACTGTCATTGTTCTGTGAGTGGTCTACTGTTGGTCTGCTGTTGCCATGGCTCCCTGAACAATCCCACTGCTAGACTGCTAGACATTTCAAAACAATGTTCTCTGTCCTCAGTGCATCTGGGACAGCTGGGTGAGCAATAGATTCACTGTGGTTCTGACAGAATTTGAAAGGGAGTGATGAGTGGGGGTGGGGGGCGATGGGGGTTCATGTTTTGGATATAAATACAGCCCGAGTCTAGAAGTGCCATGCTGACTCATATCAAACTGGGTCAGTGGGGCTTTTAACAATGACATTTTGCCACAGAGCGCTTCACAGTGAGATCAGACTGCTAACTACAGTATACTTCTGGGAGCACCATAAGTATAATGGCCTTCTAAAAACGTTGCCACAACTAAGATGTAGCTAGCGAAGCATGATGAGGAGGATGTGGCACATGCTGCAGGATCCACATCAACCACATTGCTGCTGCCTTTTCATGTCAATCTTTACAAATGTTTGATCCTGATCAAAACTTTCCACCATTAACATCAGACAGGTACGCTCACCATCAAAGACTGGACTATCTCTCTCTATCTCTCTGGTCTAAATCACACCATCAAAGACTGGACTATCTCTCTCTATCTCTCTGGTCTAAATCACACCATCAAAGACTGGACTATCTCTCTCTATCTCTCTGGTCTAAATCACACCATCAAAGACTGGACTATCTCTCTCTATCTCTCTGGTCTAAATCACACCATCAAAGACTGGACTATCTCTCTCTCTCTCTATCTCTCTGGTCTAATTCACACCATCAAAGACTGGACTATCTCTCTCTATCTCTCTGGTCTAAATCACACCATCAAAGACTGGACTCTCTCTCTCTCTATCTCTCTGGTCTAATTCACACCATCAAAGACTGGACTATCTCTCTCTATCTCTCTGGTCTAAATCACACCATCAAAGACTGGACTATCTCTCTCTCTCTATCTCTCTGGTCTAAATCACACCATCAAAGACTGGACTATCTCTCTCTATCTCTCTGGTCTAATTCACACCATCAAAGACTGGACTATCTCTCTCTATCTCTCTGGTCTAATTCACACCATCAAAGACTGGACTATCTCTCTCTATCTCTCTGGTCTAAATCACACCATCAAAGACTGGACTATCTCTCTCTCCCTCTCTCTCTGGTCTAAATCACACCATCAAAGACTGGACTATCTCTCTCTATCTCTCTGGTCTAAATCACACCATCAAAGACTGGACTATCTCTCTCTCTCTCTCTCTCTGGTCTAAATCACACAATCAAAGACTGGACTATCTCTCTCTCTCTCTCTCTCTCTGGTCTAAATCACACCATCAAAGATTGGACTATCTCTCTCTCTCTCTCTCTCTGGTCTAAATCACACCATCAAAGACTGGACTATCTCTCTCTATCTCTCTGGTCTAAATCACACCATCAAAGACTGGACTATCTCTCTCTATCTCTCTGGTCTAAATCACACCATCAAAGACTGGACTATCTCTCTCTCTCTATCTCTCTGGTCTAATTCACACCATCAAAGACTGGACTATCTCTCTCTATCTCTCTGGTCTAAATCACACCATCAAAGACTGGACTATCTCTCTCTCTCTATCTCTCTGGTCTAAATCACACCATCAAAGACTGGACTATCTCTCTCTCTCTCTCTCTCTCTCTCTGGTCTAATTCACACCATCAAAGACTGGACTCTCTCTCTCTCTCTCTCTCTGGTCTAATTCACACCATCAAAGACTGGACTATCTCTCTCTCTCTATCTCTCTGGTCTAATTCACACCATCAAAGACTGGACTATCTCTCTATCTCTATCTCTCTGGTCTAAATCACACCATCAAAGACTGGACTATCTCTCTCTCTCTATCTCTCTGGTCTAAATCACACCATCAAAGACTGGACTATCTCTCTCTATCTCTCTGGTCTAAATCACACCATCAAAGACTGGACTATCTCTCTCTATCTCTCTGGTCTAATTCACACCATCAAAGACTGGACTATCTCTCTCTCTCTCTCTCTGGTCTAAATCACACCATCAAAGACTGGACTATCTCTCTCTCTCTATCTCTCTGGTCTAATTCACACCATCAAAGACTGGACTATCTCTCTATCTCTATCTCTCTGGTCTAAATCACACCATCAAAGACTGGACTATCTCTCTCTCTCTATCTCTCTGGTCTAAATCACACCATCAAAGACTGGACTATCTCTCTCTATCTCTCTGGTCTAAATCACACCATCAAAGACTGGACTATCTCTCTATCTCTATCTCTCTGGTCTAAATCACACCATCAAAGACTGGACTATCTCTCTATCTCTATCTCTCTGGTCTAAATCACACCATCAAAGACTGGATCTCTCTGGTCTAAATCACACCATCAAAGACTGGACTATCTCTCTCTCTCTCTGGTCTAAATCACACCATCAAAGACTGGACTATCTCTCTCTATCTCTCTGGTCTAAATCACACCATCAAACACCACTGGACTATCTCTCTCTATCTCTCTGGTCTAAATCACACCATCAAAGACTGGACTATCAAAGACTGGACTCTCTCTCTATCTCTCTGGTCTAAATCACACCATCAAAGACTGGACTATCTCTCTCTCTATCTCTCTGGTCTAAATCACACCATCAAAGACTGGACTATCTCTCTCTCTCTATCTCTCTGGTCTAAATCACACCATCAAAGACTGGACTATCTCTCTCTATCTCTCTGGTCTAAATCACACCATCAAAGACTGGACTATCTCTCTCTATCTCTCTGGTCTAATTCACACCATCAAAGACTGGACTATCTCTCTCTCTATCTCTCTGGTCTAAATCACACCATCAAAGACTGGATTATCTCTCTCTCCCTCTCTCTCTGGTCTAATTCACACATCAAAGACTGGACTATCTCTCTCTCTCTGGTCTAATTCACACCATCAAAGACTGGACTCTCTCTCTCTCTCTCTATATATCTGGTCTAAATCACACCATCAAAGACTGGACTAACTCTCCCTCTCTCCGGTCTAAATCACACCATCAAAGACTGGACTATCTCTCCCTCTCTATATCTGGTCTAAATCACACCATCAAAGACTGGACTATCTCTCCCTCTCTCTCCGGTCTAAATCACACCATCAAAGACTGGACTATCTCTCCCTCTCTCTCCGGTCTAAATCACACCATCAAAGACTGGACTATCTCTCCCTCTCTCTCCGGTCTAATTCACACATCAAAGACTGGACTATCTCTCCCTCTCTCTCCGGTCTAAATCACACCATCAAAGACTGGACTATCTCTCCCTCTCTCTCCGGTCTAAATCACACCTTGAAAAATGCATATGTTGAACAGCTATTACCTACTTTCACCTTATGTTGTCTTGGTAACAGTGTTGGGAGATAGTGGGGGTTGTGGGTAAGGGTTGCCGGCGTAGACCCAGCAGGAAGTTGTCGAAGAGCAGGATCAGTGTGTGGTGCTGTGAGGCTGGCGGAGATAGGACTGTTTTGTTGTTGTCGATAAAGATGTTCCTGTTTTGTATTTCATCATTTTTTAAAAAGGTATTCGCAGTATAACCAGACACAGGACTCCTGTTGAGGGGAAACAAGGACTAGAATTTTGGTGGGATGCTTTTGTCTCCCGTCTTTATGTCCATCCTCCCCATGTTGTGTGTAATCAGGGCCTGCTGTTAGGATGTGATCATGTCCCAGTGTGTCTGGTTACTGGCAGCATCAGACGATGCACTCTTTCAGGAAGCAAACAACATCTACACATTTCAGGCTTTTAGAATGCGATACTGAATACATTCCCTACACCCACATCACATTGACCTCACCTCTTTCCACTGTGTTCTTGACATGACACTGACAACATGTATTTGACAGTGGTCTAAAGTACTTTAGTAAAAATAATTTAAAGTACAACTTAAGTCGTTTTTTGGGGGTATCTGTACGTTACTATTTATATTTTTGACTACTTTTACTTCACTACATTAATAAAGAAAGTATTAGACTTTTTACTCCATACATTTTCCCTGACATCCAAAAGTACTCGATACATTTTGAATGCTTAGCAGGACAGGGAAACGGTCTAATTCACACACTTATCAAGAGGACATCCCTGGTCATCCCTACTGCCTCTGATCTGGAGGACTCACTAAACACAGAACATCCCTGGTCATCCCTACTGCCCCTGATCTGGAGGACTCACTAAACACAGAACATCCCTGGTCATCCCTACTGCCTCTGATCTGGAGGACTCACTAAACACAGAACATCCCTGGTCATCCCTACTGCCCCTGATCTGGAGGACTCACTAAACACAGAACATCCCTGGTCATCCCTACTGCCTCTGATCTGGAGGACTCACTAAACACAGAACATCCCTGGTCATCCCTACTGCCTCTGATCTGGAGGACTCACTAAACACAACCTTCGTTTGTAAATTATGTCTGAGTGTTGGAGCGTAACCCTGACAATCCATTAAAAAAAATAGTTTTTTAAATGGTGCTGTCTGGTTTGCTAAAAATAAGGAATTAGAAATGATTTCTGCTTTTACTTTTGATACTTAAGTATATTTAGACCCAAATACTTTTAGACTTTTACTCAAGTAGGATTTTACTGGGTGACTTTTACATTTACTTGAGTCATTTTCTATTAAGGTATCATTACTTTTACTCAAGTAGGACAAATGAGTACTTTTTCCACCACTGCTATTTGATCAAGCTCCTGTTAGTAACATTGTAGCGATTCAGGTTAGAGCAGAGCTTGAGCCAGTATCCCTGAGGTTACATGACAAACACACTACATTATGTACTGCAGAGATCCACATTTCTTGACAGGGGAACTTTAACTCTTGTTCTTTCCCAATGGAGGCACAGAGCACCATCCCTGACTGGAGGCACAGAGCACCATCCCTGACTGGAGGCACAGAGCACCATCCCTGACGGGAGGCACAGAGCACCATCCCTGACTGGAGGCACAGAGCACCATCCCTGACTGGAGGCACAGAGCACCATCCCTGACTGGAGGCACAGAGCACCATCCCTGACTGGAGGCACAGAGCACCATCCCTGACTGGAGGCACAGAGCACCATCCCTGACTGGAGGCACAGAGCACCATCCCTGACTGGAGGCACAGAGCACCATCCCTGACTGGAGGCACAGAGCACCATCCCTGACTGGAGGCACAGAGCACCATCCCTGACTGGAGGCACAGAGCACCATCCCTGACTGGAGGCACAGAGCACCATCCCTGACTAGAGGCACAGAGCACCATCCCTGACTGGAGGCACAGAGCACCATCCCTGACTGGAGGCACAGAGCACCATCCCTGACTGGAGGCACAGAGCACCATCCCTGACTGGAGGCACAGAGCACCATCCCTGACTAGAGGCACAGAGCACCATCCCTGACTGGATATCTTGACTCTGTGCATCACTGCTAAGTACGACAACTTCAAAGCGCCCGACTGCAAGGCAATACAGATAGTGATGAGTACGGCCCAGTACATCACCGGGGCCGAGCTCTCTGCCATCCATGACCTCTATACCAGGCGGTGTAAAAGGAAGACTCCAGCCTCCCAAGCCATAGACTGATCTCTCTGCTACTGCACAGCAAGCGGTACCACTGCACCAAGTCTGTAACCAACAGGACCCTGAACAGCTTCTACCCCCAAGCCATAAGACTGCTAAACAACTCTAGTTTTTGTATTTCTATGTTGGCCTGGTATCGTTGTCTCTGATTGGGGATCATATTAGGCAGCCTTTTCCCACTGGGTTTTTGTGGGATCTTGTTTTTGGTTAGTTGCCTGTGAGCACTCCATTTGCTGCGCGTTTCGTTTGTTGTTTATTGTTTTTTTGTGAGTTTCATCTGAATAAACATGTGGAACTCTACGTACGCTGCGCCTTGGTCCGACATTCATTATAACGACCGTGACAATATGTACATATCTACCTCAATTACCTCGTACTCCTGCACATCGACTCGGTATTGGTACTCCCTGTATAAAGCCATGTTGTTTTTACTCGTTGTGAATGAATCAATGAATTACAAATTAGTTTTACTCATTACGATTTAATCAATGAATGAATGAATGACATTTTATTTTCTGCTCGTTATCAATGAATCAATGAATTACATCTTAGTTTTACTCATTAAGAATGAATCAATGAATGACATTGTATTTTTGTGTCAAATCGCCAGTTAGCAAACCATCCCTTATGGGATTAATTGACACAAAAACAAACATTAAATTTCACTGTGATAATTCAGTGATAATTCTTCTTCTGGTGTTCTCTGCAGTATGCATCGCATGAAGGGTTGTTATTCGTTATTGTTGTGCGTTTATTTTATTTAAAAATCTATATAAAGTCTTTATCCTTACCTCTGCATTGTTGGAACAGTAAGCATTTCACTGTTAGTCTACACTGTCAGTCTACACTCTTAGTCTACAACTGTTAGTCTACACTGTTAGTCTACACTGTCAGTCTACACTCTTAGTCTACAACTGTTAGTCTACACTGTTAGTCTACACTGTTAGTCTACACTGTCAGTCTACACTTTCAGTCTACAACTGTTAGTCTACACTGTCAGTCTACACTGTCAGTCTACAACTGTTAGTCTACACTGTTAGTTTACACTGTCAGTCTACACTGTTAGTCTACACGGTCAGTCTACACTGTCAGTCTACACTGTTAGTCTACACTGTTAGTCTACACTGTCAGTCTACACTGTTAGTCTACACCTGTTAGTCTACAATGTTAGTCTACACTGTCCGTCTACACTGTCAGTCTACACTGTTAGTCTACACTGTTAGTCTACACTGTCAGTCTACACTGTCCGTCTACACTGTTAGTCTACACTGTTAGTCTACACTGTCAGTCTACACTGTCCGTCTACACTGTCAGTCTACACTGTCAGTCTACACTGTCAGTCTACTCTGTCAGTCTACACTGTTAGTCTACACTGTCAGTCTACACTGTTAGTCTACACTGTTAGTCTACACTGTTAGTCTACACAGTTAGTCTACAACTGTTAGTCTACACTGTTAGTCTACACAGTTAGTCTACACTGTTAGTCTACAACTGTTAGTCTACACTGTTAGTCTACACTGTTAGTCTACACTGTTTGTCTACACAGTTAGTCTACACAGTTAGTCTACAACTGTTAGTCTACACTGCTAGTCTACACTGTTAGTCTACACTGTTAGTCTACAACTGTTAGTCTACACTGTTAGTCTACACCTGTTAGTCTACACCTATTGTTTACGAAGCATGTGACAAATACAATTTAATTTAATTTGAAGCAAACCCACTCTCTCACAAACACACCTAAAGCACACAGTGAAACCTCAGTCTTTGTGTTGGGGGAAATTGCTATTTTAATGAATCAATGGAACTAAAGTGAAAGGTCAAGGTTGAGATAAGTAATTAGAATGGGAAGCCTTTTCAGAACTGACTGAGGGGAAGATATGAGAAACACACTGATATTCTTGCCACTCCGTGTGTGTGTGTGTGTGTGTGTGTGTGTGTGTGTGTGTGTGTGTGTGTGTGTGTGTGTGTGTGTGTGTGTGTGTGTGTGTGTGTGTGTGTGTGTGTGTGTGTGTGTGTGTGTGTGTGTGTGTGTGTGTGTGTGTGTGTGTGTGTGTGTGTGTGTGTGTGTGTGTGTGTGTGTGTGTGTGTGTGTGTGTGTGTGTGTGTGTGTGTGTGTGTGTGTGTGTGTGTGTGTGTGTGTGTGTGTGTGTGTGTGTGTGTGTGTGTGTGTGTGTGTGTGTGTGTGTGTGTGTGTGTGTGTGAAAGTGTGTGAAAGTGTGTGAAAGTGTGTGAAAGGGTGAAGGGTTAAGGTTAGGTTTTAACTCTGAGGGGTTAAGGTTAGGTTTTACCTCTGAAGGGTTAAGGTTAGGTTTTAACTCTGAAGGGTTAAGGTTTGGTTTTAACTCTGAGGGGTTAAGGTTAGGTTTTAACTCTGAAGGGTTAAGGTTAGGTTTTAACTCTGAGGGGTTAAGGTTAGGTTGTAACTCTGAAGGGTTAAGGTTAGGTTTTACCTCTGAAGGGTTAAGGTTAGGTTTTACCTCTGAAGGGTTAAGGTTAGGTTTTAACTCTGAAGGGTTAAGGTTAGGTTTTAACTCTGAAGGGTTAAGGTTAGGTTTTACCTCTGAAGGGTTAAGGTTAGGTTTTAACTCTGAAGGATTAAGGTTAGGTTTTAACTCTGAAGGGTTAAGGTTAGGTTTTATCTCTGAAGGTTTAAGGTTAGGTTTTACCTCTGAAGGTTTAAGGTTAGGTTTTAACTCTGAAGGTTTAAGATTAGGTTTTAACTCTGAGGGGTTAAGGTTAGGTTTTAACTCTGAAGGGTTAAGGTTAGGTTTTAACTCTGAGGGGTTAAGGTTAGGTTTTAACTCTGAAGGGTTTAGGTCAGGTTTTAACTCTGAAATCTTAAGGTTAGGTTTTAACTCTGAAGGGTTAAGGTTAGGTTTTAATTCTGAAATCTTATGGTCAGGTTTTAATTCTGAAATCTTAAGGTGAGGTTTTAACTCTGAAGGGTTAAGGTTAGGTTTTACCTCTGAAGGGTTAAGGTTAGGTTTTACCTCTGAAGGGTTAAGGTTAGGTTTTACCTCTGAAGGGTTAAGGTTAGGTTTTAACTCTGAAGGGTTAAGGTTAGGTTTTAACTCTGAAGGGTTAAGATTAGGTTTTAACTCTGAAGGGTTAAGGTTAGGTTTTAACTCTGAAGGGTTAAGGTTAGGTTTTAACTCTGAAGGGTTAAGATTAGGTTTTAACTCTGAAGGGTTAAGATTAGGTTTTAATTCTGAAGGGTTAAGGTTAGGTTTTACCTCTGAAGGGTTAAGGTTAGGTTTTAACTCTGAAGGGTTAAGGTTAGGTTCTTAACTCTGAAGGGTTAAGGTTAGGTTTTAACTCTGAAGGGTTAAGGTTAGGTTTTAACTCTGAAGGGTTAAGGTTAGGTTTTAATTCTGAAGGGTTAAGGTTAGGTTTTAACTCTGAAGGGTTAAGGTTAGGTTTTAACTCTGAAGGGTTAAGGTTAGGTTTTAATTCTGAAGGGTTAAGGTTAGGTTTTAACTCTGAAGGGTTAAGGTTAGGTTTTAACTCTGAAGGGTTAAGGTTAGGTTTTAACTCTGAAGGGTTAAGGTTAGGTTTTAACTCTGAAGGGTTAAGGTTAGGTTTTAACTCTGAAGGGTTAAGGTTAGGTTTTAACTCTGAAGGGTTAAGGTTAGGTTTTAACTCTGAAGGGTTAAGGTTAGGTTTTAACTCTGAAGGGTTAAGATTAGGTTTTAACTCTGAAGGGTTAAGGTTAGGTTTTAACTCTGAAGGGTTAAGGTTAGGTTTTAACTCTGAAGGGTTAAGGGTTTTTGAAGGGTTAAGATTAGGTTTTAATTCTGAAGGGTTAAGGTTAGGTTTTAACTCTGAAGGGTTAAGGTTAGGTTTTAACTCTGAAGGGTTAAGGTTAGGTTCTTAACTCTGAAGGGTTAAGGTTAGGTTTTAACTCTGAAGGGTTAAGGTTAGGTTTTAACTCTGAAGGGTTAAGGTTAGGTTTTAATTCTGAAGGGTTAAGGTTAGGTTTTAACTCTGAAGGGTTAAGGTTAGGTTTTAATTCTGAAGGGTTAAGGTTAGGTTTTAACTCTGAAGGGTTAAGGTTAGGTTTTACCTCTGAAGGGTTAAGGTTAGGTTTTAACTCTGAAGGGTTAAGGTTTGGTTTTAACTCTGAGGGGTTAAGGTTAGGTTTTAACTCTGAAGGGTTAAGGTTAGGTTTTAACTCTGAGGGGTTAAGGTTAGGTTGTAACTCTGAAGGGTTAAGGTTAGGTTTTAACTCTGAAGGGTTAAGGTTAGGTTTTAACTCTGAAGGGTTAAGGTAGGGTTAAAACAAAAATATCAAAACCAACTTTCTAATGCTGGATTCGAACATACAACCTTTAGAATCAAAGGCAGATGCTTACACTAATCTGCCATCCCCCTCCATAGCAAGAACAAAACCTACTAACTTCACTCACTGGTGCCTCTCGTAGCCAGTTTCCACGTCATCTCCCGACGTCCTCAGACCTGGATGGACGTCGAATACGGACTTGTACCATGGGTGACCTGGTCTTTTTTTCTGTGTGTGTGTTTACTGTGATAAGCTGAGCGGAACATTAGCTCTCATCTGAATCAGTGTTTGGTGCCAACTCTCTAAGACACTCATTCTACCTGCTCCTGAGAACAAAGGAGAATTATCATGGCTGTACTGTGGATATCAAACCAAGAACATTAGTTATTATTTTCCTTTGGTTACCGGCAACAGAATGCAAATATAATTAGCCCAGTGTAATTATTGGGAGAGCAGCGGGAACTCTGAGACTAATTTGTTATTTTCTGACGGTGGAGAGTTTTATCAGAGCAGTACTCAAAAACACTGTCACGCTTTTCTGTCCAAGGTGGCAAAATCATCATCACTAACATACTCTTTCACCATCCATTTTCTATTTCCTGTGTATTATGGAAAACATTTCTGTGTGTGTCTGTGTGTGTATTTTAGTGAACATGTTTATGTATCTCTGTAAACAGGAATGTGTCACTGTCCATGGCTAAGCTTCTCTGTGTGTCTATGTGTGTGTGTAGCAAAGCTAGTAAATTGTCCCATGCTGGGACAGATAAGCAGTGCTCTGCGTGAGCTAGTGTTCCAGGGTCAGGGGTCAGGGGTCAGGGGTGATGAGTGTGAGCTGAGATAATACACACACGTGCATACACACACGATGGGGGGGGGTGAGACGTGAGCTTGCAGAGCTAAGCACAGACTACAGGGGTACCGTAATGACACTGATGTCATTAGAAGTGGCCTTTCTTTGCCCCTAAAAACAGTGTCTCGGGCTGATGCTGTCACTGAGGGCTCCTAGTGGGTGAGAGATCCTCTCTACCTATCTCCTCCTGTCACACATTACAGCTCTGTTCTTTAATACTGGACCCGCACAGACACTACACTGGGTGTGCAGGCTTTTTCTCTGGCCCAGTACTAAAACACTGTAAATGAATCAAGGCCTTGATAATTACTTATATTGTATTTTATTCTAATCTAGTCTATTTATTTGCAATGCTCTTCCATGGGTTTTGTTGACACTTCCACAGAGTCAATGTTCTTCCATGGGTTCTGTTGACACTTCCACAGAGTCAATGATCTTCCATGGGTTCTATTGACACTTCCACAGAGTCAATGTTCTTCCATGGGTATTGTTGACACTTCCACAGAGTCAATGTTCTTCCATGGGTTCTGTTGGTACTTCCACAGAGTCAATGTTCTTCCATGGGTTCTGTTGACACTTCCACAGAGTCGATGTTCTTCCATGGGTTCTGTTGACACTTCCACAGAGTCAATGTTCTTCCATGGGTTCTGTTGACACTTCCACAGGGTTCTGTTGACACTTCCACAGAGCCAATGTTCTTCCATGGGTTCTGTTGACACTTCCACAGAGTCAATGTAATTGAAGATATCCCTCTAGTGGTGTGGGGGCTGTGCTTTGGCAAAGTGGGTGGGGTTATATCCTTCCTGTTTTGGCCCTGTCTGGGGGTGTCCTCGGATGGGGCCACATTGTCTCCTGACCCCTCCTGTCTCAGCCTCCAGTATTTATTCTGCAGTAGTTTATGTGTCGGGGGGCTAGGGTCAGTTTGTTATATCTGGAGTACTTCTCCTGTCCTATTCGTTGTCCTGTGTGAATCTAAGTGTGCGTTCTCTAATTCTCTCCTTCTCTCTTTCTTTCCCTCTCTCGGAGGACCTGAGCCCTAGGACCATGCCCCAGGACTACCTGACATGATGACTCCTTGCTGTCCCCAGTCCACCTGGCCGTGCTGCTGCTCCAGTTTCAACTTCCACCTGACCGTGCTGCTGCTCCAGTTTCAACTGTTCTGCCTTAGTTTTATTCGACCATGCTGGTCATTTATGAACATTTGAACATCTTGGCCATGTTCTGTTATAATCTCCACCTGGCACAGCCAGAAGAGGACTGGCCACCCCACATAGCCTGGTTCTTCTCTAGGTTTCTTCCTAGGTTTTGGCCTTTCTAGGGAGTTTTTCCTAGCCACCGTGCTTCTACACCTGCATTGCTTGCTGTTTGGGGTTTTAGGCTGGGTTTCTGTACAGCACTTTGAGATATCAGCTGATGTACGAAGGGCTATATAAATACATTTGATTTGATTTGATTTGAATGTTCTTCCATGGGTTCTGTTGACACTTCCACAGAGTCAATGTTCTTCCATGGGTTCTGTTGACACTTCCACAGAGTCATTGTTTGTGGCAGTGCAGTCCTTGCATCATCAGCGAGTATGTTTACATTCACAGTAATAATTTGATACTAAACAGATTATGTCAGTAGGCAGATTATGCAATAGTCATGTAGACACCTTACACTGATTATCTTAATAAACATTTAAGTAAGCTTACATTGATTAAAACACCTGGTTTTCTGAGCAATCTTTCAAATGATTAGGACATTTAAACACCTTAATGGGCGTTCCAGCAGTATATGTGAAGTAGTATATTAGAAGTAGTTTTCACATATAAACTTTAGTGGCCCAAACTCAGAATCAAATATGCTTCCCAAAAATAACATGGTCACTGTGGTAGAATGTGTATATAGATTGGAGATGTTCTGCATTTATCAGAGTGACATCATGTCTCCTGATCTCAGATGTGTCCATGTAAACAGGAAAAAGTTGGTGATCTGCCCCTTTTTTTTCTACGAAAATGACTAAAATCTAACTGCCTGTAACTCAGGACCTGGAGGCAAGGATGTGCATATTGTTGATACCATTTGAAAGGAAACACTTTGAAGTTTGTGGAAATGTGAAATTAATGTAGGAGAATATAACACATTAGATCTGGTAAAAGATAATACAAAGAAAAAAACATGAATATTTTTGTATTTATTTTGTACCATCTTTGAAATGCAAGAGCAAGGCCATCATGTATTATTCCAGCCCAAGCACAATTTCGATTTTGGCCACTAGATGGCAGCAGCGTATGTGCAAGTTTTAGACCGATCCAATGAACTATTGCATTTCGGTTCAACATTTTATATCAAGACTGCCCAAATATTCCTAATTGGTTAACTAAAACCTCTACAGGATCGGTGGGTCCCCCACTGGACGGTTGAGCTAACGTAGGCTAATGCGATTACCATGAGGTTGTAAGTAACAAGAACATTTCCCAGGACATAGACATATCTGATATTGGCAGAAAGCTTAAATTATTGTTAATCTCACTGCACTGTCCAATTTACAGTATCTATTACAGTGAAATAATACCATTATATTATTTGAGGAGAGTGCACAGTTTTGAACTTGAAAAGTTATTAATCAAACTATTATATTAATCTGTCTATCCACAATAATCACATTATTGTGTGTATGTGAAAGTACCCATTGATATTGAATCTGGCTTATTTCAGTGGAAAAGCATCCAACCAAAGAGAGGAAAAGAAATACCTGCTTCCAGAAGTACTCTCCTATGATGTCACCCTCTGAGGGGACTACACCTGCTTCCAGAAGTACTCTCCTATGATGTCACCCTCTGAGGGGACTACACCTGCTTCCAGAAGTACTCTCCTATGATGTCACCCTCTGAGGGGACTACACCTGCTTTCAGAAGTACTCTCCTATGATGTCACCCTCTGAGGGGACTACACCTGCTTCCAGAAGTACTCTCCTATGATGTCACCCTCTGAGGGGACTACACCTGCTTCCAGAAGTACTCTCCTATGATGTCACCCTCTGAGGGGACTACACCTGCTTCCAGAAGTACTCTCCTATGATGTCACCCTCTGAGGGGACTACACCTGCCTCCAGAAGTACTCTCCTATGATGTCACCATCTGAAGGGACTACACCTGCTTCCAGA